>NW_021604639.1:5734380-5827905 GCF_004785775.1 Grammomys surdaster | reverse complement strand
ACATTTTCATTTTTTTCAATGCTTTAAAACAATCTTTGCAAAGGCAAGGAAGATTTGCTTTCAGTCCTGTGATAACAAAGCTGCAATAGCAAATTATCTCTGTTTTCCTGTGCCTTGATTTTAAGCACAACTGAAATATAATAACTGTAAAAAAATGTGAAGGCAGTGGCCAGGACAGAGACAGATGAAGTCCTCACATCTATATGTAATCCATTCAGCCTTTTGTCTAGAAACCAACTTAAACATTTGGTTTTCTCTTTTAATTTTTATTTTATGGGTATATGGGTGTTTTGTCTGGCATGTAACATACATGCATGAAGTACCCTTAGAGGCCAGAAGAGAGTGGCATATCCCTTGGGACTGGAGTTATAGATGGTTGTGAACTGCCATGCAGGTGCTAGAGATTAAACCCAGGTCCTCTGGAAGAGCAGCCAGTGCTCTTAACCACTGAGTCATCTTCCAGCACCCAGCAAACCATTTTCTTTGAATGAAAGGGTCCTTCATCTCCATGAGAAACAGAAGATGAAGTTCTTTGCCACTTGCTGAGATTACAGGGATATACAATAATGCCTAGCTATGTGTTGTTGGGTATCTAATCTAAGGCTTTGTGAGCAGTAGAAAAGCATTCTATCAACTGAGCTATATCATTCCCATTCCAAGCTGAGTTTCATAGTTGTTGAAACAAATCAACATGCAATTGGTTTAATTAGCATACCCCTGCATGTGTATCAAAGCAGAAGGTACCATGAGAATTGCTCTGCCTGCAAAACACTGTGACAGTACCATGTTGAGCTCCCCATTGGTGAAAGCCTGTTGGTCATTTTTCCTCCCTTTAATAGTCTAATTCTTTGCTAATTTACTCTAGTTTTCTTCTTTTCCATTTCCTGCTATGTGCAAAATCACTCATTATCTATCTATAACTGTCTGGAGGATTTCAACCACAGCCAAGAACGAACTAGAAATATTTAAGATAATTATTTAACATTACAGGACATTTAAATGGCTAGCATAGGCTCTAAGAACTTTGTGATCCACAAATGCCACTAAAATTCAGGTTTTCTAGGTCTCTCAGCTGTGACTTTGGATCCTGTTTGCTGGCCACAAGTTGGTTGTAACATTTACAGGCCTCAACATTAGGAGAAAGAGGAAAAAAAAATAATGTTAAGCTAATTCTCCTCCATACAAGCAGGAAACTTGGCAGAGCCGTCAAGCTGTTTCAGTTCCTTCCTCAGAGGCCTAGAATCGTGTATTTGTTCTTTTCTAGATCAATAGTTAGTAGGGAAATCGAAGTTGTCTTTAACTTAAATTAATAATCTAGATTGGGGGACATCCACCACAGTGACAGCTGCTTTATCGATGCTAGCTCAGAATGGCTACAGAATAAACAGTTCTTTACTTTTTAAAACTTTTCAATTATTGATGAAGGAAATAAAATCCAACACACACAATTTCTAAGTAAAATGGTTGCTTAGAGAGAGACATATAAATATTTCATGTACCAAGTATCATCTTGTACATAACATTCTTCCCGTTATTCCTGTAGATATTATAATAGAATTAAGACTACACAAAACAGCAAAACTTTCTGGAAACTTGGTCCTATCTGTCACGTATGGCATAAACATTTCTATGTCCCAGGATAGTTTTTCATTCTTCCGGAAGCCCATGAGATTCTTGTCTAGTGTACACACAAAAAGCTATTGCAGGTGCACCTTGAAGGAAATATTTGCAAGTATTTTATGTACAAAATTCCCCAGATTGGAAGCATAGGTGCTTTTGGAAACTCAAGATTAATTTCCATTTTGTAGAAATGAAAGCATCATTTCCTGAGTTATCACTAATGATAAAATTTATTAAAGTAATTTCAAGGCTATATTAAAGTCAGCAGTTACTCAAGAGTAAAATAAGAAATGTTCTTGCTTTATGGAATACCACAACAAAGGGTAACAGAAAGAATATTGCCCATATATAGGGATCAGGTGGCTATGTGATTAAAGTGTTTGCCATGTAGGGACAAGGACCTAAGTTCTCCTCCTTAGCAACCACACACACACTGACAATTGCAACACAGAAGAGATGGAGACAAGAAAGTCACAGGGGCTTGCTCTCTGGATAGTTCAGCCAAACTGATGAGCTACACATTCAGTGAGAGACATCACCACAAAAAAATGAAGTAGAGACCAATTCAGAATGATACCTTGTGCTGACCTCTGTTTTCCATGTACACCCAGAAACATACACATGCACACATACATACCACCCCAACACCTATTCCAATTTATTTACCCTCCCCATGCATTTTTCCTGTACATTTCTTTTTCACTAGTTAGAATCTCAGGATGCTGTGACTGGAGGCAAAGTGACAAATTCCTTAACACTATCATAATTTGTTCAGATGGCCAGTGAGTGCCTGTAGGCTGAAAACAGTGAACACAGTGTAAGGTGGAGGCTCAGTCTTCTATCTCTAGAGCCAGAACATTTATTTGGAACAGTTTCAGTAGAAGTGAATTCCTAGTTCAGCTAATGTTCTCCTTGGTTTACACACATACAAATTTGATTTGTGTCTCATCTTTTCCTAGTCTGTTATCCACTTCCTAATACACAGGTGAACTATCTTCTAAGATGCAGATCTTTCAATAGATAAAAATGCTCAGATTGTAAGTGACTCAATTATCCAGTGTTCCAAGACAACCAGGAAGAGAGCTTATCCAGTGTTCCAAGACAACCAGGAAGAGAGACCAAGGTGGAATCAGAGAAGACCTGACTTAACGCTAACCCCTGATTCTGGGACTATAAATCAATAAAATATATGTTAAATGCCCACCAAGACAGAAGAATTTTTTAGTAAGCTCCATGGTTGATTTTACGAGACTGTGAACACTGAATTATAACGAGGGGGCTTGGGATAAAATAGTAAGAGGAAAAGCCAGACTTCTCTGAGTTAAGGGAGGGAACAGGAACTACAGAGGCAGAGTTGTTATTACCCAAAGCCTTAGATAGAGTAAGAATATTACAAATAATAAATTACTTGTAACATAAATGAACTCCACTAAAATAGGATCCAAATAGATCTACTAATATAATTCAAAGAAAAAGACATTATGTGTATATTTGATGCACAAAACATATCATTCACATTTTATTGAGCGATTCTGGCATTCGTGATAATTTACTAAAGTTGCAGAAAATCTTGGAATATTTTTGGCACATTATTTAGATCTTTGTGCTGTGTGGAGTAACCCAATTTTATCATTACTTTTCCATTCTCAACTATCAGTTCCCGTTGAATAGAAAAAGTGGAGTCTCATTTCTCATTTTTCTTTGAATACTGACTTTGGAGATTGGGTTGTATTCTTTTCCTTGGAAAATACATTTGAGTTTAATTAAGTTGCAAGAATTGGAAGGGAGAGGTCTTCTGATGTCATTTTCTCTATTAACTCCTCCTTTGTTATTGCAGGTAGAGTTGATATTTTCTGACTTGAGCCTAACAGCACTTTGCTTGAAATAATTACTAGATTGTGCCATGTATTTCTAGCAGTCATATATTGTCATTGTTGTCCCGAGTTGTACTTTCAATTATCACCAAAATCACTTCATTTCTCATAAGAATAGAGTCCATATTTTTCAGTGATTGTTAGGATATTCCACACACAGGTCAAGCCCATAACACAGAACAGAATATACCTTTGTATTTTAATGATTGTTCTTACCTGCCTAATCAGTACTGCTGTGATTGACTTGAAAGGTAAAAGAGAACCAGTCCCTGATTTCCTTAAGTGTTAGCCCATTTATATAAGTAGGAAGAGAAACACAGCATTGGCAATATTACACAGTAGACACTTAACCCATATAGAGGTGATAATATCCGCCATCCTCATTATAATGGTCAAGGTCAGCATCAGCAGTAGAGGAGGCTCTACCATCATCCTCCCCACTGTACTTAGTACTCACCAGACCTCTGGCTCTTCTACATGTTAATTCCATTATTTTACATACCAGGATGATGCACGTAACATGATAATCTCAATTTTAGAGCTAAGCAACCAAGGCTAATTGAAGTCAATATTGTTCTCAAAATATAGAGGTGATATTTAGTGAAGATTTCCATTCTTATCACAGTAGTATTTAATGATTCACATGATCAGTTATGGTGAAGTATGAGTGTGAAACATGCTAAAGGATATAGTCACAAGAAAGAATATCCTTATTTCAAAATTATGTAAAATTTTGAATAGACTATGTATTGATATTTATAGATATGGTAATATAATTATTTAATAATAAAACTAAAAAAAAGAACTTAGTTCTTAGTAAGGGCCATTGAAATAGCCTTTCTATTTATAATTGGTCTGCTGTTTGGGTAGAAATTTGGGGAAGAATTCAGATAGCTCTCCTGGGCATAGGAAGACTGTCTTTCAAGATGATGTATCAATTATGACCATCTGGAAGCCTGTCTGGGGCTGAGTGAAAGAAGCATTTGTTCCTGTCTGCATAAGTTTCTGCTTTTCTGGGCTTCATGTTAGCACAAGTGGATAGCAAGATTCCAGAATGAGCATTTCAGTACAACCAGGGTGATGTCTTTATGATGTGGCTTCAGAAGTTGCTTCCACTTTATTGATTGGTCACAGAAGTCACCTCACCCTCCCTCCTGGGGTTAAGCAAAGAAAACTAGACTCTAGAAGAACACATGGCATGAGAAATCATTGTGGCTCCTCTTTTAAAATATAATAAATCATAGAGACTTGCGCAGTCCAAGCTTAGCCACCTTCCTTTTGCATCTCCAACCTTTTAGGTGATTAAAAACTCCACGTTGTATCTGGACAGACCTCAGACTTCTGAACATTCAAGTTATGCTTAATATTTGAATGTCTCTTTCCTCTACCTAAAAGGTCAACTTTTAAAACCCAATTTTGAATATTATCTCCTGGGCAAAGCCAATCCTGGTCTTTCCTACTGAAAACAGGTTTGCGGTTTGATGTACCTGAGTCTTTTCTTTGTACTTCTCTAAAGACATAAGATACCACAACCTGAATTTCTAAATCTGGAAGTCAAATCTATTCTAAAGCATGGGGTCATCAGAGGTGGCATGCTGAACTGAAGAGATGCACTATGTTGTTGTTTCTCTCCAATCTGCCCCTGGACCTTCTAAGCCAGGCAGACAGCCTATTCCACATCCCCCAGCATTGCAGGGGTTATCAAAATGAATGTTTACAGTTAAAAGAGAAGCTACATCTAAGAGAGCACATCTGAGAAGTGGATGTAGCAGAGCCAGGAGGAGGGAAGAATCAAGCAAACCATGTCAAAGGTGCAATTGTGGAGAAGCTTGTAAATGTCTACAACCTGGAAATATCCATTAAAGTTTTATCAGCTGTCTGCTCTTGAGAAGGACAGGAGGGCAATGGTACCGTTAACATGAAACCCTAGAAACTGGTTTTCACACAAAATACATCAGGCTTTGGCAGGCATATCCGTTCTTGCTCTTGTTGTTAACTTGACACTGATTACACCTTGATTAATAATTCAGTAAGCATTAGGAACGTTTGCTCATAAGCAACCAGAAAATCTTTACTTACAGTTTATGTTTCCTAGAGGGGTATATATATTAGTTAAAACAAGATTGTGATCATTTATTGGTCCAAATGCCCTAAAGAAATCTAAGATTGCATGTGAAAAAGATGTATGTTTCATAAGGTAAAAATGTAATATATTCAAATGAATTAATTTTTAGAGAGTAAGTTATTTCTCACGGTTGAGATTTTATTTATTCTGTGGCATATACATATATATGCATATATATATATACATATATATATATATGTATATATATATATATATATGGATGTGTGAGAGTGGTGTTTGTTTGTATGTGTGTGTGTCTGTGTGTGTGTGTAAGTCTGAAGTTGATGGTCAGTGTCTTCCTCAGAGGCTCACTACTTTCTTTATTGAAGAGGTGTATCTTTCTGAATCCAGAAATGGCTGATGCTGCTAGTCTGGCTAGCATCTTTCCCTGTCGATTATTGTTTCAGCATTTGGATTATAGGTACCCATCACACCTGCCTGGCTTTTCATGCAGGTTCAGAACACCAGGCCTTACACTTACACAGCAAGGGCTTTATCCACTGAACCATCTCCCTGGCTCTATAATTTCTATAATAACTATCTTATCTTAAAAATACAATGATATTGAAAACCATAAGATGCATGTGATGAATAATTGCATATAGCCAAGTAATTTATAATCTCTAAATCTCAATAACTTGACAAATTGAGTTTTTATAGTTCATAGGAAAGAAATTGGTAGCTGAAAGTTTCTCTTCTTTTCATTTTACCAGGCAAACAGATGAATATGAATTTGTATATTAAATAGAAAAATCAAATTCTTAACTCGGCAAATCAATAATGCTGCCTGTTGGTATTCCCAGTGATGAGGCATCAGTCTGGCTTTGTGTGTAGTCATAGAAGTGATGTTCATTTAGGATGCATGAGTCTAGCCCTTGAAGCCAGTAGATTATTAAGTTAGTTAGTAATGATAATGACCACAAAGCCTTTACATCATTAACTAGCTGATTCACTTGAGAAGCACACAGGCCCCCAGACCAGACTGCCCAGATGCCTCCTGTTCTGAGATTACTGACACTGGTACGCAGTGGCTACTGTCTGCACCACAGTAGCTGCTTCCAGGGATGAATGTTCTAGTTCAAACTGTTTTTCCTCTTGCTTCAAATTGATAATGGCCTCCTTGCCGAAGTTCATCACCCTTGCTCTGAAACTCTTGGTTCAGACTTCCATTTACCTCCTTATTCCCTGATACAGCGAGAAGCCAAGAGAGAAAAGGAGACAGAGAAAAAGAGTATCTACAAGTCCTTCAGCTTCTCCTCATTCCTTCTAAGAAAAGGAAAAGTTCAGAAGAGATGGTCAGATATTTTTCCTTTCTGGAAGAAGATTGCTTGGGAAAGAGCTTGTGCATTCAAATAAGGAAAGGAAGGACATACAAACAGGCATGAATTTGGATGTGGGGCTCAGTGACACCCTCCCAGTCTCTCCTACCATGGTGCCCAATTCTACCTGCCATTTCTCCTGCTAAGAGAAAGTTGCTGTCAAATTAGTTCATTGATTCATTTATTTTTCAAAAAGTTAGCTGTGTTCAAATCCTTTTACAATCAGTCTAGATTGCAATGCACAAAATGGAAAGTAATTGCAAAATCAAGATTAATTGCGAGCTCTCCTCCTCGTTGCTAACAACCTTTCAGAAATGCGCTCCCTCTTTGCTATTCCTTGAGCTGCATTTCACTCCAAATTTACTCCTCCAAAATATGATTCTACTTACTGCTTTCAATAGACCATATTTGGGAAGTTCCATCCAACTGTATTTCCTGGCCTCTTGAGTTATTTTAGAAAAGCACAATCATCCCAAAATATTCCTTACTAAAAGTATAAGAGGACTAATTTGATGTCTGCGAATGGGTTATATAGATAAGACGACCAAAGCTGGAATTTCCGAAAGTATTTGGAGCTGAGTGCAAAACTCTCTAGAGCAGAGAGATGGTGGGGGCGGGGGAATGGATGCAATCATGATTACAGAGAGATTATTTAATCTTTAATATACTTTTATTTATTCTTTGAGAATTTTGTAATGTATATAATATACTTTGATCATATTCTCTCCCTCTTTGCCTCCCCAAGATGTTTTTAGATCCCTACTGCCCCATATACCTCTCTCCACTTCATGTTTCCATTTTATAATCTGCTGGTATCCAATTAATACCATACATAATAAGTGCAAGGGTGTAGGACCATCCAGGCCAAGCACCTCTGGCTGAGGAGGTCCTAGTTCCTAGGGGAGAACCTACTACTGTGGGTTTGCTAAATGGCCATAACACCATACTGCCTTCTAGATACTTATCTTTATACCCATAGATTAGGGTAGCCCTAAGTCCTCATCAGAGAAGCTTCTTTCTCTGCAGCAGAGAGCAGACGGTAGTTAATAGAGATCTATAATGGATACAAGTGCAAAGAATAGGTGACCACAAAGTGCTAAGCAAGACATCTTCATCAGACTCGCTCTCCACAAGGCTCAAGATCATAGGAGAAAAGGAGGCAGGAAGGTTAAAAAAAATCTAAAATCATAGGCTGTAGAAGTATAAAATAATGTATATAATTCATAAAGAATTATGTCCAAACATGGAGAATTCCCAATATCTGTGCGAGTCACTAAGATTAATTTCTAGTACAATCTGGAAGCAAACAAGTTAAGAAATGTTATTTATTGCAACAAAATCATTGGATCTATAAATTGGTTTATATACATATTACATGGCTGAGTATAACAAATATGAATATACATATATTAGTATACTGGAAGATATATTAATATAACTATATTTTTTTATAATACCTGCTATCATATACAAATTACTCGATAGCTAATATAATTCAGAAGGTAGAGATATTATGCAATTTTAACAAATGAGGAGTTTAGGACTTTGTTATATAAATCTTTAAGAATAATGAGTTATGGATCTGGTACAGGCAATTGGTTTAGCCTCTACAAAGCCCAGGATTCTTAAATGTAAAATAAAAATAATATCCATCCTGTAGCAAGCTCCTGCCAGCCTACCCACCAAAGACATCTCAGGCATGGCTTTTTTCTTTCTCTCTGATCTGGCTTTTTAACTAGTGTCTTCATCTATATAGTCAATCAAAAGAGAAGTAGAAACTCTGGCAAATAATTGTCAGTATTTTATAGAATATGAGGAAAGAAGAAGAGTGCCCTAGGAGCACAGAATGTGCCTTTGTTAGCTGTAAAAAGTGTGTGGTGTGTATGTGTGTTGTGGGGGAGACATGTGGAGGTCACAGGGCAACCTTGAGTGGGTGTCCTTACTTTCCACACTGTCTGGGATGGAGTCACTTATTACTCAGGAATGCATAAACCAGACTAGCTAGTCTGAAAGCTCCCAGGTATTCTCATGTCTCCACACTCTATTGTGCCATAGAAGTATTTATTGGCTTTCTTGATTTCTGGGGATCTGAACTCTGGTCCTTGAGTTTATATGGCAACCACATTACTGAGAGAGGCATCTCTTCTGCCCTCCTGTTTTGAACCTATGTTTCATTTTCAGCAAAGTACTCAAAAAAAACCTTCAACTATAAATAAATGTCTATCATATAAATAAGTGATAAGAACAATTTCCCACAGACTAATTTAGAGAATATATTTTCAGGAGAGGAAAACAAGGTTTTTAAAAAGCTCACATATCTGATAGAGATATGATAGAAGTCAGTAACTTGCAAGTAAACCCAGACTGCTTTTATGTCATTTAGATCAAAACTCTAGTTGCCCAGAAGGACAACAGGAAGCTTCCAGATGGATCTTGTAGACTTGGCTAAGAAATAGTTTTCGTCTGTTTCTGTAAACTACAAAAATGATACTCGGAGATCAGTGATACACATTAAATTGGGATATTCCTAATATTAAAAATAAATAGGATGTATATCCTCATGTGGCCCCAAGATTTCTATATAGTTGTAGATGACCTTGACTTCAGATTTTCCTGTCTCCACTTACTGAACGTTTAGGTCATAGGTGTGCAATCACCAGGGCAAGTTTATGCAATGTGGAGGACAGAACACAGTGCTTCATGCATGCCAGGTAAGCCCTGTACCAACAGAGTTATGTCCTCAGCCCTCCAATATTTAATTATGTGAAAAGATATAACTCTGTAGCCTTTTGTTTTCAATATTTGTTTCACTTTGCAGTCTCTTCTAATACTGGAAAACTACCATGTTCTATTTTTAGAACAGATACTATCATATGTACACATTTATTAATATTTTTGAGCCTCAGTTTCTTTGGTTTGCAAGTTACTATGACTCTATTCTTTAAACAGTGCTTTACTGAAGTTTTAAGAAAAGACTCAGTAAATACTACAGACTTCTCAGATAAATTATGGGCAATTGATAAGGTCAGATATAACCAGTTATGGACGTCTTTATTATTCTGAGTGCTGATAAAATTTGGCTTGGAGAATAGGTAGACTGGGGTTGACTTCTATACCTGCTGCAGGTAGTCAGGGAATGAATAGGTCCTAGTCTCCTTCAGTCTCCTTTTAACTTCATAGTTTATCCATGGGCAGTAACAGTCTTGTTTTCAGCAGACAGAAAAGAGTTTTGCTAAGTGTAGTGGGCCAGAAGACTGCCCACATGGCATGCTTATCATGCAAAGTTGTTCCTTTAGGATAGGGTGAGGAAGAAAAAAAATGGGAATGGGAAAGTAGAGGAATCCCTCCCAGAAATCATGAAAAGGGAAGAGACGTTTTCCTTTAGGAGACAAATCTGACTCCTGGAGGAAGGAGGCCCCAGGTTTAGGAAACATCCTAATTAAATAAATTTGTCTTCTGCACAGGTGTTACACTGTTTCCTTTTCTCTGCTGGCTATCTGGGATCAAGTGGAGTCCAGAAAAAGTACTGTGGAGGCACCAGAAGTAGTTTACAATGCCAAATTCTGCCTTCTATTGGAAGAGAGTGTCAGAGGAGGAGGGTGAGTGGATCTTCAAAGAAGAGGAAGACATAGAGGGCTCACTATGGTAGGAGTTAGTGGCTGGGTACCTGGTGGTGATTAGCTATGTAGTGGCTAAAGATACATATTTAATCAGGGTCCAAATGACAATCCAGAACTTCCTAGCTGTGTGTTCTTTCACAAGGTTTGTGCCTACATAATATCCTCAAGTGCCACTTTCTTCATGGCTAAAATACACTGCTACAAGATTTTTCTCAATATACACACATTTACAGGTGAGTTCCTGGCCCACAGGCCATGGAAGAGAGAACATGAGTATTCACTATTATTTTTATGGTAGTATTTGAGTCCCACAACTTGCCCTTCATATACTTTTATTTTGCTTGAAAAACAATCTAGAAGGCTGTAGAAGAAGCAGAAACATTTTGTAATCAACTGAGAAAACATTTGTTAATCTTTTTGTTCTGTAATCAACAGTGTGTGTGGGGGTGTGAGTCCCTTGTTTCTGAGTAGTAGCCTTCTCTTCTGGTGGAGAAGGTGACTAAAACACCCCACCTCCAAAGAGAAGAGGGGTACAAAGGGTATTTGCTCCTTTTAGCTCTTAAATGTGCTTAGAGATGTCAGAGTCAAAGTAGGACTTAACACATACAGACAACAGCTACAGATACATTAGATGGTCAGGGTCTCCTGAAGGCACACAGGCAGCAATCAGAACTCCTGGTTTTAGAGATCAAAATCTGTAGAAACTGGTGAAAAAGCAAAGGGAAACATTCACAGATCATTTACTTGGTGCTGATGCTTAGTATGTAAGCAAAGCGCATCCTTGTCTGTAGGCTCTGCAGCTGCCTACTGGAATATATCCTATTTTTATAGAGAACCCAAATGGCTTGACACACCATGGGACCTGACCCCAGGCAGTATCCTCAACACATGTATGCATATGTGTATATATTTAGATAGTCGTTATAGCTATATGAATGATTTTCAGAAAAAGAATCAAGATGTTATTAACCTACCAACTATTTTTTCTTATCCAAAAATGCTATTGAAAGCTATCACCAGATATTTGCTAGTTACAAAGGGTGACAACAAGTGTGAGAATATTTCAGTTTTATTATTTTCGCAAGGATACGTGCATGTCAGAGGACAATGCTGTCGAGTCAGTTCCTCTCCTTTTATGAGGGCTCCAGGCATCAAACTGGGGTTGCAATGCCAGAGCAACAAGCACCTTTACCTACTAAGCCACCTGCTGGCCCTTGATGGTCTTTATTTTCCACCAGAATTCTAGAAAAAGAAGTTCCTAACTCTTCTCCTGACTGGAACCTATTCTCATAAAACTTCTATGTGCCTGAAGTACAATATAACTTAGGTGAGGGTTTTCTTGCCAGCAGATAGTCCATACCCACATCAATAGCCTACACCAATGCCTTATAAAATGATTTATCTAATTAGGATAAGCTCAGGACAATCCGTGACATACCCTCACTAAGTAAAGTCTGAAAATTCTTGACTTGAGGAAGAAAGCACCTGTTTACTAAGTTGCTAAGATTACACTGTGACCTATTTTTGTTGTTGTTAATCTCTTATTGTATCTGATTTATAAATTATACTTTATCCAGTTGTGTGTGTAAGTGGAAAACGATAACCAATATTGTATTTGACACTTTTCTAACTTCCAGGCATCTACTAGGGGTCTTGAGTGACATCTCTCATAACCTAACAAGAATAGGGTACAATATTTTTCCAAGTTAACATTTTATTACATTTCCTTCCACTGCTGTGCATGGAGTTTTCAGGCGTAACAAAAATAATATCATCTAAAACAATATAACGGCATACATATTTTGAGTTTATTTTTTTTTAAATATACAATCTACCATGCACAGAAGTCTCAGGAAACAGCTTTGTCTTTCCTTTCAAACTTAAATGTCATAATCTAGGGCCTGTTCCTCATGTCTGCTTTGAGTCCCTTGACACTACAAAACTTTAATTTCCCTTCCCAGCCTTCACAATTGACAGGAAGAAAGACAGACATGGCTCCAACAAGAATGCCATCTGTCCCCATTGTTCCACCACTCAGTTCAACCTAGGAATTGGGAGTGGTATAAACGTCCACACCCAGAACTCTCAGTGGCCCACAGCTAATGGTTCTTCAGAGTTTCAATCAGTGGAAGTCACCAGACACAGAGAAGAATGGCACTTGGCTCTATAATGCAGAAATCTGCCCTGTGGTTAAGCAGGTCGTTCTTGCATGGCAGTGCCTGTAAATGAGGTGGGAATGATAAGTAAGCCAGACTAAGAGTGTCTTCCTGGAGGTGATGCTTCAGGAAGCAGGAAGTTAAGAGGAAATTGGGTCCAGAAGGTCAAGTATTCCAAGTCAGGGGTAGCTGAACAATTAGCTATGAACCACTTGTTTTGTACTTGAAGTTTTATTGAAATACAGTCACATTTGTGTAGTTGAATGTTTTATTTGCTTTATATCTCCTATTTCTTCTTTTCTTCCCTCCCTCCCTTCTTCCCTCCCTCCCTCCCTCCTTCCCTCCCTCCCTCCTTCCCTCCCCCCTCTCTCAAGATAGGGTCTCATGTACTCACTTAGCCAAAGCTGGCCTGGTAGCCTGGATCTCACAGTGTAGCTTGAACTACTAATCTTCCTGCCTCCACCTCCTCAGTACTGTGATTATGGACAAACACCTTGCGGTTGGTTTACTTTCTCTAGACATGTACAGAGGCCAGTAGCTGCATCAAATATCATATCCCTACAAAGCAAAGAACACTCACCAAATAGTCCTTTATGGGTGTTTTCTAAACAGTTCTAAATCATGTCATGATCCAGTTGCCATAGGAAGAAAACAATAAGCGATTGTCTGGTATTCCTAGAGGAGATTGGGTGATGGGTGGAGGCCAAAGGAACTGGCAGTGGGTGGAGAGAGTCTGGGGAGGTCTAAGCTGCAGCTGAGGGTGATAAACATCCCCTTGGCTGGCATGGGCTCCGTGATGAATGAGGGCAGAGAGAAGACTGACCACAGACAGTCTGACTACAGCCTAAAAACCAGGTGACAGAGTTGAGATTGCATTTGCTAGTAGGAGCAATTTTGAATTCTATTAGAAGGCATGGCATGACCAATACAGCATTGGAATAATAAACCTTTTACTCAAACTGAAGATCTTGAAGAAAAGAGACTGCAGTTTGGAAATAAGGCCCTTGCACCTTTGTGCCACAAGTACCCTACAAGTGCCAAGCAGACACACTGGGTGTTTCTTTTCGACTAAGTGAAAACTGTCATATTCATTAAAGAGTAAGTTAATCACAGTAGCCACAGGTAGGTGCTTCATAGAAGTAGAGAGGGAAAGAAAGCTTTGAGAAGATGCTAGAGAAGAGTATAGACCTTGAAGAAGTTGCAAACAACGTTTCAGATTGGTCTGAGTTTCTTGACCTCGAGGGGATGCATTCAGTAGGAAACAGTGTGGACGGATGATAACTACTAAGTAAAAAGTCAGGTTCTTGGCAAGAGATAAGAAGCCCCAGTGAAAACTTACAGAATGCTAAGTGCAGGGCTCGGGAGACCTCAGAACTCAAATTCTTAACTATGATAATTTAATGAGTGTCACAACATGTTTTAAGGGACATTCATTTAAAATTGAGAGACTTTTGGGTCTCCAAGATAGGTCAGTAGCTAACGAGGCTTGTAACTAAGGCTGACAATCTAAGACAGTAGCCACATAATGAAAGGACTAAACCCCCCAAATTGTCACTTAACACCAACAGACATGTTTGTGTGTGTGTGTGTGTGTGTGTGTGTGTGTAATAAATAAGAGTATATTTTTAAAAATCAGGAAATAAAATTATGATACCTGTTTTCTCTTGCAATAGCTGGAGACTGGGCTATACTACTCATAAGTGTTGGTGACATGAAATTGAATAGGAGCGCCCCATTGGGATGGTAAGGGCCCTCAGCACTCTATAGTCCCCAGTATCCTTTGATGCCATCTCAAATAAGATGCCAGTGGTAATTTTCAAGTTATCATTGATCTTGGATTTATACTTTGTCTTAGGAGAGAAATCAATTTTGGTTTATATGACTCTTACCTAATAGTGAGAGAAAAGACAGATTGCTATATAGTTTTTAAAATTGACTGGAAGAATCGATACTTGAGACCAAAGACAAGAAACTTACCTATATGATAGTAACATGCAACTCTGTAGTTAAGCTTTTCCACTTCAGCCATATAAATGCAACAGGTAGCAAAGAAATCAACAGCAGCTAGATGCCCAGGATTCGAAGCAAGGAAAATTAGCCCATAAAGTTTGGTTTTCATAGTTTGATAAAATACATGTTTGATAGAGAAAAATTAATAATACTATCTTTTAGAGTATTAATAAAATACCCATGGTTGACTAACATCTGGATATGAATGATAATGACTCAGAAAAATGCTGTGCAGAAATCAACTAAGGCTGGTCAGCTGATAAAATGCCTGTGATCCAACAATGAAGCAATGAGTTCGGATCCCCAGCACCCACGAACAATGGTGTGCAACTGTAACACAGCTGTTCAGGTGGCAGAGACAGGTGGATGCTCTAGAGTTCAATAGCCAGCCAGTCTAGCTGACAAGATGAATTCAAGACTCGGTTGTAGACTATCTCAAAAAAAAAAAAAAAAAGACAGATAGTAATCAAGGAAGACACTTGATGGATGTCAACTTCTGGCTTCTACCCACACATATTCATGGGCCCCTGCAAAACATGTTCACACATACATACATGATAACACACCTGCGCATACACAAACAACTTGATTTTGAGGTGCTCATAAGCAAGGCCATTCACTATTTAAGAAAACTGTATGTATAAACTTGTATAAGTTTAAGACTTCATGGATGAGACCTAATTTTAATGTGTTCTAAGGGAATGCTTTCTGATTGGATCCTCTCGATTTTGCTTTGGCTTTCTCACAGCACAATAAATAGCTCAAGGACAGGCTGTCGACGTCTCTGCCCTGCCCCCACACCTGACTTTCTTCTCTTCTATTAACCACAGTATTTAAATTTGGACTTGTACATTAGAGCCATGTGGGGTTTTTTTGTTTGTTTTTTTTTTTTGGTAATCACATTATATTTTTAAATAAAGTTTATTGTGGTTAAATACTGTTTCCTTCCTGTACAAACTAAGTGTCCAAGGAGAAAAAAGTAGCTAAATCGGTAACTGTGTTAGGAGGCAACAGTATCCTGATTGTTTATAAGCCATACTTGTTATGACTGCAAGTTACCATTTTAGACAAGTCTGGACCACCCCCATAATAATAGTTTACTGGTTAAGTGGGCATCGAGGGGTCACAGTATGGACCCAATGCTAACATCACCTTCTGTTTACTTGGACTATGTCCCATCAAGTTTCTTGAATAATTTTTCAGACCCTATCCAATTTATCTCTGAACTACAGCTACGTAGGTGGCAGCCTTTCAGATTAAATTACCTCCCAGTCACTTCCTCATTAAAGAAAGAAAAAAAGACGTCAAGCAGATGACAAAGCATCTTGTCAAAATGAGTTCATAGTTGAAAAAGCTTCACAAAAGAAAGCTGCTCCCGACAGACTGCTGGCTCTCAAAATCCCCACTCTTCTAAAGGGCCACGCATCCTGCTAAGTAGGTGTCATCTTCCCAGAAGTCTGAGAATGGCCTGGCTACAGCAAATAGGCAGCCCAAACAAGGAATTTAGCAGAGGAGGATTAGCCAGTTTACAGAAGTAACACTAGAGCAACTTAAAATTTCGAGAAAGTTTCTTAAGGGCTTCTGGAGAGTAATGTCCTGCTAGGTAATTTTCCTAAGTCTTGCCTCAACCAGCAAATCTTTATTCCCTTTCCATGATGAGAAAGCTAGGGCCCTTAGGATGCAGAGAACACAGAAAAGACATGTGATGGCTATAAGGGACATACTACCTCCTGTTACTAAAGTAATTTCTTTCAAACTGTCTATAAAGCCCATTGGTCATTCATCTTCATCTCTAGTCTCCTCAAACTACTGCCCTTCCTCCCGTAAATTTACCTTCAGGGGGCGCTGAATGAAAGTGTTCCCTAAAATGGTCTGTTTTATTCAAATAGTGTCTTTTAAAAACCTGATCCTTGAATCATTAACAATGAGTGGGTTTCAGTGGGGCTGGGGAGGAAAATAATGTCTGTGAACCACAAGTATACAAAAATTGTCAAGGTTATCAAAAATATTGAGGAACTTAGTTTCCCTGAAAGAAATATGAAATACCTCTCTAAATGATTTCATCATAGTATCATTGGACTGTTGGCTATTTACTGGGCATGTTCTCATTTCTAGCTTTTAAGCCACATTTGACTCACCATAGATGGAAATGACCTACACGAGACAAAACAATAGAATTGGTAATCTATGGGGGTGTACAAACACATGGACCACTGCATCTGGATGTATAGGAAAGACAGGAAAGTATTTTGATTTTCTTTCTGCTACTGTGATAAACACAACAGATCAAAAGTTACTCAGGGAAACCAAAGGGGTTTCTTTTTGTATTTATTTATTTATTTATTTATTTATTTATTTATTTATTTATCTTACCAATCATATTGCATTATTATGAGACATCAACAAAAGAACTTGAGACAGTAAGTGTAGCAGAATCATGGAGAAATGTTGCTTATTGGCCTGTTTTCCATGTCTTTCTTGATCTTGGACTACCTGATGGGGTATGGCACTATCCAGCCTGATAAACACAATTTCTCTGTTGAGATTCCCTCTTCCTGGGTATGTCTATATTTGTGTCAAGTTGATAAAACCAAATCAACACAGTAGGAATGTCAGAGCATCCTGTAAAAAATGATAGGTAATTTCAGGTCTTGCTAGGTAAATAGGGGTTGAACAGATGAACAGTAAATAGGGAAGAGTGAAAAAAAGAAGTGTGTTCTAGCCAGAAAGGTTAACTTGGCTTTGTTGATTAAAGTAATTATGTACAGTAAAGAGAGAGTTTGTGTTTTCTGAGCTGAGCCCTATATCTTTAAGGAGAAGTGAGTTGTAAATTTTGGAAAGGGGGGGGAATCTGTCCTAAGGACATCTGTGTCTCCTTCAGGGATCCAGTGTTTCCCATCGCAGGTGTCCATGGCTATGTGGATAGAGGCTTATAAAAAAGTCAGGGGAGGAACTGAAATGTTACCTTCAACTGTAGATTGAGAAAATGCTGTTCCTATGAGTAAGCAGAGAAGCTCATAAAGTATGTGGGTGTCACTGGGTGGATGCTGTCTTACCCACGCAGGAACAGAAATGCAGGAAGAGAGAAGACAAGGTGGGAGAGGGAAGCTGGCTAAGAACAGAAGATGAAAACAGTCTGCACCATGCAAACCAGAAACAATTTCAACAATTGCTTCAAAGAAAAAGCTCACCAGGTCTATCTTGTTTTCTTGTTTTGTTATTTTGCGATTCAGGGGACTGTGAATGCCCAGACAGGTTCTCCCTAAGCTAAGTCAATCCTCAGGCTTCTTTTTGTGGGCTTACAATGTTGCCCAGCTGGGACTTGAATTCTCTCTGTAGCCCAGGTAAGAGTGAACTTTGAAATTATCTCTAATACAGACATATGTCACCATCTATAGACTGTTAACACAGTATTCTTATTATATCTAGTTATTTTTCACTCAGAATTATAATATGATGGACATCATTCCAGCTCATTGTTCTTAAATCTATTCGTTTCCATTGAATAGCAAGCAAGTTTGTTAGATCCTCTGATTGTGCAAGAAATGTGTAACTTCTTCATGCATTGTGCAATACAATACGTAGGATGGAGGGATTTCATTTTGGTTTTGCATTTTAGTGACTCTTGACATGTGATCTCATTTGTAGGAGCTTCATTTTCTTACTATATTATAGAAACTGTAAGATTGCTTGTTCTTATGGGTAAAGGATGTTAGCTGTCTCAATGGCAACATTGAATAAATTATCTTATTTTCCATAATGCTGTTATATGTCAGATCCTATTCATGTACTATGAATAAGTGACCTAGAGTTCTGTGAAGTAGGCACCATGCTCCATTACTACATCATGTTCCTGGAACCCATGTGACTCCTGCAGATAGCTTGTGGATCTAAATATTCCCACTCACCCCCAATACCCTCACTGCTCATTCTGTCTTCTTAGCTGACCATTACATACCCATTTCCTTGAAAAGGTATTTTTGAGATTGTTATAACTGTCAATTTTATTTTATCAGCTAATGACAGCACCATTTGATTTTAACTTAGAGAGCTTCTCCCCAACATTTACCTGAGGGTCCCATTTTTATTTTTTAGTGTTAGCCATAGACACAAAAGGTATTCTTATATAAGTTTCCCTTAACCAGACTACATGTGATTTTGTCAACTTAATTTTACTTAGGAATTAAATCATCTTATGTTCTTAATTGTCTTGTTGTTCTTCATAGAACTTCCTCTTAATTGCATAGAACCGTCTGGTACTTTGGTGTCCTGAAACAAATAGCGACATAAAAATGTAGCCTAACTTTCGATCTTGTGGGGAGACTGCAGTGCTGGCTCTGCTTATAGCCCCAATAGCACACTGTATCACAAAATTATTTGAGGTAAATATGACCTAATACTGTAAAATTCCATTAAGTTTATGATTTTCAAAAAATGAATGTTATCCAATTAAAATGTTTTTAGATAATTTTTGGAAGGGGGTTTCCTTTTATTTGTATTAATCACATTCTCTGAAGCAAATTACACTCAGTTACAGCAAATTCTATTTACCAATGGTTTTATTTTAATATATAGAATTTGTTTACTTATTTACTTAAAGCTATTTCTTTCCCTTGACCAAAAACAAAAAATCACATTAAATCTTGAAGCTATCTTTATTTTCAATTATTTGATCCTTAGGGCTATCTCCATAATGTAACATCCTAAAGTTGTTTACTTTGCACAGGATAGGAATAACCACCCTACATCCTGAAGACCTGATGGTGTGAAGGAATCAGGGAAGCCACACTATGTCACGTCCACACCAGGAAGTAAAGTGTGAGTGTATAAATGTATGTGTATGTGTGTGTGTGTGTGTCACACACACACATACATATACATATATACATATACATATGCATACACACATATACACAATCTGTATATATATGTGGATGATGTATATATAATAGGACTGTCACGTAATGCTTTTATGATTACAGCTGTTCATGTTGCATATACATGACTACGTGTTGACTACATCACTAATTATTTATTTATGCGTGAGCATAGAAATGAAAACAATACTATGACTTCTCACCCCAAAGAGCCTCCTGAGGAGTTAGGGTACCAAAGGGAAGAGAGAGGCAGCAAAGTACCAAATAATAGGCCATGACAAATCACAAATTCAAAGGAAACTGAAATTTGTTTATAATCTAATTAAGTGGTTAAAAAAATTCTCAGTGTCGTATTTAAGCACAAGAAAGGGATAACCAGAGCTGTCCTCAGGAACGGCTGAGCCAGGAAAGGATCAGTCAGAATGACTGAGGCTCATACATGATTTTCCTCTCTTCTGAGCTTTCATGAGATCACAAACATTTTGTTTCATCTATCTATGGCATGATGTCAGACACAGCATAATAAATGCATGGAACTCCAAAAGTCTTTGGATGAATATTTGGGTATTATCCATAGATTGGTGTGTCCTTTCTATGGAAACAAAATGCCAGCTTAGGAGCTCAGTTTCTAAGCCAGTTTAGAAACTCATCCATGGTTTCTGATGTTGAATCAAGGACACTACAAAGGATCTTCTGATAAACCTCACCAACAAGCTCTGCTTCTCATCCAGGCTACCTGCCCTGCCAGTGAGCAGAGCTGCCTGTGAAGGAGGCTGCTGGCCATGCCTTTGCTCCTATGTACTCATGCCCTTACCATGTGAATATCCCTAGTTCAACATCTTCAGTTTTAGGTCTCTTTATTAGAGATATTCTAAAGGAGACTGGAAGGGGAACCTTGGAGACAAATTCTTCCCTGGGATCTAGTAAGGTATATGTCCCTGTCTCCACTTCTGATTCTTCCTCTCACTCTGCTGCAGATCTCAGAGTCGTCAAGGCCCCCGAAGCCTTCAGTTAAATAATCATTCAACCATGACAGAGTCCTACATACCTACCACTATCAGCTCCATCCAAACCCATGCATCATTCAAAGGACCAGGGCAAGTAAGCGCCATCTCAGACTTAGTCTCCGATTTGTAACGTTATAAAAAATGAGTTTAGATGCAATTTGTTCATTCCTGGGTACTAGAACATATAACAGCTCCTCTCTGTCTTCCCTACCACATCCCCAGTTTTTTTTAGCTGAGCTCTTAATGTGTAGATAGAAAAGGGTATGAAAATAATGAACTATTAAAAACTTTAATAAAAACTTACCAACATAAATTCATACTGTTTTGAAAATTTTCAAGGTACACCTAATGGCTCATTGTTTTATGAATTTATCTAATCAGCAAATTTATGTCCATTTCTTTGAAGCATTTAAGAAAATAGAATGATCCATAGTTTTAATATATAAAATAGAAAATCTTATATAAATGATGTATTTAACAATAGGCTGGGAACTCAGGCTTCTGAGATAGTTTTTCCTAGAAACTATTTTATTTTTGCCAGAAATTTTGCAGAAAATGAATTCAGTTCTTAAAAAGGCCTCCCTGTGATTCTTATTTAATGTGTGTATATTCCAAGCACTTTACAAAGCAGAGCCTGAAGCAAGGGTTAAAAGCCTGACATCTTGTTTGTGGACTGTAAGTCAGCAGTAGCATTGGAAGACAGTGTAAGGACACAAAGCCGGGCCATGTTGCTGCCCTCTACTCCACAGTAAGCTGTGAAGAAATGATTCCCTTTCTAGGTGCCTATGACAGCACGGTGCTGCTTGGGGCTTTCTTGTGGAGATTTTAAGGGACGATCATACCATGCTTAATATGAAAAAGAAAGAAATGGAAAGCATTTCTCTTACTATTTTCCTCTTCTTTCAGGTTGTTATAGTTCAAACACAGGGTTCTAACACCTCTTCAGTTCTGTGTTGTTCCCGTGGGTTCTCTGACAATTGTGTCACAAAATCTAGTGTCTTTAGTACTGGAGGACTCCATGTTGGTCAACTGATGCTGTGATACATAGAAAGTTACCACAAACTGGGAAACTAGTGGGGATGTAAATGATGTCAGCCATTGTAGAAACCAGAGTAGAGGTTCCTTAAAACAAGAGCAAAACCAAACAACCAACAAAAACAACTAAGAATTGTCATATGACCCAACTGTACCATTCATGGGTATTTATCTGAAGAACTCCATCCAAGTCAACAGTCGTTGACATATCTGCTATATCAGGGCCTAAGGTAGTACTATCCATGATTGCTAAGTTAGTGTCTGAGTTTTTCTTTTCTCCTGTTAGGGGGAAAAGATTTATTTTGGCTCATCATCTCAGAATACAGTCTTTAATGAAGAAAAACCAAGGCAGCAGGAACTTAAAGTGTCTGGTCCTGAGTCGTTACAATCATGAATGTGTGGGAGATGGATGCTGGTACTTGGCTCACCTTCTCTTTTTTATACAGGATCACGCCCAAGGAGACATGACAATCTCAGTGGAAGTCTTCCCACCTCACTTAACACAGTCAAGATAAAGCCCCCAGGCCTGCCTAGAGGCCCATTGCCCAGTGATTCTAGAGTGATTCTAGATCTTATCAAATGAAAATTATAAATTTATCATGTAAATCATATTATGATGCTAAATTTTAAGGGAAAGCCTCCAGAAGAATGTCCAAATTCACTGTTACTAATTTAAAAATGTGAAATTCAAGTGGTAAGGTTCTAAACACTTGAATGAACTCTTTAACACACTGAATTAAAGACTCAGTTGCCATTTTTAGGAGCACAGACGTTGCTCCTAGTTAGTTTTGTCCTCAAAGGACTGATGAAGTTCACCCTTATTTTGTAAGAAACATAAAGCCAAACTTCAGCAGATTTAATTTCCCTAAGGAGAAGAATCATAGTTTAAAATATGTGTATACTGAATCATTATTCATTCATGGATATATATATGTATTCCCCTTGTCATGAAATTTCAAGAATGACGGCTGACAAAGATTTTTTCCTGTCTCTGTCATTCTTTTTCCTTTTTCAGAAATTTTGAAGAAATGTTTTGATAACCTCATACCTTATAGAGCATCCCCCCTTATCCACAAAGCTGGGAACTGTAGAGACTTTTCTCAAAAGTGGCCCCAGGAATCAACTGAGAATTTCTCAATATTGATGTCATGTGAGATCTTGTAGCTTTGGACAAGAGCTATGAGTCAGCAGAGAGAAGCAGAGATTTCTTTATTCCCTTTGCAAGAATATTCAAGACCCTTTCATCACCAAGACTGGGTCTGAAGGCTTTTTAAGGAAAATATTACAAGAGGCCATGTGCTTTAAGCATCATTCCATCTGTTTTCCACTCAAGGCTGTTTAACACCCTCAGACTCCAAGATGATAAGTGATTACATCTTGTCATTTTACCTCTTGAAAAAAGAGGGGAAGGAGAAAAAGCTTCTGGGAGAAAATGATGTTTTATTAAAGGACAATCTCTGCAAAATACAGATAATACCAAGCATCTTCCAAAAAGCACAGCTTTAAATATGAACCCTTTAACTCAAGAGTCACACAATCTGGTAAGGAATATATATGCTACCTAATGTTGACACTATGACTGTGCTTTAAAGACAGAAAGTAGAACTTAAGCTCATGACTACAGCAATAATGGACATGAGGTTTATGTTTATGTACTCAAGATGTAAAGACATTTTATTCTTCCAATTATAAATAAGGAAGATGTATTTTGGTTGAAAGTTCTGAGGGGGTTCATCTTTAATCATCTTTCTTTTAAAAATATTTTCTATTGAGAATTTTATACAGGAATACAGTACACCATTTCTACCCTTCTTCCTCCTCCCTCAATGTCTCTCTATCCCCTCTCAAATTATTGAGCCCTTCTTTAATTTTTATTGTTATACACACATACATACATACATACACACTGCTTGCATATGTATGGCCACATGGTCAGAGGGTTCATCCATGAAGAATAGTCAATTAAAGGCTGCTGTGAGTGATAAACGCACTTTGACTCATTCATTCACAATGGTAATCAGCTCTACATAGACATTTAAAAACAAATACATTATCAAAATGAAAAGAAATTACTTATTTTTAGGTTATGCATTTGTCCCCAGCAAAGACTTTTTAAATGTTCTTAATGTGATTATTTACCATATCCCACAAAGAAGAAGAAAAAGTTTTAAATGACCAGAGGAAAATTCAGGACACTTAATTACCCTTGCAAAGAAGGCAACCATTAAATACTGCTTTGTTGATTTGTAAAAGAATATTGCATATATCTATCATACGTATAATCTGAATTTAATTATATATAAGCATAGACACACACTCATAGACAATGAAGCCTATACCTATAAACATACATGCTACTGTGGTTTGAATATGAAAAGTTTCCCACAAGGCCCTGTGTTTGAACACTAGGCCACCAGCTGGTAGCTGCTTGGGAAGGTTGTGGAACCTCTAGGAAGTGGAGCCTCATTGGAGGAAGTATGTCACTGGGGATAGGCCTTAAGGTTTTATTGTCTTCATCTCAGTCTGCTACCGGTGTATGGCTATGATGTCACCAGCAAGTCTCCTGTTCCTGCCTGATGTCATGTCTTCCCCACTATGATAGACTGTAACTGTATCCCTCTGTAACCATAAGCCAAAATAAACCCTATCATCCTTTAAACTACTTTTGTCAGCATATTTTATCCCTACAACAAGAAATGAGACTGGATGTATGTAGTCACAATTTTAGAGTTTTTGTTTCTTTAAAAACAAAACAGAGATATTATGAGAATATGTTTTGGTTCTAATCCCAAGTATGGGATTATGGGGTTGCTTCAGATTGTCCACAGCAGCTGATTATGACTTACCTTGTCCTTCACTAAGGATGTGATTTTGTCAGCTTGAGATAGTTTCTGGAATTGTGTGACATTTGGAATTCTGGGGACTTTCCAGAAGGTATATTGGGGCCTGAGAGGCAGGGTGGGTTGTTGTTGTTGTTGGGCTGTTGGTTGGATGTGGATTGTTGGTTGGTTGTGGTTTGTTAAGTGGTCATGCACAAAGACAAAACAACAGGAAGAAGTTAGACATCCTAATGGCGAAGATCAAACTTGCCCAAAGGAACTTGATGCCCTTAATCAGCAGGAAGTAGTCTAAGGATAGACAACATTGCTCCCCTTCTGGCCCCTGACGTTAGTTAGCAATCTCTTTTCCTCTTTATCCTTTGTCTCTCTCTTATCTAGCATTAGGAGGCTGAAAGGGTGGAATAAAAAGGATAGGGAAGGGAGGAAGAAAGGAGAATCCACAAAGTAGCCTAAGACAGTAACACACGTATATGGCATGGAAGTAGAAATGAAACCAGCAAGAGAGCAGAAAGAGGAACAAAGGAAGGGAGGAAGGAGTACATTTAAATAAAATGCAATGATACATACATACATCTGTATAAAATATAATAAAACCCTTTCTTTTATATGCGAAAAATTAATAGAAAAATAAATAAATATTTGGAGGTTGTAGGAAAAATATCACCCATTTCTCCAAGTTTACAGTTCCGTATAAAATAATAAGAAAATGACAGGGGCAAATGTCTAAAGATTTGAACTTTGTTCTCAGTCCTCCATGTAACAAGATGAGCATCAATGGGAAATGCACTGAAACTCTCTGGGCCAGGTCTCCTCAGCCAGGCAGTACAGATGATAACACCCTCCTGTCCAATCATGGGTTTTTATGAAGGCAAATAAATTTAATAGATGCTTAATTTATATTTTGAACACTAAGCACTACTTCATGATTAATTGAAGATGAAGAGTCCTTTGCAGTAGCATATTTTCAGCCCTCAGCTTGAAGGCTGCAACTATACCGTGAGATAGGATGTTGCCTAAACCAGTTATCTGCTTGGCGGCACAGCCATGGGGATGCGCTCTTATAAAGCTTCATGGCTAATCTTACACACCACCTGACATGGCTGTGGAAGGGGATTCAAATACAATGACTCTGATGATAATTCAGAGCAAGGCGCTCCCCAGGAACAGTGTGAGCCAGTCGCTGTGGACACTGTACCCACCCGCCTCTATAGCTGCTCCCTGGCTATTTCTGACACACCTTGCATGAGGATGACCTTTAACCTCTTCACTCTCTTCATGACTCTACTTCTAGTTCACTTTCCAGCTTAATGTTGAAAATTCTCAAGAAGAGAATAGATGGGGCCAGGATGAATGATATATGTCAGCTTATAAATAGCTGTGTCATTTCCAGGTGTCTGGTTCTCTTACCCCAACCCCAAGAATTTCTGAGGACTTCATTTATTGCCATATGCAACTTGTGGCAACTTGGAGCTAATGGACAGTGACACACGCTGACAACTTTATCAGCATCCCACACAGTGCTAGATTGGCATTTGCTTGTTTAATACTGATTTCTTCATAGTATAAAAAAAAAGTTCAGGAAATGTTGCATCTCCACCCTATAATTTGCTATCCCTACAAAGTATTTACATGAAAACTCTTGTATGCATCAAAATAAATGGAATAAAATTTGATGATGATAAATCAGATCAGAAAAATAGACTTGCAGTTCCTCTTGGAGAGGCATTGGTACAATGATATTTTGTTCATTTACCTCTCCAATGTTTTATTTATTCATATCTGGACTTCCTGATGCAGTGGACATTCAACTTTTTTCAAAATGTGCATATGAGTATGAATATACACTAATATAAGATAGGTTAGGTTTCCTGGACTTTTAAACAATACAGCTCAACAATTATAAATATCTATGTAAGTACTTTTCATAGATGCGTATTTATACATAAATTGCAAACATCTCTTTTAGAAGATGTAATATAAGAGATATTGCAAATAATAACTTTATGTTCAATAACAAAATGCAGAGCTGGGGGGGATATGGTTAAATGCCATATAAGTATGAAAACCATTTTGTTAAAAGAAGGATCTCTATGTACATTGGGACATGCCACACCTGCACATGCACACACACACACACTCACAGACCTCTCATACATACACAAAGATAAAAAAAACCACATGACATTTCAATCTATAGTACTTGCTTTTTCTTTTTGAGGTTTTGCACTTTTTGGATGACCTGCTTTGAAGATCCCTAGACCCCGTGTACCACCAGATGCAGGACCATGTATCTGCAGTCCTGATGCTCCCATGAGGTGATGAGGGGTGAAGACAGGAGAATCTGTGAAAGTTTACAGTCCAGCCAGTCTGGCTTACACAGTGGTAAATAATAAGAGGACTTGTCTCAAACAAGGTGGGAGGCCAGGACTGACACCTCAGGCTGCCACTTGACCTCTATGTACACTGTGGCATGGGCACATCTGTATACTTACATACCACACACACACACACACACACACACACACACACCAATACTTACTACTAACATATACAAAGATAAAAATGTATAACATTTTTAACCTATCATACTTGCTTTTATCACTCATTGTTTTGGCAACCTGCTTGGAGACAGTCATTTCGGGGAAAGACTATTGATAAAGAAGGTAGGATCGAGAGCTTTCATGAACATGGTGGAAGGGAGAAACATTACTTGCAAGTTGTTCTTTGTGCCTTGGAGTGCACAGCTATCAATGCCCTTCACAAGAAAGCATATCATATGTGAGGTGTAGATGTCCATCATAGTGCTGTTCACGTTGATAACAGTGAGATAAACAGTGGATGTGACCTTAGTTATGGAAGGTAAGCTGCCTGTTGTACAGCTCATGCGTTTTCCTACCATCATGAGGTTGCTAGGTGGTCCCTGTAAAAGTGATCTTGTGTGACTGAAGTGAAAGAAAGGGAATTAATCTCGATACCTCCAAATGTTACCATTCAAAAAAGGCACCACTTCTTTTTTGTTATAGGATGCAAAATGTTTGCTAACAAAGTTTTCTCCTAAACAATAACCAAAAAAAAGAAAGAAAAAGAAAAGAAGAGAAAAGAAAAGAAAAGGAAAGGAAAGAAAAGAAAAGGAAATTCCTTCTAAACATCCTAAGCTAGTTTTCTAAAGTAGAAGGAGAGAATATGTCTATTTCACCCCATGGATTTAGAACTCCGTGCTAAGGTAGAGTAACCAAAAATAGGGGATGCTTCTAAGAATCCGGGTGGCATGTGTCTAAAATCTGAAAGATGATTGCTTTTCAGAAGAGGAGTGGGAACAACTCATGTGATCTGGAACTACAAAGAATGGTGGAGGGAGAGGAGAGGAAGGGAGAGATCAGCCAAAACACTAAGGTATGTAGGAAACTCTAGTTAAGAAACAGTTTATTGAAACTTGTTACTTTGTATGCTAACTTAAATTTTTTAATTAAATTATAAAAATGATATATATTCTATATGTACAAAATTTCTATATGTAAAAGCATATATATTTTATATGTATAAAATTCTATGTGTACAAAATTCTATATGTATAAAAATTTCATCTGACTTATAGAAATATAGTTCAGGATATCTTTCTTGAGTAGTTCTGAGTTTTTTATATCAATAATCAGTTGATATATACATATACACATATATAATATCAGAATTGTACATATAGTTATCATAAATTTATAGCATTTTATTTTAATGTATGTAAATTATATATGTATACCACATGCCAGAAGTGGGCGTCAGATCCACTGGAACTGTTGTTACAGACAATTGTCAGTCATCACGTAAGTGCTAACAACTAAAAACAGGTTTAAGAACAGCAAGTGCTTATAAACCACTAGACCATCTCCAGAGCCTACAGATATTTAAATTTGTGAAACAGGGTCTTACTGTATAGTCCTGTTTGGTCTGAAACTTGCTGTATAGATCAGGTTGGCTTCAAACTCAAAGATCTGCCTGCATCTGTCTCCTGAGTGCTGGAATTAAAGACTCCAACATGCTCACCCAATTCTGATACCTTAATCTGCCAGAAAAGAGAACTTCTAATCCTATTGTTGCTGTTGTTGTTTAGTGTGGTACTGGAGATTGGCAGCCAGACCTTGGCACACAGGCAAGCATTCTAGCTGTGCACTCCCCAGCCTTACAGTCAAGTTATTTTCACACACATGCTGGTGGCAGCTGTGACAGTTGGGAATGTACAAAATGAAATGCTGACTTCTTTAATATCCCCAAGATGCCAATTGTAAAACAAAAGCAGAATGTATGGTTTGGCACAAGAGTGGAAGGGCAACAAAGTATTTCTTTTGATAAGTATGCAACTTCAGATTTGTGACTTTGTTAACAAATCAACTCAAGGTTAAAAACACCTGGTTCTTGTTCACATGGCCAACCTAGTGTGGCAGTCATTTACGCTCAAATGCAACTGTTTGTGAAAGGTAAGGTGACTATAACCACAGTGTCCAACTTTAACCAGTACCTGTACAGCAGATTCACCAGCTTAGCAAGGCCAGTGTTGACATACTTTATGCTTCAGAGAAAAGATCATTAGCACTTCACAGTCATTCATCAGATACATGGGAACAGGAAATAGTAATATAGTGGATAAGTACTGTCTTAGTCACCTTTCTTGTGCTCTGACAGAATACCAGACAAAAGAAGCCTGTAGAAGGAGGGGGTTATTTTGGCTCACAGAACAGGCCTCACTGTGGACTGGAGGTCATGGCGGTAACAGCATGAGCCAACTGACCACACCATACTGAAATATGGAGGCAGAGAGACAAAAAGCTACTGTGAAGCGCATTTTTCCTTCTTCCGTATTTTTTATTTAGCTCAGGACCACAGCCCATGGGCTAGTACACCCCATACTGAGGGTAGATTTTTCCCCTCCTCAGGTAAATCTCTTAGGAAACATCCTCATATTTACACCCAGAGGTGTGTACCCAAGCAATTCCAAACCCCACGAAGTGGAATGAAAATTAACCACCACAAGTGTATTAAATGTAATTAAAATATAGTTCTATTTTTTTTAAAAAAGGCACTCCCCGAGGGGGGTGCACACCAGAAGAAAGATTAATTGAAACATCATCATTTCCTAGTAATTATCTACTTTTTAAAATGAGAGGAGTTTAGCAAATGGCTCAGTGATGCAGGAGCAGTTAGTATGTGAGGGCCCTGGGTTCAACCCCCAGTGGAAGCAGCAGCAGCAACGGCAGCAGCAGCAGCAGCAGTAGTAACAGAAGAAGTAAAATGGGGGATGGGCAGGTAGCTCAGTTGATAAGTGCTTGCTGTACAAGCATGAGGACCTGAGTTCAGTCCTCAGGATTCACATAAAAACTATCACCATAGTGGTGTAAACGTATAAGCTAGCACAGAGAAGCCAAAGAAGGGAGGATTTCCAGGGTTCTCAAACTAGCGGAACTCACATAATCTATGGTCCCAGGCCAATGACAGATCACATCTCAAAGCAACAACAACAACAACAAACAAACAAACAAATAAAAAAACACCCAAGGTAGCCATACATGTCCCCTGGCCTCGACATGCACCCCACATTCGCATGAGCACATCCCCCTGCCCCTGACATGCTCAGACACACAGACAGCTCACACAGAAAGGAACTGTTAATATTGAGAGCAGGAGCTAAATGAAGGTATTAGATGAACTTATGAAAAGAGAATGTCCTTGAAGAGACAGGAGGGAGCAGGATATGCAGATATTGCAGGAAAGGTGGAAAATGTATTAAATATATTGGGTGCTATTGGTGACTAGATAAAAATTACATTAATAATCAACCAGAGTAAATGTACATAACACAGAAATTTTGAATGATATTTCTTTGTGAATGTCTATAAAATAATCAAGTCTCTGTTGGCATGTGTAGGTGTGGAGCCCTGGATTCAACCCCAGTGGTAGGAGCAGCAGCAGCAACAGCAGCAGTAGTAATAGAAGTAATAAGTTTAACAATAAATAAAATGGGGGATGGGCAGATAGCTCAGTTGATAACACGCTTACTGTGCATAGAAAGTGCATAATTCCTTCAAAACATGTTTTTAAATTAGAACATCATTCGAGTTTTACAAACTTTATCTCCTTCACACAGTATTTCTCCTCCTAAGTTTTGCTTTTTGCTCCACAGCAGTTGTGACAACTGAACATACAATGTCCTTTACTCTTTTCTTTTATAGGAAAACCCGTCTCTCAGCCCCTCCCCAAAGCTTTGGTTTGTGCCCTCCATGATATTCCTCAATTTAGCATATAGTAAAACAGTATCAAAAATCTAGAACACACCTGAATAGGCCCTGGCTAAAGCTCATAACCGTTCAATCTGAGAGTTCACCTGACAGAAACTTTCATACTTTGGAAGAACAAAACTAAACGTAGAGGCTATGAGGGAGATAAAGGAAGCCAGCTCACTGTGTTCATCTGGGCTAAGGTACTCACTTCAGGAGTGCCTGGTTTGCTGGTCAAGGAAGTCATCACTTCTTAGCACCGTTTTGCTGAGGAAAAATTATCTTCTCAACACTGTAAGCTACCTGAGAAGATTATTGATGGACATGAACAAAAGAGATATCATTTGAGACAGGGATTGTACTGAAGAGTGGGGCTGAGAGCAGCTCTCACGGGCAAAGATCTGACTTGTGAAACTGTCTCATGCATGCTTTTGCCAGTGATGGCAACAGCTGTTCAAGTGTGAGGATCCATTTGTGGAAACTGACTAAATATCCCACATGACCCTGATGTGGCTAACCGAGAGCCTGCCACAAAGAGGTGGGTCATTTCCAGCTCCACATTCCTCATAGACCTGGCTTTCTGAGACTACACATCACAGCCTAGAGAAGGAGCACGTAGGCTATAGAGTGCTCACTCTGAATCTGTGGGGGGCATTTCTAGAAACCCCAGGGAAACCAAAGTCCACAAGTCTCATGTATCCTGTTTGAGATGACTTGTGCATGTCCCCCACATACTTTATATAATTTCTAGACTACATCAGATATCCTCAGTGAAAGGAGATGCTGAGTACTTAGGCATCATTTAGGAAATGATAACAAGAAGAAAAAAATCTGTTTATGTTCAGAAAAAACTCCATTTCTTTTCAAATATCTCAATTCATCAATCCATAGCTAGTGGAATCCTCAGAGGCATGCAGGTATAGCAGGTATAGCAGGTATAGCAGGTATAGCAGGTATAGCAGGCAGACTATATCTAAGAAAAGACTAAAGGACATGGTATGTTCAGCTGTGACAACTGCTATGGAGAGAAAAACAAAACTTAGGAGGAGAAATACTGTGTGAAGGAGACAAAATTTGCAAAACTCTAATGACATAATAATTTAAGAAACATGTTTTAAAGAAATTATGTCAACAGAGACTTGATTCTTTTATACAAACTTACAAGAAATATCATTTAAAATTTGTGTATCTTGTACTGTAGATTCTTGTACGAGATAGGAGGAGAGGGAGATAGAGAGATAGATAGAGAGAGAGAGAGAGAGAGAGAGAGAGAGAGAGAGAGAGAGAGAGAGTTTTTTCAGTTTGCTCTGAAGATATAAGAACCTGGGTTCAATGTTCAGAATCCATATAAAAACAGAACATGGCTGTATGTGTCTGCAATCCCAGCTCTGAGGATCCTGAGGAAAGGATGTTGGAGGATTCCTGGGGATCACTGGTCAGACATTCTAGTGTAATTGGAAAGCTAAGGGATTCACTCTAAAAAAACAAAGAAAAACAACAAAAGAAAGAAAGAAAGAAAGAAAGAAAGAAAGAAAGAAAGAAAGAAAGAAAGAAAGAAAGAAAGGAAGGAAGGAAGGAAGGAAGGAAGGAAGGAAGGAAAGAAAGAAGGAAGGAAGGAGGAAGGAAAGAAGGAAGGAAGGAAAAGAAAGAAAAGAAAGAAAGAAGATGGACAGTGCTTGAACAATGACAGTCAAGGTTGGGCTCTGACCTCCATATTCATACACACACACACACACACACACACACACAGACAGACAAACAAAGCTGAAAACACAATGTTTTCTTTTATGATGAGAGCTTAAATAACACAGACACAAAAATTAGAACCACAAATTGCTGGTATTTTACAATTCTTCCTTGTGCCAAGCATCTTGTTGACATGTTTCAATCTACGTTCTCACTGAATCCTCACCCCCAGTCCTTACATAATTCCAAGTTTACAGTTGAGAAAAACTAAGGTTGGCAAAATTAAGTAACTTTCCTGGGGTCCTACAAAGAAACGGGAAGCAGGAGCTGAGTTTAGGTCCTAGAATCCACTGGGTCTTGAAAAAGGAGTATATACATTTCAAAGAATGAATCAGACTTGAGATTTCTGCAAACGTCAATCTCTTTTTAGCCCTTGATAATGGATGGTGGAGATACCACAGATCATAAAATAAAGATGCACACCCATGAGGATATAAAACAAGCCAGAGGTAAGTAAGTTTTAAGTACTGCCCCTGTGGACAGAAGAGACCATTTTACTATATATAGCAGTCTTCAAGTTGGATGTGGGGCTTCTACTCAGCTCTTTGTAGATTGTAAACTGGGAAATGGTATATTGGCCACCTCTAGTGATGCTGATGTGTGTTTGTGTGTGTGTATGTGTGTGTGTGTGTGTGTGTGTGTGTGTGCATGTGCGTGCATGTGTATATGCATGTGTGTGTGAATGGATGAGCAAATGTTATACACTGAACCTGGAACTTCGGAGCTGTACACTGTTTTGTGTGCCATTGTTTTCACCTGGCCATATGCTCTACTAGTCCTGCCCGTCTCACCCCACCCACCCACCCACCCACCCACCCACTCCCTTTTAGTAGCTAATCATGAAAGAATATTGTATTATACCAGATGATTCTTGCCTAATAATGTGGCTCAGAGACTTCCTCTGACATTATAATTATAATAGCATGTGTTTGGTTTCCCTCCCTCCTATGCTTTCCTAGCACACAATTCTTTTTACATTTTTATATTTTTTATTGGATATTTTCTTTATTTACATTTCAAATGTTATCCCATTTCCAGGTCTCCCTTCTGGAAACCCCCTATCTCATCTAACCTCCCCTGCTTCTATGAGGGTGCTCCCCCCCACCCACTCCTGCCTTCCCACACTGGCATTCCCCTACACTGGGGCATCAAACCCCCACAGGACCAAAGACCTCCTCACATTGTTATCCAACAAGGCTATCCTCTGTCACATAGGTGGCCGGAGCCATGAGGCCCTCCACGTGTACACTTTGGTTGGTGGTCCAGTCCCAGGGAGCTCTGGGGGTCTGGCCAGTTGACACTGTGTTGCTTCCCCCATGGGGCTGCAAACCCCTTCAGCTCCTTCAGTCCCTTTTCCAACTCCTTCATCAGGGACCCTGCACTCAGTCCAATGGTTGGCTGCAAGCATCCACCTCTGTACTTGTCAGACTCTAGCAGAGGCCCGCAGGAGACAGGCCGCATCAGGCTCCTGTCAGCAAGCACTTCCAGGCATCCACAATAGCATCCGGGTTCGGTGGATCCCCACATGGGGCAGTCTCTGGATGGCCTTTCCTTCAGTCTCTGCTCCACACTTTGTCTAGATATTTCTAGACAAAATTTGTTCCCCCTTCTAAGAAGGACTGAAACATCCACACTTTGGTCTTCCTTCTTCTTGAGCTTCATATGGTCTGTGATTTGTATCTTGCGTATTCTGAGCTTTTGGGCTAATAACCACTTATCAGTGAGTGCATTCCATGTATGTTCTTTTGGATCAAGGTCCTCTGCCTAAAACCAGATACACTGAATCTAATAAAAGAGAAAGTGGGGAAAAGCCTCGAACATATGGGCACAGGGGAAAATTTCCTGAACAGAATACCAATGGCTTATGCTCTAAGATAAAGAATCGACAAATTGGACCTCATAAAATTGCAAAGCTTCTGTAAGGCAAAGGACACTGTCAATAGGACAAAATGGCAACCAACAGATTGGGGAAAGATCTTTACCAATCCTATATCTGATAGAGGGCTAATATCCAATATATACAAAGAACTCAAGAAGTTAGACTCCAGAGAACCAAATAACCCTATTAAAAATGTGGAACAGAGCTAGACAGAGAATTCTCAACTGAGGACATTCAAATGGCCGAGAAGCACATAAAGAAATCCTCAACATCCTTAGTCATCAGGGAAGTACAAGTCAAAATGATTCTGAGATTCTACTTCATACCAGTCAGAATGGCTAAGTTAAAAAACTCAACTGACAGCAGATGCTGTTGAGGATGTGGAGAAAGAGGAACACTCCTCCATTGCTGGTGGGATTGCAAGCTGGTGCAATCACTCTGGAAATTAGTCTGGCATTTCCTCAGAAAATTGGACATAATACCACCTGAGGGCACACAGTTCTTAAAACCCTGGAATCCCCTATAATTCCCAATGTGCTGTGTCTTTCTCTATGCTAATGGGATATTAAGGGAAGGGGCTGCTGAAAAACCCTTACATGGTGCATCTTCCCAGAGTGCTAACTTGTAATTAGGGAGCTCAGACTTACAACCTTGCCATTCTGCTTCTGGGGAAGAGGTTTATGGTCAGCAATTCATTACACATTAGTCATGCCTGAGTACTGAATTCTTCTGGAAACCCTAAGGGTATATCACTCAAAGAGCCTTCCAGATACTGAGAGATAGAAGTGCCACAGAGCACAGGTACTTTATGTTCCTTCCCCTACAACATAACCATAGTTATGCCATTTTGTAAAGCTCCTCTATGTGGGAAAAAGAACAGTTCTCTAGCCTGAAATAATTTGGTTCCTGGATAGCTTGTTTTTCTAGATCTGTACTCTGATCTCAGGAGGTACTTATCAACCACCTGACACTGCTTCAGAAGCTACCACTTACTAAGAAGCTAGCCTCAGAGTCCATTCTCTTTCTCACAACAAAGTTACTTCAACTTATAAGTGGACCACAGTTCCTTTTCCTTGGGCTACACTTGCCCTTGGAAGGCTGTTTTCCGAATAAAGTCTGTGCAGTGGTTTAGTTTCTTGTCCCATTGTCTCTTTTATTTTCCTTACATGCCTCTCCCATCTGTATTCTTCTAAAATCAACACACACACACACACACACACACACACACACACACACACACATTATAAAATCAGTCTCTTAAAAGGGTCGGGGGGTGGGGATTCTAACTTGTAGCTGCCAAAAGTTCAGGTGGCTTGAACGTACAATTGGTGTCTGAGATGGGGTCAGTGAGGAGGTCCTGAAGTCCTCACTTGTGGGACCTGACTCTCAGCTAATGTCCAATCACTAGAGATTAAATTGTGGGCCACCCACTTGTCACCCTCTAAGGGACTGCTTGGTTCCTGAAGGAAATCTTTATGTGTTGATGACTAGAAGCTAACTGTCAGATCTTGAGGTGCTTTTCTCCTGTCATTAGAACATAACTGAGAACAGCTCTGAGGCACACCGCACAGAGAGCTCTTCATGCTCATCAATCCTTTCACAGGCATGGCCCTAAGCCCTGGGTGAAAGTCTCCCCCTGCATGCTGATGTTCACTTCTCCATGTTCCTTTGAAGGCATTCTCCTACTTCCACCTCTTATAAACCTAAATTCCTCTCATGCTTCCGTTGGCCCTGAGAACATTCCCTTGAAGAATGTCCATAGCAGCTTAGGTTATAATGGAACACACAATTACTTCCTTATCTAGTAAGAGGTATCATTGATTTCTATATCCATCCTTTTCATTTTCACAGCCAAGATTGTTCATTCCTCTTTGGAAAACATCCCTGTTGGTCAGATGGAAGTATAAGCATGTATGTCTTGTTTACAGCATGGTATGAAATGTGTGCACACAACAGTTCTGCACATGGATGTAAGATAGCTATGTCATTTCAGATAACACCTTAGGTGTTGTTGCAGGCATTGTGCATATCTAGAAAATCGCATCAAGGAAATCTACTCATTTCTAAAAATAAGCATTTGAGTTTAGCATTGGCTTGCAGGACATTGGGGTGGGGGAGTAACAAATTCATTTCCATTTGTTATCCTCAATCAGCTGAAATTTCCCAATCAATGTAGGAAGAGAACATGATCAGGAAAACAATTTACTATTTCTCAGAAGTTAGGCTCAACTATCTATCATACAGGGGAAGTTATCTTCTGAACAGCCAGTTAAAGCCCTGAGATGTTAAGGGTTTCGAGCTGGATCTCTGTCCACTGCTCTCTCTTCTCAATTCTCCAGCATTTAATTAAAAACAGGCTGGAATACCTAAAGAATCCATTTCATTTTAAAACACTTCTTTCTGGAATATGAAAGACGCATTTTAAATCTGTCAGATTCCATTTACACTCTCTTTGAGGATTAGGTTCAATACCTTCATTAATTCTTGGTTCGCAGTCATCAAGCAAGGGTCTCTGGTGAATCCTATACTGTGGTGTTCAGCTTACATCTTGGTGGAAACTGTTGGCTGTAGTAAAATTTGCTACCGGATAAATTGTTACATCATTTGTAGCAGTCATTCTTCTGGGAGAACTTTAAAAAAAATTGTTTTTACTTTATGTGCATTGGTGTTTTTGCCTACATGTATCCCTGTGTGAGGCTGTCAGACCACAGGCGTGAGCTGCCGTGTGGGAGCTTGGAATTGAACTCTGGTCCTCTGAAAGAACAGCTCTACACATCCTTGCCCTGACCTACTTCTCTTCATGCCTAAATACACACTTACTCTTTGCAACAATCCTGCATGTCTGACATTACTGAAGGTTTAATTCTTCAGATCTACCTGCCACAGGTACGGCCTTCACTTTGCTTCCAATGCAGACAACAATGGTGCATTTCCTTGAACCTCTCAGTACTGGTTGTAACTGTGATAGACAATTTTCAGATTTAAAGCTGACATTGCCATGTAGATACAACTTTATAGTTCATTACTGTACCATTTTTTTAATTGGATATTTTATTTACATTTCAGATGTTATCCCCTTTCCCCATTCCCCCCAACCAGAAACCCCCTATCCAATCCCCCCTCCTCCTGCTTCTATGAGGATGTTCTCCCACCCACCCACCCATTCCCACCTCCCTGCCCTCAAATTCCCCCACACTGGGGCATTCAGCCTTCATGGGACCAAGGATTTACTCTTCCACCTCTGCCAGACAAGGCCATCCTTCCCTACATATACAACTGGAGCCATGGGTCCCTCACTATGTGCTCCCAGGCTGGTGTGTATCATCTTTTGAATTAGACCTATAAAACACCTATTTCATAAGTACTATCTCAATATTGATTTGAAGAGAATGAATAAAAAGACTTAAGGAGACATACATCACCATTTACAAATTATCAACATCATATGATACTACGTGATACAAATGAAATACAGGTTCCACAGAGAGATTTATAAGAGGAGCCTGCAATGTTTGAGACAGGAACATTAACCAATGTGGAGCTCTCATCCATTGTTAAGAGAGGATATCTATCTGTCTATCTATCTATCTATCTATCTATCTATCTATCTATCTATCTATCTACCTACCTATCTATCCATCCATCTCTGTATACACACACACACACACACACACACACCAGGAAAAGGTATTCGTGTGTTTGTGTGTGTGTGTGTGTGTGTGTGCATGCATATATGTATACACTAAGGTAAATTTTTCTAAATTTTTCTACAATATTCAGAATCAAAGGTGGAATTAATATATTTACTTTTACTTTATGTTTATGAATGTGCTACAGACTGGCAAACTTATGTCTTTCATCCTATGAACTATTGTATACCTTTTTACTTTTAATGTCAGGCTGTGCCCTAGAACCTAGGATCTAAAATGACTAAGGTACAGCCTCTAGCCTCTGCTTTCCAGGAATCTGAACCTTGCGTGGTGGTGGTGAAAGAGACAAGTAAGTCATTAAAATACAGTGTGCTGAGCCTTGCCCTTGCAGGGGAATGGTGAAAACAATACCATTGGCCAGAGCTGGCAGAGAAGCAAGATGACATAGTCTCTTTAGGGAAACATTTGGCAGTTTATTTCTGAGTATTAAGAATGCTCACACCCAGGAACTGTTCTAAGAATGAGTCCTGCTGAATTAGGGTTGGATGTGCACAAGAATTTTTAATGAGGCTGGCATTGTGTCTTGCTTATATAGCCAAGTATTTCCAACAGCTCCTCTCAATAGGAGAGAAACTAGTATATTAATTGTAATCCTGTCTGATGGACTATTTTTAAAAAATCTGAAAATGGTTTTCAATGAATATTAAAAAAACTATAGAGGCTAGAGAGTTTACTCAGGGGTTGAGAATACTCATTGCTTTTCAAGAGAAATGTAGCTTGTGTCAAGTGTCTTGCAACTGCTTATAACTCTAGCTCCAGGGGTCCAACATCCTCTTCTGGCCATCACAGGACCATATATGTACACATACACACCACCCACCCCCCCACACACACAAATGCATAAATATGTTTATGAAATGCTATGAAAAATTCACGTGGTTTATTAACCAATGAAAAAGAGACTATAAAAACATGTAGTTTATTTACCAAATTGGATTTCTTATTATTAATGCTTGTTTTGGGTTTGTAAAATGTACAGTTATTAGTATACCAAAACACTAATGATGTTTTTACTCTCTGTGTAGTTATGTTGGTATTATTTTCCCCTTTGTATTTGTGAACCTGTCTGTCATTAACCATCAGAAAGCAGAGTTCTGTGACAGCAAATAGAGTCTTGTCATGCTTTGGAAAGAGAGGTGTGTATTATTGCAGTCATTTGTTGTTGTTTTCTGTTTGTGTTCTCAGTTTTGCTGTGTATTTCATGAATTATAGATTCATTTATTCTCTTTCGAGAGTCTCCCGGCTGTGCTTATTTCTCTTTTTAGTTGGAAATATTACTTCTAGTGTTGTCTATAGGGTTGGACATGAATTCTTTTAGGTTATCTGTAACATGGAAAGTTTTTGTGTTTCTCCTTCCACTATGGTGAATCATTTTGCTCAGTAAAATACTGTAGACTAGTGGTCATGATGTCTTAGGGTTTAAATGCATTGTTCCAAGATCTTCTGCCTTTCAGGTTTTCGTTGAGATTTTTATGTTTTTATGATGGGTTTGTGCTTATATGTGGTTTGTGTTTCTTCTCTTGTAGCTTTTAATACTTTTTCTTTGTTCTGCATATTTAGTGATAATGTTGTGGGGTTTCTTTTCTTTTGTCTTGACTAGTTGGGTTTCTGTGTGATTCTTATATTCACATGGATATGGCTTTTAGTTGGGGACAGTTTTCTTTTATATCTTTCTGAAAAGCTGGTTTATGCCATTGACCTAGGATATTTATCCCTAGGATATTATTATCTATGCCTATAATTTGAAGAGTTGGTCTTTCCATGGTGCTCCAAATTTGTTGCAGGTTCCTTTCTCATTCTTGAAATTTTTCTATAATCTTTGTCTGTGCTGTCTAATTCCTATGCTTTATCTTTGAATTTTGATATTATAACTTCTATTCCATTCTACTCATAAGAGTTTCTTCCCTAATTTTTCTAGTGGGGTTAATTAAGATCTTCAGACCCATCTTTGTTTTAGCATGAAATGGCTTTAATATGTCTATCAGTTTACTGGATTCTGATTTCAAATCCTAAATTGTCTTTATCATTCCTCAGAGTTGTATATTTTTATTTTCTTGGCTATTACCCAGATATTTGCTGTAATCTTCTTCGTGGTCAATGAAGCTTTTGTGTCTTCTCTAAACTCCTTGAATTCTTTGTCAGAGTTTAAGATTGTTGTTTTAAATTCTGTCATGAGTTTCTTTTACAGAACATTTCTATAGGACTACAGGCTCTGATGGGAGACATGCTATCTTGGCCATTGATACTGCTTTTGCTACATGGCATATGAGTGTGGACTTCTTTCTTTGATTGTATGTCTGATGTGAGACTTTGTCATTCTCCACTTCCAATGGGCCAGCATAGGAGTTGGGTGACTGTATCTAGGCCAGGTAAAGCCAACTCATGAGTTATATGGATAGACTAGGTAAAGACAACTCTGGAACAATAGGTCTAGAGCTAGGCCTGTGGTTATGGAAATGGTGGCTTGCTGGGGAAATCATGGGAAGAGAGAGATACTTCACAGGTGAAAGGGGCTTTTGAACAACAATAACAAAACATGGGGTGGGGGAGAGCAGAGGGGTTGAGTATGTGAGGTTGGGATCGAGGGCCTTTGAGGAGGAGGTAACAGTGGTCTTGACAATTGAAAGAGCACACAGAGTCATGAGATATTGACAATAAGTGAGGTCCATCTGACTGTAGCCTGGCTAAAGAACCCCAGTTCCCCATGTGATTCTAAAATGAAAAATAGCATTCAAGTACTAAAACTAAGCCTCGGTTATCCAGGTTGCTTAGGCAGCCACCCATCTCATGAATGCCTAGGGAAGGACTTGAATTTGTCTTCTTATTTCAAATTTCTACCTTGCTCCATTCCACTTGGCTATTCCTATGCTATCTCACCTCTCTATGCACAATTCTATACCTGCACCAGAAAGTGGCAATAGACAATGAAAGCATGAAGTCTAATTTAGTTAATAATTTTATCTACAGAACACCGAAAATCTTCCTGGCACAAATTCTACTTAATACAGAGGAGAATTCAGAACTCCCTGAAAAATCCCAGACCTCTCACCTCACATGTACTTTCAGTCTCCATGAGACTTGCTATAGATAAGTTCATGAAAAGTCATACAAAAAAAATAGTAATAATTGTTATCCTCACCATCCTTCCATTTTAAAGTCTTTTAGTTCCTAAAAGGACTTTCTTGCTCATTTTCTTTGCCAGTTTAATATATATCAAAATTTATTGTTCAGTACGCTTTTGATACTTTTCTTTTGTATTTTATGGGAGAAACTAAAACATTCTTTCTCTGAAAATAAAAACTTAGCTGACTATTCTATTTTGAATGCCAAGAGTTCGCTATGTTAAAATCACAGCAATAGTGTCTTTGAGGTTGGACTGGATAAACTAAAGTGAGCTGTCATAGGTTCTCTTAATTTATTTGAACGGTAGAATTGTAAACTCATCAGAAAACAGCTTCCTGTAATGTAAACAGACTTTCCATGTGCTGTGTGCAGGACAAGCTTATTTAATGTAATATATCACACATTGCTACTTTCCAGTTTATACTTTTATGGTAACAAAAAGTTATAATAAGCAGAGTTGCTGTGTTAAGATCAAATAGAAGGCTGGGTATTCCTCCTCCTGTTGAACCAAAAGGAGGATAGTTCTCATCTTATTATTTTGTGATAGTTAGACACTCTCAGGTCCAGTATTTTAACTAAAAAGATTCTCAATTCCTAATATTGACTTATAAATGAATCCTGACCCAACTTGTCATTTCTACTCCCTACTGCCAGTATCTCTTTTCTGTGTTTTTTTCTCATTTTCCCATTTATAAGCAACTTGAAAGTTATTTCTGGGCTGGAGTAATGGTTCAGTGGGGAAAATGTTGATGCGCAAGAGTAGAGACCTAAGTTTGCATCTCCAGCACTCATAAGAAGCAGGATGCAGGATGTAGGATGCAAGATGCACATCTGCAATCCTAGTGTTCTTAGTGTGAGATGGGAGGAGGAGACAGGAGAATCCTTGGAAACTTGAAGACCAGTTTCTGCATCTATAGCCCAATATATGCAGAAACATAAAACTAAGACTGTCTCTTGAACATCATATGTGTACTGCGACATACATATACAATCACATATACATTATACAAACAGACTTAAGAAACACACACACAAAAGAAAAAAGAGATATTTTCTATTAATAAAACTGCTAGGCTGCTTTATGTTAATAATGAGCACTAATTATCTTGTTTTCTTTTAAAATTAATTATTCAACAACCTAACTTATAAATGAGATAAGGATATGAACAGTTTTAATAAGATGAAGTACAAACAGCCAATACATATAGGACCTAATAATAACCTGAGAAATGGCCAATATGCCAATGACAAGGCAGTCACCAGAGAAAAATAAATAAAAGTTATATTGACATTCCATTTCACTCTAGTCAGAAAAGTAGTCTTCAAGAAAACTCCTAATGTCAGATGCTGACAAAGCTACAGACAAAATGGAACCCCTATGCAACATTGGAACGAATGAAAACTAGTCTATCCACTACGGATTGGTGTGGAGGTTCAAACAAAACAAAACCAGCATAAATCAAAATAAATTGCATCACTTAAAAGTTAGAAATTTAACTAGTGTACAAATTGTCAAACACTTCAAGTTTCAAGTGTAGAAAGTGAATTATATAGGAATAGTACATCCACTTTTTAGTGTCAAGAGTGGTATAGATAGCACCCTGAATAGTAGCTAATGTAGAAAAAGATACATTTCTATGTGCCAGGTACATTTCTAGCCCTTTTTCTAGGTTGCCACATTTAATCTCTTCAAATCATCTTACAAAATGTTTAGCATCAGCTTAAAACATCAGCATTGACTTGGGAGTGTTTGGACAATCATCCCAGACCACTGACAGGGTCATGGGAGAGTCACAGATTGGCAGGGTCTAAGTTGATGGTTCTCAGCCTTCCTAACCCTTTAGTATGACCTTTTAATAAAGGTCGCTCATATTGTGGTGACCCCAACCACAAAATTATTTCATTGATACTTCATAACTAATTTTGCTGAGGTTATGAATTGTAATGTAAATATTTGTTATGCAGGATAACTGACACATAATACCCCAAAGGGGCTGTGACCCATAGACTGAGAATCACTGCTCTAAATATTGAGTTGGGCTAACATTCATTACTATACCTTAGATAAATGAACCTAAAGTTGAGTGAAATGATATCCTACCAACCCAGTCAAAGTGCAGAAGGATATTAAAAGAGATGAGCACAGTCAAAACCACACATTAATTTATAATATCTATTAACCTACTAGTTTATTCATTATAGAGCTCAAATTTTAGTCTCACTTTCCATTCTGAACCCCAAACTCCAAATTTAGTGTTAAACACCTATAAATTGTCAAGTGGAGGAAATATTATATCTAAGTATTTCCTAAGGAAAAAATATGAAAATAAATATATTTTTCTCCTTCCAGAACTTTTTTTTTTGCTGTTTAAAATTCTTGGTATAGCATAAGAAAAAGGTATATGAAAACTAAGAAGAGAATATGACTTTTATTCATCTCTTTCTTTGTCTGGTATTTGACATATATATTATATAAATTTGCTGAAGGATTTTTAAAAAAATTCTAGTGTATCTATGAATACATGTTTCCCTTTTCTCTAGAAGAAAAATAAAAAGAATCCTGTAATTCCAATTAACTTGTAAATGATCCTGAAAAGGAAATCAATGTGAAATAATTTTTTGAATATTTAGAATGTTAATCAAATTTAAGTTGCTGATGAAATTGATTGCATGCATAGAAGCTTATGAATTATATCCCAATTAAATAACATTTGCAAAATGCAAAATGTTAAATAAATGAGATGGGAGAATCTCCTAAAGGACTTGTCACAGCTGACCACCAGAACAAAAGAATACTGTCACAAACATCATTTTGCATTGTGTTTTATTTCTTTACTTTCCATGCTGTTAAATGAGTGTTACTGGCATTCTCTGAATATCTTTTAAAACCACTGTTTACCTAGCCACTCCCCATCTCTAAATGGATACTTTGATTGCTGCAATTTCCCTTACTTATTGTAATACAGGATTGAAAGTGCACATGACCTTCATCAGACTTAGCAACATTTCAGTAGGATGTGACCTCAAAGGTAGACTTCCACATCATCTCTGTTTTCCCAGAGACTCTGTCAATTACAGTGCTCCTGGTAGTGCCTTATCTGGTCCATTTCATTGCATTTGACTACCATGAAAAATGGTGTTCTGTTTCTGGGTTACCTTTCTTATTTTGAGAACGTTTCAAATATGTGTGTGTGTGTGTGTGTGTGTGTGTGTGTGTGTGTGCGCGTGTGTATTTGTGTATATATATATGTATATATGCATGTATATGTATACAAATATACATATATGTGAACAATTTTTATATAATGTCAGGGAAGCTTCACTCTTGAAATCTCAAAAAAACAAAATTGTCTCACCTAAACAAGACCTACACAATGATACCACCCATTGACATGTCAACATGGATGGGAGAAATTTTAAATAAAGTCCCATCCTGAGATGAAGAGTTACAGGTAATTAATGGCTGTCGAGAGAAGGAGAATCAGTCTTATTTACGGACAAGTCCATTGCCCACCATAAGTTTTCCAGTTTCTAGCCATTACCCCTAGCATACATATGTATGAACAACACTATGGTAGCTAATCATAGCTTTCAACCTGATTATATCTGTAATCGATAAAGACCCAAGCAACTGTACACACTTGTGAGGATTCTCTTGATTAGATCATTTGAGGTAAGAAGACCCATCCTAAATTGGGGTCACACCTTTTGGTAATAGTCCACATAAAAGGGCATGGAAGAAGGAAGCTTTTGCTTTTTGATGCTTTGCCCTCACTGTTGCTGGGTAGTTCATCTATCCTGATTCTGTGACATTCCATGGCTTGTGGTGGAACCTATTTCTTGCAGCTCTTGGGACCTGGACCCTTCACCAGATTGGGAATGCCAAGATTTCTATTCTCATGAACTAAACAACGTCTGACTAACACAATACCAAGTGAAGTTAGCAGCCCCCATATATACCTCTCTCTCTCTCTCTCTCTCTCTCTCTCTCTCTCTCTCTCTCTCTCTCTCTCTATCTCTATATATATATATATATATATATATATATATATATATATATGAGACACAGAAGGAACTGGAGGGGAAAGGGAAGGAGTAGAAATGCTATAAATAAAGTACTCAGGTATGAAATTCTCAAAAAATAAAAAAAAGAAATTAAAAGAAATGTGTCAAAAATTTTACTGTGATGTTCCTAATATTTCTCTACTTTAGTTTTAAATTGCAATTACTTTTTTACTCTTGCCTAGACATTTTCATTCCTATTTAGTTAATGACTGGTCAAATACATTGGTCATTAAACTATGCAGTTCTTATTGGTTAAATTTTCTTGGCTACTGGCTATACTTTTAATTCAGCTCCTAATTTGATCTATTAAGTTGGTTCAAGACTTGTACATAGTAATTCATTCAACTTCTGATCTGTGTTGTTTCCTGTGTCTTCAAGGCTACTTAAAATTTCAACTTCAATTAAGATGGGCAGCAACTAACTGAGCCTTCATTATTTTCATCACAGATCTGTGTACCCTGTAGTTGGCTGCTTTGGCTACATTTTTCTTCTTTATGAGTTATTTATTGCCTAGTAAATGTCATCCCATAATTATTGTCTCTATGGAAGGATGGATGGATAGATTGATGGATGGATGGATGGATGGGTGGATGGATGGATGGATGGATGGATGGATAGATGGACAAACAGGCAAATGGATGGCTGCATACATAAGTTGAAGAATGGATGTGGGAGTTGATAATATTGCCTAATGATATTTGATTTATTAAGTTCCATGCAATCACTGTTATAAATATTAACTTGATGACTCACGACATATTCTATTGCTAACTAGATTTATATGTCTGTTTTAGAAAAGGTCAGAAAGCCACATTTTAGGACATGAGAAGCTTGAGAGAGAAGTTAAACTTCTACCTACACCCCACACTGTAGATGAGGGCTGCACTGACCACCAACCATAAGACATATCTGTGCAAAGGGCTTGAAGAGCCAATCCAACTTCTGTGAAAATTCCTTCTTACTCCAGATTTGAGCATGCTCGCCTTATGATAACAATCAGGTCTGTTCCCTATGCCTGCTTCTATGTATCAGCAGGAAGAAAATACAACCTTCTTCGGAGGTGCTATGAAGTTTAACTAAGGGCAGAGCTGGGCAGCTGGCTACCCACTAACATCACACACTACAGTCAGCACCAATTTATTAGCTCAGTTAGCCTTGACCAAGTATTCATAATTTCTCCTTTTATGAGCCAGGTAAGTTTTAGAAAACAATTTGTTTCAAACCTGCATAGACCAATTCCCCCATATTCTTCTAGGTTATAATATTACCACGCACTAAGATAATCCCTAAAAATCACTGACGTTATCTTTGGAAAACCCCAAGGTCTACTACACAAAAGAGAATCATTATTGGTCTTCCTACCCCTGAAGTCCTTGCATCCTTCTTATCACGACCACCAGAGACCATGTATAAGTTTTCTTCTTGCTCTTCTCATCTGCATCAGTGTCAAACAACTACCCAACCCTTTTTCTTCTTTACTTTACTTCTTTCTCTAATTCTTTTGATTCAGAATGTTCCTCAGAGTTGCTGGGGAACATACAATTTCCTTTAGTAATTTTTATTTTCATCTCATTTGCTTTATGGTCTTCATTTGACTGTCATTCTGATTATACCATTCAATCAGTTTCCTCTTAAATTATCCTTCCAACCCTACATTCCTCCATTCATTTCCTTTTGTCAGGTGTGACCTTTGTCTTTTTGGCAGTATCCTATCTACCTTTCAAGCTGTCTTTTCTCCAGCAGGGCCTCAAATGGTCTTTCCTGTTCCCTTAAGCTGTTCCAGCACAAATTAATTGCTTCCTCTTTTATAAATCCCCCAGTATTTTATATACTTCTCAATTTATTCAAAACATTCTTTCTATTACAGTTGTGTATGAAATGTCTGTCTTGCCTAATGTCTTGTTTATCTTTGGGTGACCCATTGTACCTAGCAGAATATCTGTGTGTCATTTAACTGTTTTAGAACTTCTATTCTTCCTTTAAAAAGGAAGTTAAAATATACAGAATTAAAATACAGTAGGCTTTCAAGGCAGGCCTGATGGCATAGGGCAAGTTGATGGCCAGCCTGGGCTATGAAGTGAGTTCAAGGCTAGCCTGGGAAACCTGGTAAGATTCTGTCTCAAAAATTAAAAAAAAAAAAAGTTCAGGTATTCTGAGAAGCAAAGGGGACCCTCAGTGACCTCACCCTGGTAAGTACCCTTAGTAGTCAAAAGTTAAGATGATAGTTATTAAAGCAAATAATACTTCTCAAGCCATGTTTGGGGGCAGGATTTAAGTATTAAATGCAGAAGGACTCTGAAACTGGCGAAAAAAAGAAGCTCATATATTAAACAAAAGAATTAAGGGAGTAATTTTGAGGAGAAGGAAGAGAACCATGAATGGTTTGTGAGTTTGCAAACACTGAGAAGTTCTATTAAAACCTATTCTACTGTGAGTCTTACTGAACGTGAAGGAGTTAAAGTTCTATACGGACTAATGCTTAAAAATGGAGTCATTCTTTCACATGTCCATATTCTCAGCATTGTTTAAGAATCTCCAGGTCTGGGTTCAGTCAGAGAAGATGCACCTAACTCTCAACAGACTAGAGGTCCCAGGGAGTTTAGAGGTCTGGTTGGGGGGTGGACACATCTTTGTGGAGACAGGGAGTGGGAAGGAGGTATGACATGTGGAACAGTGGAAGGGTGGACCAGGGTTGGGGGGAATAAAAATAAATAAATAAATAAATAAATAAATAAAACATAAAATATAAGAATCTCCATTAAAATAAGCACATTCTGGTAGAGTATTTTGAATTCATTTTTTTACCACTTTTTGCCGCATTGTCTTCAAACAGCTGGGAAAATCCTCTCCCGGCAGCAACTTTCTTCCATAGACACTGTGCTGTGATTGACGGAGGTCCAACTCCATTTGTGCTTGCATAAATAGCACTCATTGACTATTTTCTCCAGACTCATTGCCCGTAATTATTTATTCAGAGAAGTCACTACAAATTTTATATTTATGACACTACAAAATCTTTCTCATCAAACTGCAGAGGACTTGAATTCTTACTCTGTTGTAAGACTATAAGAAAACTATGAGGGAAAAAAAGGCAAATTATGCAATCCTCACCTTATCCCTCAAACACATGAGCATCTCACATGGTTTACCACCATTCTCTATGGGCACTCTGAAGTTGTAATCACACATGAGAGGAGAAAAATACTGTAAAAATTACTTTAAATGTTCTTGTGCTTTGGTAACACTATGAAACAGAACAAAATAAGCATTGCTTTCTCACAATAAAATACATGCAGGCAAGCATCAAGCATAGGATTTTACACAACCAAACAAATATCTCAATGCTGGGAGGCTTTATGCTTTCTTATAATAAAATGCATGCATGCAAGCATCAAGCATAAGAGTTTGCACAGCCAAGTAAATGTCTCAATGATGGGATGCTTTATCAAAGTTGTATTTTGTCCTAAGTTGTACATATCTTTTAGCATTTGAGGCTTGATTAAATTGCAGGCATCTTCCCTTCTGCTCTACCTGTCAAAGAGAAATATGTCCACTGCCAAGGGGAGAAGGATATGATGATGATGATGTGTTAGAAGAGAGTGGACACAGGTTGTAAGTATGAAAGAAGCCATGATTATCCTACCGCACTTTTGAACTACAAGAAAAATGTTTAAAATACCATCATGATGAGAGAGCTCTTTCAAGCCCAGAGAAGACTGGGGCCTGAAGATCGTGCAAGTTTTCAATCCTCTGCTTAAACATTTTTCCTTTTTCTAAGCAGAACAAAATGAACCATGAGTGTGTGATCGTACAGAGCAAACTCAAAGGGCCCACTGCACATTCCCCAGATTGTGATTAGGTTGGGATTATATATTTTAAATTAAATCTTAAACTTTGCCTAGTAAGTGAAGTAATGAATTGCATGATGACATCTATCCATTTGTCTGTCTGTCTATCTATCTATCTATCTATCTATCTATCTATCTTATCTATCTATGCCTTTTCTTTTCCCTCATCCCCTCTTTTACTATACCTGTTCTTCTATTCTTATAATCCCCTTGTCACATTCACACACACACACACACACACACAAACATACATACTTCCTATGAGATAAAATATAAGGTAACTGTCTTTCTGAATCTGGCAGACAACATGATGATGTCCAATTGTAGCCATTTTCCTGTGAACATCATAATTTTACTTCTGTTTATGGCAAAATAAAATTCCATTGTGTACATTTACATTTTTTTATCCATTCATCTGTAACTTCCCTTTAATGTGATGCTGGTGGTTGACTCTCTAGCTTGGCATACACTAGGCAAGGAACTATACTACTCTGCTATATCCCCAGCACTTTGTTCATCTTCTAACAATGGCTCCATCCATATGTTAGCTGTTACAAATAGTATCTTATTTATAAGCTCATCTACAACAGTCAGTTCAAGAACATTTTCTAATTACAAATTCTTCTTCATATTGTTTTAAATTTCAGAGCTATTTATCAACAATTAATTATACTTAAAATAAGCATGTGAGAATTTACAAGTACTTGTACTAGCTAATAATCACTACCAGGGGGATTATTTTTAGCTATTTTCCTACTTCTTCCCTCAGTCTGCTAGTTTATAAATTTTACTGTCAACATTATGAATAGTCACTAATGAAAAACTGGCAAAGTGGGCAATGGCTGACCAGCAGAACAGTTGCCTGACATTCACAAAGTTCCACTGTCAACCCCTAGTACTGTAAATAAGATGAAATTCAATAACATAAAGTTAAAACATATCAAAGCAAAATACCATCTGAAATATGCCTATCTTACAAAAAGAGTAATATAAATCCAAACACCTCAAAATATTTAGCCACAATAGCTATTTATAGAATTTAAATATAAGGATGTTTGAGCAAATATTTAAAATAAATAATTAGGTAGAATTGGGAGTTGTGCAATTTTTTGCTCAATCACAAAAGATGCATTTGTTCTTGGGCTGAAAGTAACAGAGACCAGAGACCTGTTGTGTGATATATAATTTATTCTACAAAGAATGCATATGTACTACAAAACAGGAATACTTGGACCAAGAGGGAACATTCTATTCTAATAGATGTAATTCTAATAATAAATGTGCTCGGGTCACTCTGAAGCCACTGAGTGACTAAATACAGCCAGCCCTAACTAATTCAGCAGCTCAGTTTCTTCTTTTTTATCTTTATCCTTTCTTCTCTTTTGGAACTGACTTTCAACAACTACTGTATATGATATATATATATATATATATATATATATATATATATATATATATGAATACATCAGGTTTGTGCCCCTAAGTGTCTATGCTGACATATACACAATGATTCTTACTAATATCTAGTAATCTACCATGCCCCAGTAAAAGACATGGTGACTGTTTTCTCCTGAATTTCTCAGTACTGACAGCACAATTCTGTGTTCTTCTACCTATGCCTACCCTACTCCAAGTAAAAAGACCTAGGCAAAAATAATATGGGATGACTACCAACCAAAAGTCAAAGACTTACACAATAATAATATGAAGTGACTATGATAGATAATTAAATTTAGAATAATCAAAATTTAAAGAAAATTTAATAATTTATAGCCTTTCTAGATACATTTTAGTAGCATGTTTATGGATTGTATTATCTACTATCTTAAAACACCCAACAAATAGTTAAATGTATACAATATGCTTCTTTTCTTTCTCTTTGACATTATCTTAGTTTCTCACATCATTACCATTGTATAGTTCCAGAATCCAGGGTCCTGTGCTACCTAAGAAGACTACACAGTGGATATCACACATTGACCATAGTGTCAATGATACCTTATCTTCAGGAACTGTATACATTCCAATATCATTAATCTTACCACAATTTCATCTTATTTTCATATAGAAGACTGCTACAAAAGATACAAAGAAAGATGAGCATTATTTCTAGGGTTCTTAGAAGTGCTGACAGGCAGGTATCAGAAGAGGGTTAACATCATAACCTGACTATGGAGTGTGGTACAGAAGTCCCAATGCTCAGGACAAGAACTCAAAACTGTATTATAAGAGGCCTTCATCTAGAGGATGTCAGTGGAATGGTTAGTGAACACTTATTGTATAAAGTATGACTCGTCAGTACCTATCTGCACTGACTGAGCTGAGCCTGAAAGTATTTGTGCTATACTCAGCAGAAATTCTACTGCAAGATGTTCATAAATCAAACATGGATCCAAGACCAAGTTACCCTACTAATTAATTCTAGAAGGTCTAGTGACATCATAAAATACATTTGATTGCTTATGAGACAATCTTTGTTTCCACAATCTCTAAGCTATCTTAATTTTTTTATTTTATTCTTGGATAACTCATCCAAAATTTGAGCATTTCTTTTCTTTTGCAACACGAGAATTCCTAAGTTGGCTATAGAATGATTTTAGCACTGGGTCTGGATAAAGAGCTTAGCTGGGTTGGTGAAGCATTTGCTTTTTTCTTGTCTGAAAGAACAAGAACCTAAGTTAAATGTTTAGAATACCAACCCTCCACATATATGTGGCCTGCATGTTTATAATCCGGGAGCTGGGAAAGTAGGTGCAAATGAATCCTTAGGTTTTCCTGGACAGGCAGCCTGCCTAAACAACAAGTTCCAGACCAGTAAGTAACAGTCTTTGTCTTAATAAAAAAGGTAGGTGATTGCTGAGGAACAAAAGGCAAATTTAATCTCTAGCTTAACACACACACACACAGACACAGACACACACACACACACACACACACACACACACAGAGGAAGGGGGAGGCAGAGATAGACAGATGCAGAGAGACAGAGAAAGAGAGACACAGGGACAGAAGTACTCAGAAAATCAATTGTTTTCTTAGACCACATAATCCCTCAACAATCATAGGCCTTGTTTACAAAGGATTCATATGTTCAAATGGCAAAACACAGATCTTTAGAAGTATTTATAGATTATGAAACTTTCTAAGTCTTCCAAGTGGGATACAAAGATTCTATCAAGTTCACAGTAAGCACAGAATTTTCTGCTACTCTACGGTGCAAGGACAATCTATACTACACGAGAAGCTTCCATGTATCAAAAAAATGGACCCTACCAGGGCCAACCTGCCAAATAAAGTGGGAAACCATTAGATGGACAAGCCATGCCCTGCTCAGCCTTACCTTCTGAAGGGAGAACCTTGTCCTTTATTCATTATTTGATGATGTGTAACTCTTACATTTAGCTGATCATGAATCTGAAACCAAACATTGATGTAGCCCCAATTGTGGGAATTGTCACTCTGGCAGATAAGGAATATTCTCCATCTCAGTGCTTTAGTGATGGTTTTCTGTGAGGAAACAGTTCTTAACCATCCAAAAAAAAAAAAAAAACCCAAAAAACCACTGTAGGTTAGAAATAAATATGCCTGAAGGGCTGAACCAGGAAAGATCATTCACTAGAGAACATTAGCTCACTTCATTATCTTTTAAATTTTAATGTGATTGTGGCTGAGAAAAGTAGAGTAAACATGATGTCATTCACAGACTCTATGGTCTATAGTTATAGCACCCATTTCCATTATATGTGGTGGTCACCATGAGGGCCATTTTTTCCTCATAACTGTCTCCCTAGTAAAGATCAGAGTCAACACCAGACAAATTATTAGCAACATATAAAGGCCTTAGATATTCACATCTATAATTCAAACCCATAAAATCAGATACGGTGGTTTGTTCTTTTAAGAATGGCTAACAGGATCCTACCCAGGGCTTCCAGTGCTATGTTCTGATTCAGATTCCCTGAGTTAAAACACTGTCCTCTGGCTCTTATTTCCATATGCCAGGTTTTCTCTTCCTCCTTTCAGTGACATACCTTTACCCAGCAAGGAGCACTCACAAGGCCCCCAGCTCCTGAATTCTCCCACACTAATGGAGCAGCAGACTGTTACTATGTGAATACTGCAAAGTCCCTGAAATACAAAAATTTCAGAAGGAGTTTTAAAATTTAATTTTCATTAACCCTTCCTTAGGACACAAACACTAAAAGAAAGGAGAAACAAAGATAGAGAAGAGACGGAATCAGAAGTAGACAAAGCTCAACAACTGTCACATTGATGAAAGCACGCAGAGAATGCTTGATACTAAACAGATAACAAAAGCTCATGGATGTGGTTTAGGAAGTTATATTTGAATATTATGATCTAAGGATACAAACTATACTTAAATGAATCTTTCTCCTTTCAGTTTTGATGACAAAAGAAAACTCAATCTTCTGCTTAAATTAGATTTTTTAAAAATGATACCACAATCATTTAATTTTTATAAATTGCTCTATCTTACTGTTTTTGCATCATTGTTTTGTCTGCTGAATATGGAAGCTAACTTTCTGAACTGGGAATTCAGCTCAGTGTAGTGACAGAATACTTGATTGGCATGCACAGGTCCTAAGTTCAAGTCCTTATGCTATTTTAAAAAAAGCCTTAACTTTTCAAAGGAGAAGTAAATGTCTAGCTTACGACCTGTACGCGGTATATCATGGGATCAGTGTGAACCCAAAAACCTTTGTAAAAGCTTTGCTGGTGATCATGCACATAGGGCTTTCCTCCTATGTGTGTGACAATATAGACTAGCAGCAGCTCACCAGCATCTAAGTTCAACAGAACTTGACACACATGAAACCCAAGTCAACGAGGATCAATATATTTCCAAATGAATACAGAATATCTACTTGCTCTTAAATCTATTATATCAAACTAGCAGGAATGGAGAATGGGTAATTTAATGTCCCCAAGAAACAAATAGCAAAACATCCCCAGAACTTTCCCCAGAAATAAGAATACAACTGCAATGTGGGTGACCAGGTAATTACTCTTTGTAGGTGGGATTCTTTCTGCATCTGCACCTCATACCCTTTTCTGTTTGGCTTCTAGCTCCCATTGATGGTCAGTATCTCTAGGCTCTCTAAGAATAGCATGCTTAGTAACTTCTCTCCTCTGCCACATCTTCCAGGACAAGAGATGGTTACGTATGGCAGAGCATGGTAAGCATCTGGAAAATGTCCTCACTAGTGCCACAAGGGCAGTTCTGGGATTTTGTTGCTAGTCACAAGTACTCTCTCCCATATTTGAACAAACACATACCCTAAGCAGAAGATACTCAAGTCTTAGGAGGCAACCTATCTCGGTGAAGTAGTATGGAAATTCATTCATGATGAGGTACAGTTAGTTAACTAACATTTGAAAACCCTTAAAATAGGAAAAGGGAACCACACTCAACTTGATTCTGACAAAGGTTATTGAAAAGTCATTTTCCACCTCTTGGAATCTCTCTGTAGTACTTCATAATCATGAAACAAATGAAATCGAGCAGTTGCTGAACACTCAGTGTTAACCTCTACTCTCTCAAGTGCAGAACCTGGAGCTTGCAGGGACCATCACGTTTTTCTCTTCAGAGAGTCGAGTCTGACCTAGAATCCAGAGTTTATTTTTGCTCTGACTTAAATCCACACAGTTGTTATTAAGAGACAGACTTATTTCCTTCTTTGGAAAAAAAGACATTGTATCACATACCTCTACTGACCCTTACTAATTTCATCATTTGGTATGCCTGGTCATATCCACAGACATTTTAATTGCCGTTTCATAGCTTTTAAAAATCTTTTCTCCTGAAAATGAAAATCAATCAAGTCTATCTGATCTTCTGCAGGGGGACTGATAGAAGGAAAAAACATGAGGTGATCCTTATCGACCTCGTAAATTTATTTTATGGGGAAAATGAAGTAGGCTGCATAGATTTATTCTATAAATTAATTTCACTTCCAGTGTACTCTAGAGTACTTTAAAGGAATAGTATGAAGCTATTAATATTTTATGAGCAAATGGATAAGTGAATGAATTTCATTAGACTTTTCAATATATAAGGATTTCGAAGGTCCTTTTCTGTCATCCCCAGGGAAAGGATTCTGCCACTACCACAGGCTGTCATGTGACTCAAAGACAGGATGAAATTAGAAGAAACTTGATGTGGGAAAAAAGTGAAGACATTGGGATTTACTATATAATGTCAATATCTTAAAAACCTTGTTTATCCTATGTTTAAGCACTGACTATCATAAGCAATCAAGACATTCCTAGCCACTAGCTTTTCCTGTTCTAAAAACTTGTAACTTACAGTAAGATTAGCTACTATAGACAAATCAGTGTCCAGGCACAATTCCAATACCAAAAGCATAAAGAGAAAATTAAAAGAAAACAACAAAGATAATCTTCATTTAATCTTTTATAGAAATATACACATGCATATGTGGCATGAGCATGCACATGTGTATACACATACACACATGTATGTACACACACTAGTGGGGACTAGTGATTTCAGTCATAGAAATTGCTTCTCTTAAAAACTGAAAACTTTGTTTAAAAACAAGGTTTTAATAGCTTATCCAATTTTCTATATCAATGTTTTCCTATAATTCACCTGGGTGTGATCGCTTTGAATGATGAATGAAAATGTGTCTATTGATCACATGAAAATCAGGTATTGGTATAGATTTAGGTCTGACTGTAGTTACTGGCTCTTATGCTTGCCTTTGAAATGAAGGCAGTGCTCATTTCTGGAATTTTGGCATGTTTAATCGTTGGATTATGTAAACCAATGAGATTTTATCTTTAAGCCTGCCAATATAGGCTTAATTTGTACATTTAATCCTACCTTGGTTAGATATATAAATTAGCTTATAAGAGTTTATGAAACTCATAGGTGTATTTTGGGCATATACTTAACCTGGGATCAAATTTTAAAGCATAACTTTGTAGATTTTTCTTATTTTAAAATACAGTGCAAAAATATTTTGAGATTTTCTGTTTCCAAATCATATAATTTTATACAATTCAGAAATGCCCAAATGAAGATAGGTAGAAAGTCCTGACTAAATGAAGTGAGTGAATGAAGAGAGAGAACATGATGGCAGGCTAACCAAATAAGCCTCACAGATAAAAGAAACCAACTCACAGACCCCAGTGCAAAAGAACAAAGCAAAGAGAATTTGTGACATTACACGGAAGCTCTATAGTGTGACGTTCTGGGCAGAGTAAATCACACTTGTACACGTTGCTTAGCAGCAACCATATTCTAGTCTTGTGGCATATGCGAACTGACGGTGTATGACTATGAGATCACAGCTGGCCTTTTCTGGTCTGATGTGTAATAGGATCTAAATCATCTGTTAGAAATACATCACAGACAACGATTTCACAAACATATTAAAACAATCATGATGGCTAGATATATCCATTGTCTGTCATCATAAACCTTGAACTTGAGGAAAATGCATTGGTGTGTGTGTGTGCCATGCTACAGTATTTGTGTGTTGTGTGCTGATGCGTGTGCATTTGTGTGTGTGTATGTGTCATGCTACAGTACTTGTATATAAGTCATTTGTGTTGTGTATTAATGTGTGTGTGTATGTGTGTCTTTGTGTGTGTGTGGCATGCTACAGTATTTGTCTGTAAGTCATTGGTGTGGTGTGTTGATGTGTGTGTTTTTGTGTGTGTGTGTGTGTGTGTGCGATACTACAGTATTTGTGTATAGGGCATTGGTGTTGGTTCTCTCTTTCTACCTTTTTTGAAACAGAGTCTCTTGTACTCCAGGCTACCTGGCCTATAGCTTCCAGAGTGTCTCCTTTTTCTAACTCCTATCTCATGGTAATGCATTGGAATTTTAGATATATGCTACAGTATCTGAGTTTTGTGGGGTCTGGAGATTTGAATTCAGGTCTTCACATTTACTCAGCAAGTGTTTTATTCACTGAACCATCTCTTTATGCAGAATAATGTTTTTGAGGTCATGCTATTAAGTTTCCCTTTATAAGGGGCTATCACTCTACACCAGGTAGGTTTAAAAAGCAAAACTCCTAGGTTCACTAAACCAAAGCAATAGTTAGGCATATAGGAAGATGATAAAATCAGAATTATATTCATCCAAAGGCAAGCACAAAAACCAGAAAGCTCAAATGTACCTGAAATCACATTGTTTCACCACAAAGATTTTGCTGTTGGATACAGACCTTGATTGAAAGAAATTTAAAAAATTTTTGGAGAAAACAACTATATATTCAGCATGGAAAGATTAGGAATACAAAGAATTCATAATATTTTTAATGAAAAACATAAAACCAAGGTAAATATTTAAGAATACAACAACCACTAAGACTATCTTTCATTGTCTGGATGGGTGAAGACTCACTAAAAATGAGGAATAGAAACAGAAAAAAAAATGATGTCTATCTAAACTATCAACTTGATACAGTCTAGAGTTATCTGAGAGAACACTGTCACTGAAGGATTGCCTAGATCAGAGTGGGCTGTGGGCATGCCTATAGAAGATAACTTTGATTATTAATTTATGTGGGAGGGTCCATCCCACCATGGGTGGCACCATTCTTTTGGCAGGTGGTCCTGGGCTGTACGAGAGTATTAGCTGATCTTGACTCAGAGTGGGCCAGAAAACAGTATTCCTCCATGGTTTATTCTTCAAGATCCTGTTTGAGTTCCTGCTCTGACTCAATAATGAACTGTGACCCAGAAGTGTAAGGCAAATAAATCATTTCCTCTCCTAAGGTGCTTTGGTCATGCTGATTTTTTTCCAGTAACAGAGATCAAAATAGAACAAATGAGTTTTATGGAAAGCTAACAAGGAAACTCTGTCTCTGTCTCTCTATCTCTCTGTCTCTCTCTCTGTCTCTATCTTCTGTCTCTGTCTGTCTGTCTGTCTGTCTCTCCCTTTCTCTCTGTCACACACAAACACACCAACAAACAGACACACACACACCTACACATGGAGGGGAAGATGCTTTGAAGTGTGAGAGTCTACAAAGAAATATATCAAACAAATAAAAACTTTCATGCTGACAAGCTAAGTACGCTTCATATTCTAGTTGTTTGCTTGGTGAAGCTGTTTGGTTAAGGAAGAGATAGGGAAACTGCTACTCTTACAAATCCTTTGGTGAGATCTCAAGCAGATGCAATGAAAACAACTTCCCTCTCAAGCATCCTCATGACGAAATTCCCTGGCATCTAGCTCTCGTCTTGTTTAACTCCGCTGGTGCACATGAAGAATGTGCTATGTGTGGCTTCTGCTCTGCACACACTTTGCTCATACTCAACGTTATGTTCTGACATCTAAAAAAGAAAGATGGACCCCTGTTAAAATGTCCCAAAGTGCTGATTCCTATCTCATTGTCCTTTCATAGCCAGGCATGTTTTGCATTCCCAAATCTGTGCTTCCAACTGTGACAGACAAAAGCTTTTCCCCATGAATCCTGTATTCACAGAAACTTATATGGTTTTGGAATCAGAAAACACTGAACTCATACTCTCATGTCTGTGATGATCAGAGCCTAAGGGCCCTCATAAGAGCAGACCATAGCCACTGCCTTTCTTCTATAGACCCTAAGTATGGGGACTGGCATTGAAGATCCATCCCCTCTTACAAACCAGTCAGGGTATTTGATGGTTAGCCTGGATTGTGAATGAGGGAAGAACATTGAGAGTGAAGAGGATCCATTGCTTATTGTGGCAAACCACCTGCCCTCCTTTAAGGTCTATAGCTGGAATAGTGCCTCTGCATGTTACAAACCAGATCCTGTAGCTTGTACAGACTTAATAACCTAAGGTATGCAAATCATATAATGCCATCAGTAATAGTTACAGAGGACCCTATATGCTTAATGGCTAATTTGCTGGAAAAAATTAAACTTTGTTTATTTATTATTGTAGTTCATGGCATTAAATCCAGGATTTTCACGTTAGGCAAATGCCCTACTTCCCAAGTTCCAGGCCTATCTTCTTATTTCTAATTTTTCATGTTGCATATGTTTATTAGAACTTTTCTTTCCTTCAGAAAAATTGGTCCTTGTGGTTATCATCCAGTCTTTCCAGATGTATTTTCTCAGGTTCTTCCTCTATTTGTCTTCTAAGAGTTGATAACTCTCAAATTCTGTCCTGTCTTGGACTGGACAGTAATCTCATTGACTATTTTCTACCCACCATTCAAATCCATCATTCTACTTGCATAGTTCTTCATTTTGCCCTGAAGCTCTTCAGCATCATGATGGTTTAGGACAGAGATCAGAGGTTAGAAAGAGAAGGAGGTCATGAGATATGAGCCTCAGTCTCCTTTCCGGACAGCCATGTGCCAGCCATATCCAGGCTTCTCCACTGATTCACTGCAGCCAGTCCCACACGTTCAGCTGTTGCCCCTTCGTGTTCCTATACACATCTCTTCCCTTTGGTCCCCGGCTCAAGAACAGTAAAAGCTTTCTGCTGGTATTAATTAGTCCAGGTGTAGCTGCTGCTACTACTACCACTACTACTACTACTACTCACACACACACACACACACATATATATATATATACATACACACATATACACACACACATACATATATACATACACACATAGTATACATATACATATACATATACATATACATATACATATACATATACATCAGAGAACAATTTTGTGGAGTTTGTTATTTACTTCTAATTTTAAATGGACTCTGGTCATTAAACTCAGATTCTCTCCTCTCTCTCTCTCTCTCTCTCTCTCTCTCTCTCTCTCTCTCTCTCCTCCCCCAACCACCCCTCTTCCCTTTCTTCTCAGAAAAGGAGAGGTGGCCTCCCACGGATTTCAACCAGCCTTGGCATATCAGGTTGCAGTGAGATTAGGCTCATCTTCTTCTATTGAGGATAAACAAGGCAGCCCAGTTAGAGGAAAGGGATCCAAAGGTAAGCAATAGAGTCAGAGACAGCCCCTGCTCCCACTTTAGGAGTCCCACATGAAGACCCAGCTGCACAGCTGTTACATATGTGCAGAGTGCTGACGTCTGTTCCATGCATGCTCTCTGGCGCCTCAGTGTCTGTGAGCCCCTATGGGTTCATGTTACTTGATTCTGTAGGTTTTCTGTGATGTGCTTGGTCCCTCTGGCTCCTGATACTATTAATGATTCTCTGCTGTACTTGAAGACAGGAACCTAGAATAACTGCCATCAGAGAGGCTTCATCCAGCAACTGATGGAAACTAATGCAGAGACCCACAGTCAAATATTGATTGGAGCTTGGGGAATCCTGTGGAAGAGGGAGAGGAAGGATTGATGGACAAGCCTTCTTTCTTAATCCTGCCCACAGTTTTTATGAAGAGTCTTGCTACCAAATTTTCTTTTATTACCCCAGGCATCTGTGACTTTCCTTTCCTGTTGAGGTCATATCAACACTCTATTATTTTCATTCAACTTTCTTTACCATCACCTATTAATAATCTAAATCTACTACCTACCACTCTCTTCCTATTTTTTCACACACAGATTCCCAACCATTTTATAAATATTCTGAAGTTTTATATTTTCCTAATTTGGACTCATTTCTTTCATCCATTCTTGTCTTCTGGTCTCTCCCATGCTTCCCCTCCAACATGTCTCAGCTTGAATTTAAAGGTAAGACAACCATTCATCCACCTATACAATCAACAAGTGTCAAGTGTCCCTCATTCCTTTCTCAGCACTTCTTATGAGGTATTTACATTTGGTGGGTGGGATGGTTTGCATATGCTTGGCCCAGGGAGTGGCATTATTAGAAGATATGGCCTTGCTGGAGTAGGTGTGGCCCTGTGGATGTGGGCTTTAATACCATCATCCTAGCTACCTGGAAGCCAGTATTCTGCTAGCATCTGTCAGATGAAGATGTAGAACTCTCAGCAATTCCTGCACCATGCCTGCCTGGATGCTTCCATGTTCCTGCCTTAATGATAATAGACTGAACCTGTGAATCTGTAAGCCACCCCCAATTAAATGTCTTCCTTTATAAGAATTGCCTTGGTCATAGTGTCTGTTCACGGCAGCAAAACCCTAACTAAGACAGTTGGCATACAGTTCAAAAACGCATTGTGTCTATTCTAAAATGTGGGCTGCAATTTTCTTTGGGACTCATTACCAACAAGGTTGTGAACATTTCTAGTGAAAATGAAAAAAAAAAAACAAAAACAAATGTAAAGTAGGTATGAAAACAAGAGAACTGCATACATATCTAAAAATGATCATAAAAAAATGAGGAAGAAATACGATTTGAGTGGAAGTTTATTTCCAAGGGATTTCCTAAATACAGACATGTGTGTTTCTATCATTCTTTACTGTTTAGTCACAGCTACATTCCTATGACTTTCACTTGGATATTTCCAACTTGTAGATAAGAAGCCAGAGAGCAAACATTTATCTTTGTAATTATGATCCCATAGGTTCTTCACATTCCCCAAACAGTGCCATTAGCTGAGATACAACTAGGGCAAAGAGAGTGAAGAACATGCAGGATTCATTTACCTATGCTAGCTACAAATGGTAACACCTCACATTTCTTTTTAAAAACATTGTATTATTTTACATTTAAATTGTGTATGTGTGTGTGCATGTGTGCAACTGTCTGTCTGTCTGCCTGCCTGCCTGCCTCCTTGTCTGCCTCCTAGCCTGCCTTACTGTCAGATATGCATTCACAAATGCAGGTACCAGGGTACTGTAGACATTGGAGCTGAAGTCAGTTACAGGTGGATGTGACCTGACTAGTGTAAGTGTCGGGAACTGAATTTGTGTCCTTTGCAAGAGAAATGAATGGTTTTAGTTATGGAACAATCTCTCTAGCTCCTTGTATCCTAAATTTCTGACTATTGAAACCCATCCTTTTCTATCATATTTTTTCTTTCACTCCAGAGAAAATATCCTATTTTGTATTATCTTTACATGGTGATGTGACTTGAATAGGAAATGTCCCCAAAAGGATCATGCGATTAAAGACTTGTTTCCCAGCTAATGGCACAGTTTACGGAGAGAGAAGAACCTGTGAGACCATGTCCTAGATAACAGATGTGACTAACTAGGGGAGAATCTTGCAGGTAATGTTTATTTATGCTTTGGCCTGTGTTCTCAACTTGCTGATCCTTCGGGATGTAAACAAGCCATCCTTCCAACTCCTGCTGCCACAGTTGCTTCCCAGCTGCCTTGCTTCTCCCTCCATTACAGATTATATCTCTTGAAATGATGAGTCCTTCCTCCCTCAAGTTGCTTCTGTCATGTACTTTGTCACAAAGGAAAGGAAATTAACCAGTGCAAATGCTGTAGCTGTTCTTTACTCCAGCAACTGTTTTATGTCGCGATTGATTTCATGTCAAGTGCCTCATTAAAAAAGATCTTATATGAACTTTATCTTTGTAATTGCATAAAATCAAGCAACTATGAGAAAGATGTGGCACTGTACACCTTTAATCCCAGCACTTGGGAGGTAGAGGCAGGGGGATATCTATCTGTGAGTTTGAGGTCATCCTAGTCTTCTTAGTGAGTTCCAGGACATTCATGGCTGCATAATAAGATTCCATCTCAAGGGGGCTGGAGAGATGGCTCAGTGGTTAAGATCACTGACTGTACTTCCTGAGGTCCTGAGTTCAAATCCCAGCAACCACATGGTGGCTCACAACCATCTATAATGAGATCTGATGACCTCTTCTGGTGTGTCTGAAGATAGCTACAGTGTATTCATATATAATAAATAAATAAATCTTTAAAAAAAAAAGATTCCATCTCAAAACCAAAGAACAGACAAATAAGCAACAACAACAACAAAGCCCCAGAACTGTGAGGGTTGGCACAGGAAAACTGCAAACTACATTTTTTCCCATGCTTGTCCTGAAAAAAAAAAAGTGAAATAAGAAAAATGATGAGAAAGGAAGTAAACAGAAAGACTATCATCAATGCTTTAGAAACTTTCCCAAGATTGGCCAAGCCAATTCCTCAAGATTCAAGATTTTATAACTTTAAATGACTTCCTACAATAAAACTCCCCCCTGACTCAGTCAAAGCCTGACACAGGAGAAAGAGTTTGAGAGCTCAGAAGTTCTTATCTCAGAGTTGTTAAATTAACAATTCACAGTAGCCCTCAAATTTGTGTACTGGATACATTCAAGTTATTGATCACCAGTGTAAAGTTTGGTAAATGGAATAAATAAAACACTGATATTATTACACCAGAGGACTTACACTGGAACACACACAGACTTACTTTATTTGTCTTAAGAAGTAGAGGCTACATAATAATCTTAGAGTGAGAAAAAACTGCAAGAGAGGGCAGATCCCCACTTTTCACAATATCTAACAATGAAGTTCATTTTTAATCAAAATGCATATGTTCTTTAAGTAAATTGTATGGATACTATTGGGAAAACAAAAAACTCAAATAGCTCAATAGCTCTCAATACTGAATCAGGATCCCCTCTGGAATCTTTCAAGTTTCCCATGATATTTGAATTTGAGCCAGAAGATCTAAACTTGCTGTAAGTTCCAAAGACAAAGAAGTGTGTTCATCTTTTGTATGCTCTGTGAGGCCTGTTACACAGCATGGTGGCTTCTGTTAAGACATAAGAGGGCAAGGATACAGAAAGCCTTGGGGTCTTATTTTTAAGGAGAGTAAATAGTGGGTTCCAACTATCAAGATCAAGACAAAGAAGCTGAACAATGGAATGTTAGAGAAGGGATTCATAAACTAGGTAGACCCTGTGAGAAATCTCAAGGCTCCATATTAGAGAAGCAGCCTTATTCTCTTTTGGTTACAGCTTTAAACCACATTAGAACTTGGCCATCATATTCAGCATATAGACTCATGTCTACATCTGCAAATATAATAGTAGAACCAGAAAGTCACTGGCTGTTGAGATTTTACACATGTCAGGTAAATGATGACTCTATTACTGAGCCAACAAGAAGGGCCAATGGGAGAAAGATGCAATAAAATTGTTTGCTATTGGCCCCTACACATTGTGCTTACTCAATTCAATGGGTCCCTGGATAAAAATTATGTAGAGTGTAGAGAGAAGGCTGAAGGTGTTGTGACTTTGATTTTTATGTGGTAATAAACCGACTCCCCCTTGTATCATCATGGACTCAGTCAGTACTTAACATTTTTTATGGGATGCTTGCATATAGGAACAAAGCAAACCATTGAATCCCAAGACTGAACATTTTAATTATATACATTCCCATCTCTCTTTTTACAATTATCCTTCAGAATAGGTTTTTGTTGTGGTTTCTTGACAGTCATAAGCATACTGCATTGAAAAGACCCTTTCAAAGTGGGAAAATCAACAAAGTTAATCAAGTTATATGAATAACTTCATTGACACAGCAGGTTGGATGACAGACAGAAGGAAAAGCTGGATTCATAAAGAGGATCATGGAGCACGGACACATGGGTCAGTTGACAACATGCTTACCACTTTTGCAAACCCACTTTTGATCCTCAGTACTTGATCAACCTGAAAACTGGAACATATTTACAATCCCACACCCAGCATGAGGGAACTGGAGACCAGCAGATCCCTGCAGCATGCCAGACAATCAGTCTTTCCCAATTGATGGGCTCAATATTCACTAAGAGACTCTTTCCACAAACTTAAGGTATCACGCTACTGAGGAAGACACCCAGTCCCAATCTCTGGACCTCTGTCCTCTGAGTGCATACACAATATACCGAAGACTGCAACATTGCTTAAGCTACTTCAAAGTCCAGGAATTATAATTTCATATTTTTCTCCATTCACATAGTTTTCGTGTGTTTTGTTTTCTTTTGATGATAGCATATGAGCACTCTCTCTCCCTCCCCCTTGGTCTTTCTTTCATATACAGGGAAGAAAGCCCTCTCCTCTACCACCTTACTCAGGTCCTGTGTTAATAGCATGATGTTACTTGTTTGGATTTACACCTAAAGGGGATGTCTCCAATCAAAGCTGACAGAAATGAATCCTCAAACCTAAGCCACCATTTAGTAAAAATACAATCAGTATCCAAAGGCAAGGAACTGGCCAGTTATGCTCTCTGCAATAATATCTTATTTTTAAAATAGATTCTGAAATTCGAATGAAGGTCAACGTCTCCACTGTCCTCAATTCTATTCCTGAATAGTTTCCTTCATCTCTCTCAGCAGCTGGTCAGTGAAGAAACTGAGTAGAAAGCAGATCCCCATCCACACAGGATACTCCAACCTCCCTGGTTCCCATCTGCTTGGAGGGTCCATCTCAGACAAATTGAGGTCTACCTGCTTGCATTTATATCAACAGCTATTATTTATATGCAACTAAATGAGGACATAAATTTCATAATGAACAATACTATTTTCAAAACAAAGAAACAAGCAAACATCCTCAATTCACCAGGTGAATCTGCATAGACAAACACTGACATTGTGACTAAAATCTTATTATTAGAACCATATTCTTAAGTATTTTTTAAATACACTTTTAAATACATTTTTCTTGGGTTTTTTATTTCAGTATTACCCACGCTTTTAGTCCGGCCTTAACTTTTGTTAAATAGTAAATTGTTATAGTGTACAAGGAGAATTTTTTAAAAAAAAAAATCTATGAAAACATCCTTGAGATGTCTCCATTAATCCAAAAACACTGTGGTCAGATTCAAATATTAACTGGTTTGGACAAATTATTCCAACCAATTATGGTTCAAAATGTTTGGCTAGAAAATACTCCACTAAGTCTCACAATCTGCAGTATTATTTTAAGGATTGAACGCATGATCACAAAAGAAATAACTTAGCGCTGTCCCGGTAACAAAGAAAGACAGAATAACTTTTAAAGAGGATTTATGTGTACTTTTACAAACATCCCTGTTATGTTTTTACTTGTGACTTATTCTTGGTGAAAGAATCAAATTTTGGTTTTCTACAACAGTAGTATTTTCCTACCAGCTCCATATTCTTTAAGTAGCGCATTCTAACAGGCAAACCAACATTCTTCATATGCATATATATTTATTTGAGTGTATATATCATATATGCATATTCTATTCTTTGAATGACTCTTCAATCTCACTTGTATTTTAATTTAAACCAACGTGTGAAATCAAGCATACTGCCTATGTTAGACCAGCTTTCTCTAAATGTATTCTATCTGATGTAAAATATTTTGTTCCAGATTTCTTGGTACCTGCTTTGGAACAAACATAAGGGGGAGGTTGATATTTGTTTATAGTCACACTACACAGGCAAACTGGGAGGGCTGCAACATGGCAGGCTCTAAACAACATCCACTGCTACAAACACTTACCTCATGTACACACAACCCACTCAAATATTCAAGATTACATAGGTTTATGGAAATCAGAACGAAGCAAGGGATTAACCATTCTTCTAAAACATAGGCAAATTGTGTTACTGAGTATGGACTTTTTCCGTTTACTCCTGTTAATGACAGATATCAGACTATCACCAAAGCACATGTCTTCTAAGTACATCTAATTGGGAAAAGACAGGAAGCAGAGACCAGACAAATACAGAGCAGCAATGAATCATGTCTATGCCTCAGTTTTCTGCCTCAAGTGTACTCGTAATTTGTCCAGTGAGGACACATGTTTTATTCATATTTGATATGTATTGAGTACTTTGCCTGCACATACGTCTATACTACTTACATGCCCGATACCTATGGAGGCCAGAAGAGGACCTGGGACACCTGGAACTGAAGTTTCAGATGGTTATGAACTACCGAGTAGATTCTTAGAACTGAACCCAAGTCCCCTGGAAAAACAGCCAGTGCTCTTAACTATTGAGATATCGCTCAAGGCACTTGCTCTTAACAGCACTTGAGGGTACCATTAAGGCTGTACAAATAAAGGGGATACCTGGAAAGCCTTAATGTGCAATTATTCTCATCAAAAACTTTGTTTTTTGCTAAATAACAATCCTGTGTTTGAGTTTGTTATTTTCATATCTCCAATTTGACTTTATTTCAAGATTAACAAAAATAGATTTCAACTCTTCCTTTTTTTGCTGTACTTAATATGTTCTACCTTTAATCTAATTAAAATATAATTAAACAATTTTCCTTTTTCTACCCCATTCTACCTCCATTCCAAATTGTTGGGACCACTTTTTTCCCCATCATTGTTGTTACATATACTTAGAAACAAATAAATATATAAATGCAACCTGTTGAATTGCCTGCATGCATATGTTTCTAGCGTCAACCACTTGGTATTGGATTACCAATTGGGGGCTCATTCTTGGGGAAGTATGATTCTCTCTCCCTAACAACTGTTAATTGTGTGTTGCTATTAGTATCACACATAGCACAGGTTGGTCTCAACCTCATTATATTTTCAAAGATAACCTTGAACTTCTGAGCCTCTATCACCTGAGTGCTAAGATTCCACAAATCTGCCACCACAACCTGGGCTTCACACTTGCTAGGTGAATACTCTACCAATATTGTTATGTCCTCAGCTCTGCCATTGTGACTAAATACTTACGGACGTTAGCATTTGTGTTGAAAACACAAATGTATACAATGACCATGGAAGAGAAATCATCATTTAGTTCTTTATCCTAAAAGATGTGTATACATGTGTAGGTCCTGTTTATGACAAGACTAGCCTCACTTCCAGGTGGCAACTCAATTCACTTGACCTTGAAACTTTCCACTGCACTCACTAATAACCTAGACAAAGGATGTTCTCTATATAACCATAGCTATTCATTACTTCTTGTTCTTTAATTATGTTCAAGGCAACAATACAAGAGTTGATTTAAACTAAAAAAAAAAAAGTGTCTAAGAGACCATCAATGTACAATTTAAACCTAGAATGGATTTCTGGAATTTTCTCATCATATTTTTATTGACTTCAGTTTCCTAATTAATCCTCCATTACATCAAATGTTAATATCCCAATTTTCTTGGTATCTACTTATACAATGTGGCCACTTATAGCATCAGAAACCACTACATTATCTAAGATGTTCTTTGGTTACTAACAACATACTTTCACCTCCCTGGGTTTGTGGGAGTGATGTCATCCACACAGGATGCATCAATAATTTACCGGGTCACAAGACACTTAGAGTCTTCGGGCCTATGGGAGGAAGGGATCATCAGATAGCTCCTCACAACTAATACAATACAATCCCCAGTTGGTATATATCCTGTATCCTTCTATGGCACATGGAGGCATTTTTACCCACCCTGGTCTTATATCATTCATCTCTTTGATAAAATTTTATGATATTTCTGGGCATGGCTACAGTGTTCTTAAAACTTTCATAGGGAATGAGATTATTCTCTCAGGAGCTTTGAGTAGGCAGTTAACCAGTAAGCCTTAAGTGTGTTGACAAGAACCATCCTTCTTTCCCAGGTTTAATGAACAGCCTTCACTGGATACCAATGGTTTCACTTTATAGGTAATTGTTGAATGTAAGGCTTCCTTTTCACAGTGAGACAGAGACCCATAAAATACAGGCACAGGGAAAGCCAATGTCCAACTGAGTTACAGTAAGTTGAAGAATATAAAGGTGATTAACTTATTAAAATAAAATGATCATTGGATTCTAGGGAAGCCCTTCCTTTTCTTTATTACTAATACTATGAATGGATGGGATAACAAAAGCTTCCCCGTCCTAGACTTGCGTTCTTCCAGGAAGTCCTGGCATTTTTCTATAAAGCAGTTGTGTCTTTCATAGGAACCTAGTGCACTGGGCAGCTGACACTTGCTCAGTCGAGTCATTTATGCCTGTTTCCTCAATCTCTTAACCTAGTGGAAAGACTGAAAGCTTGACAGTTGCAACCACAGGAAAATATTTTTTACTGTGGTCATTGGCAAATACTGTAAATCAGGACTAGTTTTCCTTCTAAGAATATCAGTGGCTAATTCTTTCTAGCACACCAGTTCTTTGAACCCACTTGCTTACTCTCTCAAAATTAATATTAATAGGTTAACTATCCCTCAAATTGTGTGTGTGTGTGTGTGTGTGCACACACGTGCATTAGAGCTGTTGGTAAAAACTATGAAAAAGAGGAACATTCTACTATTGATATCTCCTCTGCAATGCATCTAATAACCCATTTGGCCAATAAACTTGTGGTTTGTAGAGAAGGCAAGTGTTAAGCGTGCAGAATGGTGGACCACTTATAATTGCTACAATTATGACTATGCAATTACCCTGTAATTTTTTATTGTAATCTATAGTAATTGACGCTAATCATATTGTCTTGTAGAATCATTCCTAAGAGGCAGGTAAAATAAAAAAAATTATAAACAACAACAAAACATTATCTGAACAGCAATGATGATTGTGTCTAAGGTGTGCTTGCTATACGTCAAGCTGTATGTGGTTAAACATGTTATAATTTAGGAAACCAGCATAGACAGGTATGATAATTTCCCTTCTCACTCCACCAATAATGAAAGGAATCTATGAGGAAAATGAACAATGGCAGAGGGATTACAGGGAAGAAAATATCAAGACTATAGCTGTACGGCAGGCTAGAGAGTAGCCAGCTCTGGTAGAAGCACGAGCATGGATTCATCCCTGTGGGAAGGAAAGGAGAAGGATCAGAGAGTGGAAAGGAGAAGGAGAAGAGGAATGTAACAGACAAGGGGAAAGGTGAGAGGCCATAAGGCACATGTTGATCACCCCAAAAGGCAATATCAAAAGAATGATGCCAAGCAATGAGGTTCACTAATGCCACCAAGCCATATTAATATCATATAGGGTAAATATCACCAAGCTACAGTAATATCATATAGGGTAAATGTCACCAAGCCATGTTAGTATAATAATAAAAAACATTTTCCCAAGTTTGAAGACTGATTATCTCCAGGTATAAGGAAGGACATTTATAACTGGGCTAGCGTTCTACAGTAGGAAATAAAATCTAAAACCCAAAAGGCAAAAGACATCTGTCTCCGTCCACTATTTAGAAATATGGAGGTAAATAACAACAAACCCACATCCCAAAGCATTGAAAAGTGATGCCTCTCGGGATGGCACGCCTGGGACCACAGAGGGCCGAGTATGAAGACCAGCTACTATTTTATCATAAGTCTTGAGAATCATACAGTACTCTACAGTGGGTCATACCCTTACTAACCTTATAAAATTAAGATAACAAGGAAAAGATACATAGGTAATCAGTTAATGGGACAAACACTAAAAATTATGAAGATCAAATACAGTTCATTGCACGTGGATTTTCTTCTGTGGAGGTTATAGGTTAGACTTGCTAATGTTTGCTGTCTAGGTTACATGTCAAGAAAAACAAACCATTATGAGAAAAGAAGACACACAACATTTAAGGGCTATGTGCCTGCTCCCTATCCAGATAGAGACCAAACACATACATAATACCCAACAAGCCTTAAGACTCATTCCCATGTCTCTAAAAGCTAAGTCATCAGGAAGCTTGCCCTGTGTATAAGAGAGCCAATATATTTTGTTTCTTTCTTGTTCTAAGCCTGATAATGAGCCAAAGCTTATGCATCAAACACTTAAAAACTCATTGGCAGACTTGGGGGATAGTTCAGTCAGTTAAGTGCTTGGCACAGGAGCATTTAAGACCTGAGTGTTATATCTATAGCCAATGTAAACATGATGATATAGTGGTGGGCAATTTTACACTCATCACTGGGGAAGCAGAAACAAAGGGATCCCTAGGGCTCATTACCCAGTTACCTGAGTCTATGTGACAAATTCTCTGTTAATGAGAATTCTTGCCTCAAAAACAAGGTGCAGTGTCTGAAACATGACAACAATGACTGTTGTTCATGGATCTCCACATCTGTATGCTCAACCATAGTAGTAAACTTGCATGCACATACATGTTGATGCTCTTGCATACACATACACATGTGCACAGATATGTGCGTGTGTGCACACACACACTCACTCACTCACAGGCACATACAGAGACACAGTCTCTCTCTCTCTCTCTCTCTCTCTCTCTCTCTCTCTCTCTCTCTCTCTCATAAATCAAGAACAGAGCAATGAAAAACACATTTTTCAAAAACCCAGTGGATATAGTTGGGAAATATTTTATATGGATTTTACAGGCAAATTTCCCAGTTGGAACAAAGTAAATTTAAGGACACCCACTGCCTTGAGACTGAGAAAAGTGGTAAGAAGCCAGAAAACAAATGAAATTGTCCTCAATTCTCTTACTTTGCCCCAAAGAAATGTAGTGAGGTTTTCTGCTGCTCAGAACCAAGTGCTAGGGGCCGAGGGGTGCAATGAAGCAGATTGAAACCCTTTGGTAATGGCAGGTACCTCTGCTTGGGGGCCCGGTCTGGAAGATCAGAAGACCTCAGTAGAGACAAACAGGATGCAGAACAAGGTGCAGAATGGCTATCACATGCTGTTAGAAGGTCATAGAATGTGTACTGGGGCTGGGGACTGAAGTGGTATCTGGTGTAAGGGTTATGGGTGGGTTGTAAGAGAACTGCTTTCTCCTCGAGGTCAAAAGATGCTGGACCCAGGAAATGTCTTCAGCCCTAGTAAATGATCGATACATATCACTCCCCAGGAGTAAAAGTGGGGTCTTATGAACAAAGGACATCTTAAATAAAGCAGTGACTTCAGACCCTCTAAGTGGCCACATGGATTAACTTTTGATGGAGTAGGGGTGACTAGGAAACTAAAATCAACAGGAATAAAAGTGAGACAATTCTAGCTGAGGAATACTGGATTTCAGGGAACAATAAGAGTGAAATTACAGTTGGAAAACTGAGGACTGTAAACTGATAAAACTTAGAAAACTTCACATTCAAAGAGCACAGAACATTTTGTCATTGAAAATCAATTTTAAGATTAATACCAGGCATCTCATAATTCTACACCAAACTGTTCTTGGAAATGATAAAAAAGAACACTGAATATTCTAAATTAATTTGTTTCTGTGTCTAGAACACATTTATTTTTCCAAAAGAAAAAAATCTGTTTCTTCTTGTTGTATTCTTTAATACCAAACCCCTAGCACTACAGACCTTTAGGAGAACTGTAAGATCATGGCAATTCTAAACATCATTTGGCCTCGAATTTCCACATTTTCCAGGTAACATAACTTTCAGTTTCTTAAACACCTGCTTTGAATCTATAACTGTATAAAAATGGTTTCTGGCTTGACTGGGAGTCCAGACAAAAGTATCTCCATAGAGCTCTGAGATAGGAATAGCTCACAGCCAGCTGGAGACCTGTGGATCTTCAGACAGACATTAATGCACTTAGGATTGGCATTCCTTGAGTTCTACAGAAACAGCAGCCCCCAGACTGTCTTCCACCCAATCAACTTCAACTTATATCTTAGAGAAACTGACCTGTTCTTGATTTTACCATATCAACATTCTTCTAGCCAGGTTTATTGGCGCCTACCCTTCAAGGCTATTTCATGTCAGCAAGGAAGAGGCAGCCACTCAACAAATATTTGACAAGCATAAGAATAAATTATTTTTAGCATGCTTAGAAATACCTCAAGACACAAGAGTTTAATGTGAAAAACCTATTCAATTTTATAGCTAACCCTTAGTTAATTTAATGTACTTCAGAATAACTGAAACACTAGACATCCCATTAGACAGGTTTCTAAATATCTAAGATTCTCCAGAAATATAGAACTGATATCTTGCACATGAAATTATCAGATGAGGGCATGCTAGATTCAGGTTATTGAGGCATGGAAAACAGAAGCTATTGGTCCGTACAGTTGGAGACTTTGGAGCAAAACGGCCCAGTGTCACAGTTCTCATTGCAGAGGGCCTGGGAGCACACAGAAGAATTACTGGTGCAAGCACAGGTTCGAAATTGGAGGAACAAAAATTGCTATCCACAAAAATGGCCAGAGCAAGAACACACTTCATCAACCAGATGCTATCCCTGCATGCCCAGAGACTGGAAAAGTAAGATTTTAAGTTTCAGACAGGCCTGGGTGACATAAAGAGACTGTGTCAAAAGGAAGGAGGGAAAGAGGGAAAAGATAAGAAACACAAAGCAAAAGAAAAAACAACCATGATACCTTCTCATAGTCAGCTGAGCATGAACAAACATGCCTGCTACCTTGTGTTGATATTGGCCATGTCATAGTAGCTACTCAGCTGTTGATGTCTTAAAGCCATAAAGTTCCAACTTCAGAACCACCCTGGTTCATTCTCTTCTTCCCCTCTATGCCCTACAAATTCTCTTACTTTTCTTATAACCCATGTATTTCTAACTGTGAAAACAAACATTTGTCTGTCTGTTCATTTGCTTTGCACTGGAAATTTACCCTAAGACATCTTACACACAAGGCAAGGCCTCTACCAATAAGCTCCATCTATGCCCCCACTTTAAAACATTTTTTTGAGGGAGGAGAAAGTCAAAATTGACAGGGCAGACCTTGAAGTACTCGTCTGCCTCAGAATCCTGAGCAAAGGGTTACAGTCCTGTGTTACAAGGCCCATGTTAAGTGTTTATGGGAAATGGAATCCCTGAAAAATAGAAATTAATAAGTGAATATGTAGGTTTTTTTCTCTTATTTACTTCTAATACAAAATAAAAAGCCAGTATTATTGGATACAAAGCTAAGCATATTTGTCAGGTAGTTTGATTGCCCATTTTCCATAAATACGTAAGGCCCTGGGTACAATGGAAAAGGTTGTGGAGGGGTGAAGAAGAGGTGAGGAGAAGAGAAGGCTACCTGAGTATTCATCATTCAAATTAGTACATGCCAAGGAATGACCCCATCCTGAGCCAGACAGTATTCTAAGGACAAAGTCCTTACTGCAGTGAGCGTTCCAGAACAAATTAAAAACAAATATATGTTTGGTGACTATGAAGAATGTTCTGCCAGACAGGACAGGTATGTGATATTTAGATGAGCTGGTCTGACAATGGCATGAGGTCAGGTGACATCTAGGGACAATGCTGAAGAATTCATTGACAAAGGGCAAATTGTGCAGGTTCATAGGAAGAAGACCTTCCAAAGTGAGGCTGGTTGTGTAGTCCACTGCTTATCTAGTACACATAAAACCCTGGGTCGGATCTTAGGCACTGCATAAACTGGATGTGGCTGCACTGATGCAGGTCTGTGATCCTAGGATTCAGGAGTCAGAGGCAAGAAGACCACAAGTTCAAGACTTGCCTAAGTTGCATGAGACACTGTCTCAAACAAAACATAATGACAGAAATATTCCAAATGGATACAACGGCAAGGGGAAATGCATATCAGTAGTGTACTGTCTGTTTTTGGTAGAGACACAAACCTGCAGAGACTTTTCTCTTATAAGGCAGTTGTTGTCTGAATTGTCTGTCTGCCTTAGATCTCCATCTACTTAAGTCTTTCTGGACCTTTAAAATATCTTTCTAGTGAAATCTCTTAAAGAAATACATTCCTGTTATCCTTCCAAAATGATTTGGCTTCTTATCCCCTGAATCCAAAGCATAACTTGGCTCAGAGAACTCCATTTTACAAGTGAACATATTTGTAGATTATAAACACATATCTAGGGTCAAGATTTTGTCACAAATTGTTTTAGACCTTGCTGAACTCAGCTTCCTATGACCATCTTGTACAAGCTACTCAGGAAGGCAAAGAACAGCACCTGTAATTGGTCAGCCATTTTGAGAAATTTCAAGTCAGGCAGTACTTTGTTAGAATTTAATTTGAGCTGGGCCTAGGAAACACATAGTATGGCATTTTCACTGTTCCAAACTGTATGGGAGGTTGTTGTTTCTAGGTTGAAATGAATATTGGGGCAAGGGGAGTGTGATGGTTTGAATATGCTTGGCCCAGGGAGTGGCACTATTTGAAGGTGTGGCCTTGTTGGAGTAGGTGTGCCACTGTGGATGTGGGCTTTACGACCCTCACCCTAGCTGCCTGGAAGCCAGTATTCTGCTAGCAGCCTTCAGATGAAGATGTAGAACTCTCAGCTCCTCCTGCACCATGCCTGCCTGGATGCTGCCAAGTTCCCACGTTGATGATAATGGACTGAACCTGTAAGCCAGCCCCAATTAAATCTTATCCTTATAAGAGTTGTCTTGATCATGGTGTCTGTTCACAGCAGTAAAACCCTGTCAGTAAGACAGGGAGTATTCCTGATTATTCTGATTTGGGGTCAGTTTTCTACTCTGTCATTGAGTTAAGATGGCTCCATACATGAGTCAAGATGGCTTCATACATATGCCTTGTCTACATCATGTTTAGACACAGTTTTCCTTGGATTCTTGTAGCTAGTTAGAGATTACAAAGGCATCTGGTATTGGGCTTATAGCATCTAGTTTGATATTTCTTCTGTCACAGGAGAATAATATAGTTGTTTCACGGGTCTGAAAATGTAGCCCACTCCCTAAAACAACCATTTGAAAAGCTTATTTTAGCATAAAAGTGAAAGTACACTGATAGTGTGTGAACTTGAGAAGTCCATGTTAAGTTCAATGGAGTGCTCTAATACCTTCTTCTCCATGAATAAAGCAGGTCCTCAAACTGCAAGCCCAATCCTGTGTAAGAGTTGTCACATTCAATACATGGAACTCATAGAAGGTGACACACAGCAGCAACTCAAGCCTGTCACTTGAGTGGAACTCAGGTTTCATCCTGCCTTGTGGCTCCTTTTGAAACTTGCTTTCAAAGCTACCCTCTGGTTGGCCACGTATATGCAGATGTCTGCCATCTAGTGGTAGTTGCCAGTATGGCCTGTCTAAATTCTAAAAAAAAAAAATCAGTCAATATGTATTTTCAGAAAATTTTAACCTAAGCCCATACTCAAGAGGTATGTGGAAGTGCATAAAGGGTAGGAATGGTCACCCATCCAAGTGACCTCACTGTCTAATGCATCCATGTCTCCTCTGGCCTTGACACGAAGGAGACTAGGACTGCTCAGAAATCCTTTGTGGATACTAGAGTAGGTTCTGTATATTTTCATGAGGATATAAACCCCACAAAGCCAGCATCTTGTTTTACCCATGTAATCTCTCATTTAGCACTTAGAACTCTACCTGATACATTTCAAGGACTTAATAATTTTAATGAATAAATGAATGGCCAGGAGAAACACTGGAAAAAGACCAGATGTAGGTAGCCAGTCTCAAGGGTCTTTGCTACCAAAGACCCTTTTAGGAATGTCTAAAAGTCTAAAAATAGAATGATTGTTAGCTTTGTTGTATTGAAGCTTAACAATATGCAACTTGACATTAAATTTATAGAAAATCAGTTAGTTTGTGTGTGATTATTAAAACTTGCTCATTTAAAGATGATGATATAATAAAAAAGTCTTATGACAGATTAAGAAACCAAACTATGTCCATGTTTCAGAGTCTTCATGTCAACTCAACTTCTGTATATAAGGCAATGACTACCTTATCATTGATTTTTTTTGAAATCCCACTGATCACATAAATTATTTTATATGCCCATTCTCTGTCCCTTCTTAGAAATATAATTCTCAAATTTAGTACTATACGCCAAGAAGAATATGCTTTGTTGACTGAGGACCTACCTCATAGTTAGAGTACTTGCCTAGAAGGTATCAAGACCTAGGTTTAGTATCTAGCAACACACACACACACACACATACACACACTGTTTATGTCAGCTGTATGACATAACTAAAGCAACTAATAAAAATGTCAAGAATCACCTACATTTGAGGCACTGTTCCTGTTTTCTAAAATCCTATGAAAACTGCTAACCATATTTAAAAAAAAAAAAACCTATCTTTAGCTACTTCAGGGTACATCTGATGCAGGCGGTTTCCTCTTACTTCTACACGTTAGAACCGTTTTCGCTTGCTGTGCTTACATTCCACTGTGAGTGAGCTCCCTGCTCTTCACAGGCCAGAGACACATTCTAAACTGAATGACTCATTTTACCAAGGGGAAGAGCTGAGCTAATGCGCCCTTCACCGATCCAGCTTCTAACCTACTCATGAAAGAATCTAAAATGTTTCTCTCTCGACAATCTGTAAGTCTTAAATTTTATCAAAGTGAATATCATGCATTGTTCACGATGCAGGGGCTCAGATCTGGTATCTGCTGTGACTCTGTTTGGCTTTTGGTGTCATTCCCAAAGTCTCAGTCACCATAACTTGGGGCCCAGTTTCAGAAACATCACCCCTGGGATGGTTAATATTGATTGCCAGCTTGACAGGATTTAAAGTCACCTAGGAGACAAACCTGTCAGAGAAGGAATTTCTAGATTGGATTAACTGCAATGGAAAGACTCACCCAAAGGTGAGGTGGCACCAGGCAATGGGCTGAGGCCCTAGACTAAGTAAAAACAGAAAAAGAGGCAAACTGGATATTTACATTTGCCTCTTTGTTTCCTGACCAGCTGCCTCACACACCTGCCACTATGTTCCCACTGTGATGGACTATGTCCCCAGTCTGAGAGCCAAAACAAAATTCCCCCTTTCTTAAGTTGACTTTGCCTGGTATTTCATCACAGCAAAGAAGATTAAAACTAATCCAATCCCAATGCTCTGACATGGAGACTTTTTTTTTTTTAATGGAAATCTTCAGCACAACAGGCTATTTGTGACAGCTGACAATCAATTAAAAACTGACTACTTGAAAGATGCTGCCCATTAAAATCAGCTGGCAAGAGGAGCTATTTGAGGAATGATGTCAGAAAGAACCATTTATTGAACATGTGAGCACTACCAGTGAAACATAACTCTGTGCTCACAGATTAAGCACCAGGCTGGCAAAGCTTCAAATCTCAGCTGAAGGAATTCTGGAGCGTTCTGTACACCAGACACTGTGGCTAGTGAGGACTGCTTCCCATTTCCTAAGAAATAAGCGATTTTGCTACTACCAGGCTACCAGAAATACTGCCACACTTCAGATTTCATTTTTCTCCCCAAAAACAATAATAGCAGAAACTCAGTCGGTTTACAGTGGGAGTTTATAATACTTCATTAGGGTTCAGCCTTTGAGCTTTATTCATGAATAAAACACAAGTCTGTGATTTCCAAGCATCATTCAATTTAATGAGATTTAACAAGATTATGATCTTGTGTACAGGAAAACACCGTGTGATTGACCTCTAACACAAAACCACACACACACACAGACACACACACACACACACACAGAGAGAGAGAGAGAGAGAGAGACAGAGACAGAGACAGAGACAGAGAGAGACAGAGAGACAGAGAGAGAGACAGAGACAGACAGAGACAGAGACAGACAGAGACAGAGAGAGACGGAGAGACAGAGAGACAGAGACTATATAACAATCTCTATTAAAGGCTACATGCTACAACCATAAAACATAGATACTATTTGGGGCAGAATAGGGAGCTCAAGACTAAGGCCACACATTTATAGCCAACTGATTGTTGACAAAGATCATACAGCAGAAAAAAGGGAACCCTTTTATTCAGCAAATGGTGTCTGGGAAACCTGAATATCCATATACAAATGAATGTAACTAGACTCTTGTACCATGCCAAATTCCAAACTCAACTCCAAATACATTATCAACTTACACATGAGACCTATAGCACACTGCTCAAGGGAAAGCTTTATGACGTTAGTCTTGGCCCTGATGTTTGGGCTATGACCCTAAAGCACAGGTGATAAATGTGGAATTACATCAAACAAGCAAGCAAACAAAAAAAAAAAATCCACTCCTTCACAGAAAAAAATAAAACATCCCCAAAATATTTTCTAACCATGCATCTGTTAATATCCAAAATAGTTTAAAAAAACTCAAACAACTCAATGGTAAGGCTTCAGCACAAGTTAAAAGCAGCCCAAATACCTAAGCATTCCTTAAGAGAAGACAAATGGCCACTAACAGTCAAATGAACAAATTGTTGTAGGTGATGAACTACAAGGGGGAACAGAATAAAACATAGTGAGATCTCACCATATACCTGTTAGAATGCAGTTACCAAAAAGACAAAAGAAAAATACTTGTGAGAAGACAGAGAAAGGTGAATCCTCACAAACTGGATGGGGATATAAATTAAGAGTTATGGGAAAATGGACTCCTAAAGAATAAAACAGAGCCAAGATACTATCCAGATATCCAACTATTGGTTCTATATTCAAAGAAATGAAGTCAATGTGTTATGCATTCCCATGTTTACCACAGCAGGATCTACAATAAACAAGATATAGCAATCACTTAATTTTCTACAGTTGAGTGAATAGTGTGGTGTGCATGCATGCATTTGTATAAACACACACGCACACACACACACACACACAGGGGGATGTCATTCACTCTTTATAGGAGAAATTCCTTCACTTGCAGCTACATGAATGAGATGTGGGATGTCAGGTAAAATGAAATAGGTCAGGCACAGAAAGGGAAACACTACCTGGAATCTAAGAAAGGCAAAATCATGGTGTAGAAAAGTGGTTTCTCTGGGTGTAAGGAGTGTGTATGGAAATCTTGAACAAAGGATATGGAATTTCCAGTAGGCAGAGTGTATGATATCCTGAGATCTATCCAACAGCACAGTGAGTCTGGTTAAAGATCATACACAATGCCTTATAAGTTTGAGGTTTTCTAGGAGGGTAGATTGTGAATGTTCTTACAAGAACATTAAATAATCAGGTGACTAATATGATAAATACTGTGATCTATTTTTGCTTATATCAAGTTATTATATGATACATTGATTTTAATGGCTAACTGTACACTTGAAGAATAGTGCTGTTGATTACTTGATGAGATTCTACACCCATAAAATGTGTTCTATGGTGTCTTTATCATCCCTAGAAACATCATTACCTGTTCCTTCTGCATTGATCTTGGCATTAGTTTCTTTGTGCATGGTGGTTTTGAGGGGATTTGAGTATCCAAAGAGATCTCTTAACCAAGGTTTTGTTTCATTTAAATGGCTTTTACTTATTCTCTGATTTTTTTGCTATCCTTAATACTTGGGTATCTCGGCATACATATTATTTCACATTGTATGTTCATAAATTATACCATCCTCAATTCCCTACAAATCTTAAAATAATATTAAAAATGAAAACTGAAAAATACTAGGAAAAAAGAACCAATAGACTAAAAAATAGACAAAATTTGCCACTATGATTGTGTGCTATTTTCAGGTCTGAATTTCCCAGCATCCAGCGCAAAATAGAAACAAAGATGGCTTAATTTCATTTACAGAAAATAGCTTTCATTATCCTCAAAGAGGTTCAATTTTTCCTCATACTAAGTTCTACAAGAAATGTATGCTATCTCAGGGAAGTGCTATCAGCTAAATCAAAGAACCAAGTATTTTAGAGTTTGAAAGACATAGAAATAGTCTTTATATGATTTAGCCAATCCAGACTGCAGCAACCCCATACTGTTTCAAAATTGTAACTCTTCATTATCTTATCACATATTTTGCTATCAATATCTTGTGATTAAATCACAAGATCTAATCAATCTTGCTGAGGCCTTTAGGTCCTTCAAGCTTGTGTCTGCCTTCCTCTACTCAAGGAAGTGATCTTTTGTAGCTCTAACACAAAGTAGATTTGTCATGTTTAATCATGATGGCCATGCTGGTCTGGGACTGTGGGGCTCAAGTGTTCCTTCTGTGTCAGCCATCTGACCAGCTGAGACTATAAACTCACGCTGCACCTCTGGTTTAATTTTGAATTCCGTTCCTAGCACCCAAACGGTGGTTCACAACTGTCTGTAACTCTAGTTCCTGGGATTCAGGCACCCTCTTCTGGCCTCTGCCAGAGTTGCATGAATATGGATATGTAGGAACACTCTCACAGAAAAACAAACAAACAAAAATCATTAAAACATAACATGTATACATTCATAATTCAGAATGTGTCACAATTTTCATAGATCTGAAGAAGTGGAGATTTTACATATCAACATAAATTTAGCAGTATTTGTGTTTATCACGAAAAAGCATGATTTAGTGTGTTATCAAAATGAATGATCTCTCCACAAATTCATCACCCAGCTCTGCTAAAGGCATCATACTAGCTTGGTCATTCTGAGGCAGTATTTGTGCCTTTTTTTTTTTTTTTTTTTACAAACTCAAACTGCCTTATGTAATTCTGGGAGCAGAGAAACACTGCAGGAAAAAAAAAGACATGCTTAACTGGTAAGAAATTCAGAGAAAACACAGTTCTATACTTTGAGAGCATTTTAAGTGGATGGATTTTTCATGCAGTTAAATCAGTCAATGTTTTGTAATGAACTGCAGATTTTAAAAATAGGGAGGTAGATTTACATTTCAAATCAAGTTGCAAAAGCTCTATTATTATCCCAGGTTTGTAGGGAGTAAATGTTACAACATGTATATGTTAGTCAGCTTTCCATCATTATGAAAATACCTGCAATAAATCGACTTACGCATAGACAAGGTTTATTTTTTCTTATAGTTCCTATCCATGGTTTGTTTACCTGGTTGCTCTAAGTCTATATGGTAGAAATCATTCACCTTATGGACAGAGAACAAAAATAGACAAAGAGAGTTAGTCTGTGTGAGAACACATTATCGGTCAGTTGAAACCCCTCTCATTGGGATCTATCTTTTAAGAGATTCCACTACTTCTCAATAACATGATGCTGATGACTAAATCTTTGATACACAAGTCATGGAAGCCAAAGCAATACAGAAAAATACTGGACGATTATGCATCAAACTTACAACTTTGGTTACCTCTAAGGATGTAGAGTCATGGTTAGTTTCAAAACCACATGCCTATGACCTCTTCATTTTATGTGCTTTATATTATTTGTATAATGAGGCATCATCAAATATAGTTGCATATTTTATGTACAGATGTGCACATCAATCATCTAAGAGCAAGACTACACTTGGATATGATAAAGGTAACTCAGAAATAAAGCATCCTACCTAAGGACTTTATGGCCTGATATCTGAAATGATTTATGATATATATAAGCAAATCAAGAGTATATTGGGTCCGTGATAAAACTGAAATTCTGTCAAAATATCAGGAGAAGAATTGCTAAGGAAAAGTGTTATTTTAAATAATCTTTGATAAAATGGTAAAGTCTGGATCCCTTAAGATATCAATGAGAGGGTATCCTTCTCAGCACAAGGAAAGAACACAAAATACAGTAGGTACTGAGGGGTAATCATGCCAGAAACCAAGATGGCTGATGCAAGACATTTAGTGATTATGTGATTGGTAGTTGGCAAGGATGTTAAAGATGATGTTGGAATCAGGACAAAAAATGACAAAAATTCAACTTCAATAAAAAATCTGTTCAAACAAATTGAAAGACTGTAGTCAAATAGATGATACAGAGATCTCAGACATTAAGAAGTAAGGCACAAAGGGCTTAAACAGTATGTTTTTTCTTGATGTGGTATGAACTCAGATGATTCTGTGCCCATGAAAGTCTATTGGAAATGCAAGTTCTCAGCCTCTGCCAGACTTCATGCATCAAGATCTGCATTTTACTAAGTTCCTTACGTGGCTGAATGCATGCACATTAAGGAATTGATGAATTGATAGCAGGAAAGGAGAGTAGCCAAGAAGTATGAGCTATGACTTGGTTGAGTATTAAGATCCGGTATCTGGCACAATGTGGGAGGGAAGGGGAGGGCATAAATCAAGATTATGTGGAAATGTAGAATAATCATGCTATTCGTAGAAATGAGAAGCCTCAGGAGAGAAGCAGGAGGAAGAGGAAACAGAGGTCCCTGAGCGAGTAGGTCATGATAGTCCTCCTTTTTGAAGCTAAATCAGTTTGGAGAGAAAGAGAGTGATTCATGCTGAATGGGTTTTAGAAACAATGGATATGAATGACATAGGAAAAGCACATGATAGAAACTGAGGAATATGTGTTGGAGAATCAGGGTAGAAGAGACCAGGAGATGGAATGTCCTGACAATGATAGGAGTTTAAAAGTGTTGCTATGAGGCAAGCGGAACTGACTCAGAGAGTGCAGGTGACTTTTGGAAAAGCATTTTCTATGATTATTGTAAAGATGAAAGCCAGAAGTCAGGGATTTTGTGACAAGAGATGGTGAAAAGTAGGGAGATCTGAATACTGTCTGCTTCTGCCACTCGTTGCTCTATGTCTGGAGTAAGCCAGGATTAGAGCCTTCATTTCTCAAGGCACAGGCTGCTCTGTGAGACGACTGCCTATAGGATCATACAGAAGGTATTTGAGGTGATTAATCTTCACTTCTATCAACTTGATGGTATCTAGAATCCTCTATGAAGGAACATTCTGAGTGTGCTCCTTCAGGATTATGTAAACTAGGTTAGCCTTCAGGCAACCCGTGAAGGATTATCTAGATTAGATTAATTGAGAAGGAAAGACCCACCCATTCTTGATGGCACCATTCCACGGGCTGAGGTCCAAGACTGCTTAAAAAGGAGAAGGAAAATAGCATAAGCATTCATTGTTCTCTGCTTTCTGACTGTAGATGCAATGTGTCAGTTCCTGCATGCTCCTGCCTCATTCTCTCTGGACTTGCTTTCATCAGGTTATTTTATTGCAGTGAAAGAAGTAACTAAGACAGTGTTTGCTGATGATACCTCTCATGTTCTGAAAGATGGGCCTCAAGAAATATGTTCATTTCATAATGCCCAGAAGCTGTGATTCCCTGATATGGCAGAACTTGCTTAAGGTAAAGATCTTTAAAAAAAAAAAAAAAAGCTTCCCTGGATTTTCTGGGTCACTGTGGATGCAACCACATATATAAGAAAGGCACGGAGCAGGAGACACACACATGGAGGAGGAAGTACTGCAATCATTTCAGAGAGAGGTAGGGGGCTCAAAAGTTAGATTCAGATGGTGTCCCCTTTCTAGAGTTTTAGGTAGAATTATGTCCCCTCCCCAAATATCTTGATTTCAGACAACTGACCTCCAGAAGTTTAGAGAATAGACTCTTGTTCGAAGCTTGAAGTACAATATTTAATATCATCTTCCATCTTTGAGAGGAATGATGAGCTCTCACTTCATTGTAATTATATGATCTTAGAGTCACCCTAATTGTGTTTTCAAAGTACAGTAACTATGTTGGCTGGTACAATGGGAACAATGCCATGAGAGTTCCCATAGAGGTAGCATTCTATGTGCATAAGTGATAAGCACCACTAGAGATAGATGCCACTGAGCGATATCACTGTCTGATAGAGGGGAGGTAAATACAGATGATAAGTAGACAAAAGATAGATGGTAGATTATATGTACACACGAAGATTAGACAGGTGATAAGACAGTGACGAAAGTACAGGATAGATGTCAAATGTTATATAGAGAAGCAATATACGTGTATATAAATAGATATCAATAGCAGATGGTAGACTAATGATAGCAATTGTGGGAGGCAGAAGAAGCATTGAGTGGGCCAAGAACTAAGAGAGTGTGTACTGTTGACTTGGGCACAGTGTCAAGGACTCTACAGCCTCAGACCCATGGGAAAAAGACAAAGCCTTACCTTTCTGGTCTGAGTGTGAATGTTGACACTGCGCAAAAATGTCCATGATAGCTGTCTCCAGCAGATACTTATGGCCTGAAGATTTTTTTCCCTTACAGAGACTGATTCTAATGAGATCAACTAAACCTGCCCCCTTGATCTACCACAAACCTGGTTTCCTTGTTCATCTGTATGTAGTAATTCTGCCTCCCTGCTCAGCTATAAGCAGTAATCTTACTTCCTTGTGTTTTTTTTTTCTGTATAGTAAACACACTAAACTTTTGGGATGCTGAGTTTTTCCATCACAGAACCCAGACCACCTGATCCCAGTTTTCCTGTCTATGTGACAGCTACTCTTTATTTCTTTGTCACCCCAGTCAGGTCCATTCCGGGGGCCATGCTGGATGTACCAATCAATAAAAAGCAATGATAAACAGATGCTATTAATGACAGATAATAAACAGATATCACATTTAAGTAGATAACGTTAAATAACAGATATTGACAACTGGTAGGTAGGTAGGTTTGTTAATTTTACTCAAACCAAAAATTAATGAAATTTATTTATATACTCTTCATACAGTCAACTCTGAGGAAAATCAACATAAATTTTCCTGAGTTGTCCTTGAATGTCAAATGTAATACCAAAGACAGGAAGTTCCACAAGAATTCAGAGGAGAGAAAAATGACTTGCAGTTTTTTCTCAGCTTCTGATAATTCAATAAATTAAGTGGTCAATAATAATTTATAACAAGGGAAGTGGAGTAACACCTGCATTCAGGAAAACCTATAGAAGGGTTGCTGCCCTGTATAATGGGAAGAGCATATGAACAGAGAGATTAAAAAGGAGAACTCCAGATAAAAGTGATTACTCAGAGTCCCTATGCCCTCCTCACAGACTCTAAGCACGATAATGCACTGTCACTCATGTGAGACGGAGAAGGTAGGATGTCATTGATGAGAAGCACCATTTTTTCTAATGCCTCTGTTTGAGGGATGCCCATATACTATGAGTACTGTTTTTAGTTATCTTTCTACTAAGCACATGGAAAGCGACTGCTTTCAATACTCTTCTAATGAACAGGTACATATGTTTGTGCACACACTGAATCAATATTTGCTACTGATTTGGAGCAAGAAATCCAAGCCATACTTGGAATGACAAGTAGTCACCCTGAGAGGCACCACTCCATGACCTCTCTGGAGGTAAGCCCTGGCTTGATGGGGACTTCATACTGATGTTGGTAAATGCATCCAGAAGCAGTCGTATCCAGGTATCTGCCATCTAAGTACATGGAAGAGGAGTTATATGTCAGTGTGACAGTCTATCCAAGCCCACAACCATATCTTCTTGTAATGAAGGACCAGGTTCAGTAGATCACCAGAACATTCCATGCCTGTAAGTAGAGGGTGTCCAAATGCTGTTGTGTGCTGGCCAGTCTCTAGGAAACATGCTGAGCAAAACCTGATGCCAGTTTCATTGGAATTGTATCTGTAGCCCGGTGGTTGGACGATATCTGGCCTGAGCCAGGCAGCCTATGCTGTTGTCACTTCCTGTGTCAGAGGTGACCAAAGGTAGAATCTGTCATGGTTCAGCTGTTGTGCCAGATGTCAAGGGAACAGTGGGGACAGGAAACAGGCTAAGGCTGGGCTAGAACAAATGACCTAATGGAGGGTTAATTCCAGAGTGGATAGTCAGCAACTCAAATTACAGTGGTCAGGAGGGGTGTGGAGGGTTGAGATTTGATCCTGCCAACAATGACAGACAAGGAGATTTTATTTGTTAGGTGAACTTGGCAACACAAGTCTCTAGGCAAAAGTGACTGATACACTGTCAGGATGGTGACTGTGCCTTAGGTTTAGGGCTTTGTTCACCCTGGAGCTAAATCAGAGACAGAAAATAATGGAATGGAGTCTTGCTCCTGGAGAGAAGTCTTGGCAAGAGCAAGGCTGACTGTCAAGGTCATTGCTAAAAGTTATTCCAGGCAAAACATTAAGCCTAGTGCTGAAAAGGTAAACTTGAAAACACAAAAGAAGCCTAGTCCTATGAGATACCAGTAAGACTCAGGGTTAGGGACCCCAAGGAACTACTGAAACCCATGAGAATTAGAACAAGCTAACGGAACTCAGATGAGATGGATCCTTCTATAGTGTAACTGGGTAAGAATGAGTAAAGTTGGCTAGGTCCTAGAGTCACTTGCAGAGCACAAAGGAACAGCAGGGGCTCAGAGTCCTCCAGGCATCTGTTGGCATCTGTTCCTGTCTAACTGTATAGTATACTACCAGTTTTCATATTTTCGGTGGCTTCGGGGTAAGCTGGCACATTTGTGAAGAAGATGATGGCTCAGTATTTATTGTAAGGTTGTTGCCATGGCCCGTGGATGCCTCTTCCATGTCAGCATGGCAGACTGAAGCCGATGTCTCTACAGAAAAGGGCTAAGAAGATGTCTGCCTGCCAGAGTGCTGTGGCCCCAGGAGAGTAGGGACAGGAAGCTCTAACAGGTGGAAGAATTTAAATTGCCAAACTGCAGGGAAGAGCCTGCCAGAAGCTGAAGGGTGTGCATACTGCCGGAACTCCTGGACAACAGGCATGCAGTGACTGAAGGTTGGGTTGAGCTAGCAATTCGTGTGTTCTCTCTCTCTCTCTCTCTCTCTCTCTCTCTCTCTCTCTCTCTCTCCCTCTCCCTCTCCCTCTCCCTCTCCCTCTCCCTCTCCCTCTCTCTCTCTCAACACTGAGGGGGTATGGTTCTGACTATATGCCACTGGACAGTGCCTCTGAGTTTGCTTAAAAGATACTTCTGGGGCTAGAAAAATAGCTGTTGGTAAAGTTCTTGCCTTGCACTTGGAGTTGATTCCCCAGGACATCCATCCATCTATCTATCTATCTATCTATCTATCTATCTATCTATCTATCTATCTATCTATCGCCAGGCATTGTGATCTCACTCCATGCTGAAGAGATAATTGGGTTTCTAGGCTTGCTGGGCATTCAGCATAAGCTAATTGGTGACCTAGTGAGTCCCAGGCCAATGAGAGACTCTGTGTCAACAAAACATAAAGAACAAACAAACAAGGTCGAGAGTGCCAGAGGAAAGTGGCTGATTTCTGGCAGCTGCAAACATGTGTAAACGATTTATTGATACTAAAACAAACATTCACCCACACATATATGAACATTGAAATACAAGACAAAAATATTCTTTTGCATGGCTTCTATCCTTGTGCCCATCTTGACTTGTAGATGGGCAAAGATGACCACTGGGCAGAGATAAAAGCTTGGGAGGACTTGCTGTCTTCATGCAGGATCTGTGTGGCTCCTTACTTTCAACAGCCTCCAATGCCAATTCCAGTGAAGGTCTCCATCAACCAGGAATGCAGCAGTGTAAGGCACTCTGGAAGAAAGCAAGCTAAGTCCCTAAAAGGGACAGCTTTGGCCCTCCCAGGCTGTCTGTAAGAGCATATAGAGGAGTCACATTGGACACTGAATGATCTGGGATCAGGAGTCAGCTTTGTACTTGATCCAAGACCAGGCAGCTTCTTTAACACAGAGCAGAGTCTGTCAGACACTTGAATCTAACTTTCACCTTGACTGGCTTTGCCTTGTGTTAAATTCATTAGATGATCTTGTCATGAAGCCAAGACTTTCATTTGAGTTTGAAAGTCCAACCCAAGAGGTAAGAACCAGAACAGGACTTCCACTAGACTCACAGAACCTTCTACACACACACACACACACACACACACACTATGTCTGGTGCTGCATTGCATAAATACCACGTCTCTGGAAACCATGTAGAAACTGCTTTTAACAACTAAAAAACTAGTCATATTTGTATATGTCGATTCATTTAAAATATAAAAATAGTAAAGGGGTTTGATTAATTCTTTTGTTGGAAGCATATATGCTTTTTAACATATCTCTCTGTAAGGAAGATATATTTTCAACTCACAAGCATACTGTGTGAAAGAAAATATTTCCCATTAGTCATTCTTCAAAACCATGCTGAGAATGTAACGCTATTAGTCATAACATAGCATGATATAAAGTTAGGTTTCATACATGAAGGGTAATTGGGTCCCCATCTCTGTAGAACTCTTCATTCATCTCTGGGGTAAAGGGTCACCACGGCTGCTCTGTATGTAAACCGCCCACACTGCAAACCAGACCCAGTCTTTTCACAGTTACAGTGATGATGTCCAGGCCACTTAGGTGTAAGCAACTGAATCTGCCAAGGCTAACATCATTATCAGGCAAGAACACTATGTTGGCTCAAGAAACGTGATATTTTAGGTTTAAAAAAAAAAGAAGGAAAAAACCTAAAAAAAAAAGTTAGCACTTCAGAAAGCTTAGAATCATAACCTTTAAGTTCCTATTCAGTTTATTAACATGAATCCAAGAAATCCCAGCTATGTATATTGCCCCTCCACACAACTCACATTCAACAGGTTGCCTGCTATTAAAAATTAAAATGAGCTTTTATTCTCATATATTCTAGTTTAAAATAACATTTTTCCTCTTTTCTGTAAAAGTTAAGCAATTTATTTGTATAAGGAAAATGGGAAAAGATACACTTTAAAGGGTGTACTTATCCTTGCTTTGGCAATCTTCAGAAACAAGTATGTTTGAAGCAAGGTTTGCCTATCTATCACTCTGTCAGGAAAAAGCAGTATAGTGAATCTTCCCAGATCTCCCTAAGCGTCTTATATAAATTTTAGAGCAGGTTTAAGACAAAATTACTCTTATCTTAATATCTAGTCTTTATCTAAATCCCAACCAATTCCACACAATCTGTTTCTCCAAGTTACACACTTGCCTAACAATAATTTTCTATGACCAAAGATTTATGCTCAAAGGTTTTTCAAAAGGTCTTGCCTTTTAGCTCATTTTGCCATTAAACTATCCAATCCAGAGTCCATTTAAATCACTATCTACTATTGTTTTTTTTTAATCTTGCATCACTCTTATTTGCATATTTAATCCAAACTCAAATCACCCACTCCCAGCCTAGGGTACAGTCCACTTCAGATCTGCAGCCGTTAATTTTAACTGAGTAATCCATGTTAAAGTTATGCTGTCCTATGGAACTTCAGAAATGACATGCCTTCTAGCTTAACTGTAGGTAACTGCGTGTTAAGCTAATTGAGACAAACCACACAAACATGATCTAAAGACAGAGTTATCTAGTGGTAGATGTAGGATGCACATTTCACTGCTATGGCCTATGAGAACACACATGGAAGAGGTAAGCATGATCCCTGCACATGCATACTCCCTAACACCAGCTCCTGCAGGGAGCTGCCAGTGGCACAGCAATAGAAACAGAAAGACCTCATTCCTTTTTAACATTCATCCGCTGTAACCCTGCGTTCATGTGTGCATTTCCCCCCCAGGTTCCCCTTTCTCCTGTTTAAAAGGTATCTCTTCCTGTAAGATCTCTCCAGCAAATCCACTAGCATTGTTTTAAACACAGGAAACCGTGTTGAACCGTTCCTGCAGAATGAATGTTTTCCCAATATGAAACCTCCTGGACTCCATAATTATTAAGCAGGCTTTAAGAATATGTTCTGTTTTCAAATAGTAATCCAAAAAGGGGTGGAGGTGAAGGCAAAGTGGTGTGTGTGCGTGCGTGTGTGTGTGTGTGTGTGTGTGTGTGTGTGTGTGTGTTGGAGAATGGTACATTTTCTATCTTGTTGAATCTCAGAGGCCAAGAGAGAAGGGAAAGATCTGTTGAAAGCTCACAGTGAAGTGGCCAGTCTCCCTAACAGCGCAGTCTGCCACCCTTTCAAAACCCTGCCAAGAATATCCGTGGAGCCGGGTGGGTGGATGGCGGCATATATGCTCACAGACTTCGGACAGGTTCAAAACACTTATCCACAAATCAAGGTCTACGTTTTTGAAGTACATCCATATGGATGCGAATCCCCAATGCTTGGTTTCCTCTCTTACACTGCAATGAGAGTCTCACACACTCACCAGCAGGCAAGGCAGCGTCGCAATTCCAGTACTGGAAGCATGGAGTGGACAAGTGAATTCTACCCCCTTGGGTGTCCCCCTGACCCCAGCAGTTTAAAAACCACCAAGTAGAAAGGAACAAGCTGCGCACGGGTAAGGAGGTTGTGCCAGGAGCAGGAGGACTCTGGAGAAGAGAGCCCGCGTAGTTTAGCAGCAGTGGCTGAGCTAGAGTAGACTCACGCCCCGGCTCCATACCAGCTCCCAGGTCACCATGAGTGAAAAAAAATCGTCCCTTCGCTCCAGAAAATAGACCCCAACAGTCTCCCCTCGCTGCCAGGTTGGCAGGGATTTGACTTAGCTTTCCTAAAAAACATGATATTAAAAGGCACACAGAGGATCCAGCACACAGAAGCAAAGACACACAGCTCTGGAGCTCGCTTCTTTGCTTTTGGATCCTGTTTATAAGAGAGAAAAAAGAAGTCCGAGGGAGCTGGGTGAGCGGACCGGGGCGCTCTCTTGGCCACCAACTGCCTGTCCCAGTCCTTTCTCAGGCGCTTAGGTGCCACCTCCACATTCTCCACCCTTGGTCCCTGCGCTCCAACTCCTCACCAGATAGATCTCGAGTTCCCGTTCCCCTAGACAAAACCACCTCTCCTCGTCCCTCCTCAGTCCTTCCTTTGAACTCCACCAGCAAACAAATTTCCTTACGGAGATGGAAAACTTTTCCCCCTTATTTCACCACCAGATAAGGCAAGAAACCAGGTCAGGGTCGCCGCCAGCCGCTCTGCCCAGTGCGGTAGCGAGCAGCGCACGTCCTTACCTGGCAGCGGTGCTCCAGGTGGCTGTCCCACTCGAGTCCTCCGCGCCTCCCGGAATCTCTCGGACTGTCCGGTCCGCACTACCGAACGTCGGTCTCTCCCAGCAGGGAGTTCCGAGACAGCGACTGTTCTCAAGCTCGCTCGCGCCCCGGAGCCGCCCTTGTCTGCATCGCCCGGCTTCTGGGTGCGAGCGCAGCTGCGGGCTCCTCCCGGCGGGTCGCGAGCGCGGGGCTCCCGGCTGCAGCCGACTTAGCCCGCGGTTGCGCTCCCGGGTCCGAGCGCGCTCCGCCCGCGGGCAGCTGCGGCCGCGCGTCACATGCCGCCTCCGGGCAGCAGCCGTGACACCTGCCCGGGAGACCGCACTGGGGCTCCGCTGGTCCGCCCCCGCGTCCTGCGCGCCCCTGCCCACCCCAGCCCTCTCTGATCTCGCCTTAATTTTTTTTTTTTACCCTCCTGCTCTCTCACTTCTCATTCCTTTTTCTCTTCCTCTCTTTCTATATCTTTTATTCTTTTCTCCAAAAGCAGGCAGAAGGCGCTCCAAGTAGGAGGAGATCTGTCCCTCCCCACGAACTCTTCCTCTGCCTGGTGGTGGCGATCGTGGCTACTGCTGCCCCCGTCCTCCCCCCCTTCCTCCTCCTCCTCCCTCCTATCCCTTCTCCTCCTTTCAGTGAAACGCACTAGCTGCCTGCTGGAGCCCTAAACCTGCTCCGCTTCTGAGCATGCCCAGTGGCCCTGCAGGCTCCTCGCTGCTCCCCTCGTGCTGATTTGGCTGCATTCACCGCCTGGCAGGGGCGAGGGAAACCAGGGAGATCCTGGGTACTTTTCGGATAGGATCGCTAGAGGCGGGGAACAGAACGCGGGTGAGGAGTGTTCACCCACCCAGCGTGGCCTCACCTGGTCCTTATTTGCGCTCAGTGTTTCAAGGGTTGATGTTGATCAGTTTTGTGTTCCATATGAAGTCTGAAGTGGGTTTCCGTCAACTGCTTAGAAGAAGAGTATGAAGAGTGCGATTTCTTGGGCTCAACTTATGGATCAGCGAATCTCAGCTCCAGAAAAAAAAATAAACGACCCGCTGACAACCTTTCTCGAGGGACAGTGTGGTGTGTGTGTGATTTGAGATTTAAAGAGCACTTGTTTATGCAGAGCGAAGTAGCAGAGGACACCACAGCTTTGCTCCCCAGAAGTTTACACTTTAGGTGAAATTAAGAGAAGACGCCAGTGAAAAGGACAGGACGCGTCTGTGTGCATATGCGCATGTGCGCACACTTTTTTTTTAAGTCAGGAAAATTAAACCATAGTCTTGCCAGATAGTCAGTCTGTCTCTCTCTGTCTCTCTCTGTCTCTGTCTCTGTCTCTCTCTCTCTCTCTCTCTCTCTCTCTGTCTCTGTCTCTCTCTCTCTGTCTGTCTCTCTCTGTCTGTCTCTCTCTGTCTCTGTCTCTGTCTCTGTCTCTCTCTCTCTCTCTCTCTCTCTCTCTGTGTGTGCCTCCCTCTCTCCTTCCCTCTGTCTCTTTCTCTCTCCTTTCCTTCCATCCCTGCCCCTTCCCATCCCCCTCCTCCCTCCCTCCTCCCTCCCTCCCTCCCTCCCTCCCTCCCTCCCCCTTCTTTTCCTTCCTCCTCTTTGCTTCTCTAGCCCTCCCTTTCCCTGGTCTACCTTGAACTCCCATCTGATCTTTCTGTCTCCCCGTCCCCCTTCCAATGTGGTGGGATTTCTGGCAAGCCACCTAGTAGCCTAGGCAGTCTTTTAAATTCATACACAACTCCGGAAGAATGTGAAGCTGTGGGGGGAGGGGATTACTTATATAGACTATGTCACCTAACTAAATAAGGACAAAGTTGGGAGCTACATCAAAGTACTAGATACTAAGGAGGCTGCCCCCACTGCATTATGTGGCTTTTCCTAAACACAGATAAAAATGATGATATAACATTCTTATAAAAGCACATGCCTGTAATCCTAGAATTTGGCAGTCTGAGACAGGCTGGACCATGAGCTCAAGCCTAGCTTGGGCTACACAGACAGCTTGCCCCCTCCCCGCCAAAAATTAATAAGAACAGACCACTGAAACAGTGTCTTGGGAAAGAGGAGACAAGGGGAGAATGGAAGGAAGGAAGGAAGGAAGGAAGGAAGGAAGGAAGGAAGGAAGGAAGGAAGGAAGGAAAGAAAAGGGGAAGGAATGAGGTAAGACTGAAGTAGGAGGTCAGAGGAATAAGATGAGAGAGAGAGAGAAAGAGAGAGAGAGAGAGAGAGAGAGAGAGAGAG
>NW_021604639.1:5729767-5734280 GCF_004785775.1 Grammomys surdaster | reverse complement strand
GAGAGAGAGAGAGAGAGAGAGAGAGAGCAGGTGTGCTCATCGATAAAAGAAGCAACATTATTTTTGGTTCTATTTAGAGCAAGAAGGAAAACAGAAGAGATAGAGATTTGGTGTGGAAATTTTGTCAAGGAATAGAGAGTGGTTAGTACAACACTTCCTTTCATGTCTGTCTTTCTTGGGTCGAACAGTCCTTAGGGGAGACACAACTAAACCTTGCTCTTAGAGGGAATTCAAGTCGAAAGAAAATTTCTAATGAGAAGGCCGGTGGCTGCTCTTAGGTGAGTTGCATGCTGAGTGCTGAGGTGGGAAGCCATAGTCCTATAGCAGAATCTTGTTTCTGTACCTTTCAGATGGTAGGATGATTATTGTCTTCACATATTTTTCCAAGTTTCAAAACAAACATTCAAAGTACAGATTGAAATCACTTGTTTTAAGTACGTCTGGAGCTGAAGACACAGCTTCAGTTGTCAGAGTGCCTGGTAAGCATTGAACATTGGGGAGATGGAGTTGGGAGAGTCAGGTGTTCAAGGTCATCCTTGTCCCCACAGGGAGGAGGAGGCCAGCCTAAAATACATAAGAGTCCAAGGGGGAAAAAAACAGTTCTATTGCTCTGATCCTGTACTTGTTTTTTTTCTTAATATTATTCCCTACACAATAAAGTATAATAACTACGTAGTTAACATTAGCACTGTGGTTAGTATTGTAAGTAATCTGGAGAGGCCTTAAGAATGGAAGAAGACATATGTATACTGTATATGGTACATTTATATAAGGGTCTTGAACATCTTTGGATTTAGGTGACTGCAAGGGTCTCACAACCTCTGTGCCGAATATATTGATGAAAATTATATTAACTGGTGGATTATAAGAACAGATGCTAACAGCTATGAGGCATATACTATATCCAGTGTGAAGTATTTATTCCACCTTAGGGTCATTTAATCCCATAGTGAAAAGCAAGAGAAAGCTAAAAGGGTAAGGAGAGTGTCCATTTTATAGCAAAGAGGAGGAACGTGGACTCAAGTGATCATATTGCCCTTTCGCTGGTACAGACACAGGTGCCTTCAATAGTATTTGGTGAATCCATAGACCAGGCTCTGTCGATCTTGCTCTTCAAAAAGCATCCAAGTGTGTCTTCTTGTTTGAGGGTAAGCCTCAGTAATTCTCTAAAGAAGCCATGAAATAAATCAGCTGTGAATAGTCAGGAAAGGAAAGGAAAGGAAATATTTACACCTTAGCAAAAAAAAATATTGTACCAGATTAACTTCATTTCTCTTTGTGCTCTTCTTGTGTGTGTGTCAGTAAAACAATCTTCTTTGCTCAGATACATGTATAAGTAACATGTGTGTTTTATCCTGAGTCTAAGAAATCTTCCTATTGTCTCTATGAACATGATAAATGAAAATTTAATGTTTGTGTTGAACAAACTACAGACTAACAGTTCAGATAGGATTGCCCTGAGTTTTTTCTTAAGCAGATTATATTTGATTCAAGTAAGAAATTAGTTTCCCAGTTTGTTGACTTTTTTTTCAGAAGACCCACTCTTCAATGGCACATCAGAGGAATGTGTAAAGCCTATTTATTGGATTTGAAAATGAGCTGGACTAAGGTCAATGGTAATTTGTAACAGGTCAAAAGCAAGACACCCATGAATATCTACCCTTAGATACTGATCTGAAACAAGGCAGATAAAATGGGGATGGAATACAATTTGATATTCTGTATACATTGAACATATCCTAGATATTTATTGTCTAAAAACCAATACAGTAAAATTGTAAGATTCATTCAGTTACTAAGGGGAACTCTCTGGTTATAACTAATAAAAAGTGACTAATCACATACTTACCTTTCTGCTGTAATATAGCTACAAACAGTCTAAAATAGTATGTTTAGACAGAAAGCACAGCCAACAGAAGATTGAAATTTGGGGTAATGGGGTGACATTGAATGAATATATTCCTATCATTTTTTTCTTTATGAAACATGTTTTCATTAAATAGAAGAAATACTGAGAACTGAAAATCCAGCAGGATCAGGCAGGTTCTCTGGGCAGAAACAAGTGACAAGAGAGCTGATAGTTGGCAAGGAAGCTGCGATCTAGAGAGGTGTGCCCTCTTGACATGCACCAAGTCCTGTGTTTCTGGGGCTGAATGGAGTGTAGTGGCTGATAGGCTCTTTAGAACATGCATTTCAGGAGGATATTTGAATGTGGATCCACCCGGAATGGAAAGACTTTGATGAACACCTTAGGCATGTGCTTGAAAATTCCTGGCTAAAAGCAACTCCTTAGATGTGTGGATGTTGGTTATAAAGAACACATATGAAATAGATAGAAAGATATCTGGACTAGGGAGTCTTTGGAAGGTTACTATGGACATCAATAATTCCACTGGCTAGAACACAGCTCTGAAAGTTCATTAGAAGAAGAAATGACAAGCTAGAAATCTCTACAACTGCAGCCTGCAGCACCAGACTTAGGCCTGGAGAGATTGCTCAGTAGTTAGAAACACTTTCTTCTCTCCCAGAGTCCCCAACATTGGTTTTCATCACCTATGTTGTTCAACTCTCTCTACTGCTTGTAACTCCCACTCTAGGGGACCTGATGCCCCCTTCTGGTCTTCATAGGCATCCACACACATGTGTACATACAAACATACACATGAATGAAAATAAAATCTCAGCAAAAATTTTACCAGACATTTGAAACATCATTAATGACACAAGGTTAGTAAAAAAAAAAATGAAGGAAAAAGAATTATTTACATTTCTAGAACCAGTAAACAAGTCCATTTAAAGAAATAAAAAAAAAGACAAAGTTTTATTGAATTGATACTTAGGTAGAGTAGCAGATAAGACTAATAGTTTCAAATGAATTTCAACCCACAATATCCAGAGAGCATAGAGTGTTCAGATTGAGAGGACCAGATGTAATATTTAATGAAGTAATGGCCAGGAACTTTGCATATCTGATGGAAGATATCAACAAAAAAAATTCAAGATCAGTGGACCTTAATGAAAGAAAACCACTGCTGGGTCCTTGAGAACTCAGTTGCCGAAAATCAAAGTTGAGAAAGATTTTGAAGGCAGCCAGAAGTAAAAGAAACATCATATTTAAAAGAACATGAATGGACAATGACTTCAACAGAAAAGTCATAGGAGGCAGAAAAGGACTGATGCATTTTAAGTCCTGAATCAAAGGGACATACAAAAACTATCAAACTAGAATCCAATGCCCATCGGAGGTAATCTAAAATTTTGTGTCAGCTGACAGCTACTAATACAATCTAGCAGAGGGGATTTCTCAAAGTCGAAGAAAATAATTAAGTTTGAACCACAGAAGTGTAAACCATAGGGCGTAGTTCCAGAGGGCCTAAATATAAGAATATTAAAACGGATTTCTTGGGTCTCAGAATATGGCTCAGTTGCTAAAGTACTTGTGGCCAAAGTGTGAAGTTCAATCTCCAGCATGCATTTAAAAGTGACTTACACCTACAATCTCAGTGATAGTGATGAAGAAGCAGAAGAGCAGACCCCGAGAGTTTCCTGGCCAGCAGCCTAGCTGAATCCATGAGCTTATGGTTCAGCAAAGGACTTAATCTCAAAAAATACATAGAATCATAGAGGAAGACGGTTGAGAAGGAATCCCAGGATTCCACACACACAGACACTCATATGCCTATGCACTGCAAACACATGCACAGTCACACACATTTTAAGACATATGTGTGGAGCTCCTAGAATATAAGTCGAATACAGAGCAACAGTATCCCATAGTGGAAAAGCATAAAGATAGGACCCTTGCATTTGAGATATTTTCAGACATGCAGAACTTAGCTTTGGTTTGTTGTTTTTGTTTACATTACCAGTGAGAAAATAATATGAAAAGGTACACTAAAATTAAAGAGAGAAATAATGATAGAACTTTAAACTATGCTTGACCAAAGAAGGCAAGAATGAGGGAATCCATGCACAAAGAAGAAATGAGAGCAGGCCAGGGAACCCAGGCCAGGAATCCCAGCAGCTTTGCAAGCCCCAGTAGAATTATTGTAGATCCAAGATCAACATGAGTTACAGAGTGAGTTCTAAAAATGTAAAAGCCAGAAAGTGTGCCTAGTGTGTGTGAGGTCTTGAGTTTAATCCCACTCCAAAAATTAAATGGAGCAAACAGGAAACAGTAATTAGAGGTTAACTTAAAACCCAGCTGTATTATTAATCACATTAAACATAAATGACTGTTGAAAGGACAAATGGAGATGCTATGGGCTGGGGATGTAGTTTATTTGGTAGAGAGCTTTCCTAGAATGGACAAAGTTCTGGGTTCCATTCCCAATACTCCACAAATTGGGTTTGATGGCGCATTTAGGAAGTAAGGCAGGAGGAGCAGAAATTCAAGTTTATCCTTGGCCACAGATAAAGTAATGATAGTCTGTGCTACATGAGACCTGAGAGGCAGGGAAAGGAAAAAGGGAGGGAGGGAGGGAGGGAGGGAGGGAGGGAGGGAGGGAGGGAG
>NW_021604639.1:5727484-5729667 GCF_004785775.1 Grammomys surdaster | reverse complement strand
AGAGAGAGAGAGAGAGAGGAATATGAATGAGAATGATTATTGCCCTTACCAGTTTATCATTTAAATGGAGCCTAGACTCAGTATAAACTTGTTGGATTATGAATAAATGGCCACATGAAAGTTCTACCCTGCAACGCTCAATATTTCAAGGCATTGGTTCTCACACTGGTCTCGAGTTCATGTGTTTCTCATTAAGTCTTACCTATTGAGTTGATGCTCATATGCAGTGTACTCTGCTGTGGATGCTTACCTAAGTGAAGACAGTGTTGTGCTGAATTAGAGTTATAAATGGCTGTGGACCATCATGTAGGCGATGGTATCAAACCCAGGTCCTCTGTAAAAGTAGCCAGTGCTCTTCACCACAGCACCCCTAACTGGGAACTTTAAATATCTATCTTCAACAGAATGGTCTTTTTTTCCCCTAAGTGAGATAACTCATACGTTTTAATATGAGAAGCAAAACCAAAATAATAATAGCATATTTATTTTCTACAAACTTTTCCTTATTCACTGATTTTCCTTTCTTTGTAAAAATTTTTCACTTATAGTATGTGTATTTGTGTGTGTGGGGGGTGGGGGCAGAGGACAATGTCAGGAGTCCTATGTTATTGCTCTCCTCCTCCTTACTTTTTGAGGCAAGTCTCTTACTCTGGAATTCACTTATTCAGTGACATTGGCTTGCCATGCAGGTCCTTGGGATTGCTGTCTTCATCTTCCAGTATCATTGGGATGAAGGGCATGTGCTACGGCAAATGTTGTTTTACGTGGCTATTGAGTATCTAAATGCAGGTCTGCATGTACTCATAGCAAATACTTCATGTGCCGAGCCCTCAACCCCAGCCCCTGTATCCATTAATTTAAAGTAATCCTTGGATCTTTCTAAAGAACAGATACTATTTGGGGGTTCCAGGGATACTATGAGGTATAAATAAATAAATAAATAAATAAATAAATAAATAAACAAACAGTGCCCCTTGCATTAGAAGATTCAGAGGTCCTGAATGATTCAAGTTTGAAAAAAAAACACCATTCTTTCTTCTGTCCTTCTTAGCTTCCTTCCTTCCTTCCTTCCTTCCCATGTGTCACAGCAAGTATTTTATTTTAATCTCTGACATCAGTAATTCATCTTGTCAAGGAGAAAGTCAGACCTCTGAAACCATAGCCATTGTGTTGAATGTGACAGACTTGAAGACATGAGTAGACAGAAGTAGGTGATTTCACAATCAGTTTTCAACCATTTAAAAAAATCATACACTGGATATTTCTCCTTAGAAATAAAGCTATTCCAGCAACAGGGACAGCCGTGCTTAAGGAACCAAATAAATGTTAAGCATCTGTATTATCCTTGTTATAAATCAATTATTTACAATAACATTTTTAAAAATATGTGTGTCATTTACCCTGTATTATTTGTGGTATAATTTTAACTCAAGAATCTTTCACTTGCTATACCAGAAGATTAGGAATGTATATGCTCTAGAACACGGGGGGCCAGGCATACGAAACAGACACAGCAATAGATAAAGTAGGAAGTCGGTGAAGTAGAAACTGGGAGACTGGGGAGATGGCTTGTTTCTTAAAATTCCAGATATTCTTGCAAGGGAACCTGAGTTTAGACCCCACAGAACCCATGTTAAAAGGAATGAGGGGAGGAGAGTTGGTACAGCTGTTAAGAGTGTTCAATATGTTTTCAGAGGACCTGAGTTCAGTTCCAAGCACTCCTGTGGGGTGGCTAGAAACCAATAGAACTCCAGCTCCAGGGGATCCAGTGACAAGCAACCATACACATGTGGTGCGCGGGCGTACACACACACACACACACACACACACACACACACACACACTAAGTGAGTGAATGATTGAAGTAATGAATAAACAAATAAGAAAATAAATTTAAAAAAAATTAAATGCCCTGTGGTGGGGCTAGGGTAGTGGAGGCAAGTGAATTCCTGGGACTTGCTGACCAGCCAGCCTAGCCAAATTGACAAGTTACAGCTTCAGGGAAAGACCCTGTTTCAAAGAACAAGGTTGAGAAAATGAAATTATGAAATGTGAGTAAAATGACTAGACTTTGAAAGTCTAATTGTAAGCAAGGCTAACCAAACTTGGAATGAAGGAAGGAAGGACGGAAGGAAGGAAGGAAGGAAGGAAGGAAGGAAGGAAGGAAGGAAGGAAGGAAGGAA
>NW_021604639.1:5726941-5727474 GCF_004785775.1 Grammomys surdaster | reverse complement strand
GAAGGAAGGAAGGAAGGAAGGAAGGAAGGAAGGAAGGAAGGAAGGAAAGAGGGAGGGGAGGATGAGAATAAGCCAAAAATGTATGTTCTTCTTCAGATACAGTTCTTATCCTATAGATTGAATGTAAGCAAAAAGAAGTGCCATGTTTTGAAGGAGAATATAAAGCTAATTGTTTTTCTCGTGTTGACTCTACTGTAATTGTTTTATTTTCTCCTGGTGGATAAAGGATTAAAACACAACTGATACTGAGTATAAAACCCAAAGTGAAGCGCCATGGTTTCAGAACGGACACTGTAACTTAATAGAAGTTCACTGAAAAGCATAGAGTTTGGGACTGGGCCAGTATTTGTTTTATTTGCTGCCTTAATCTAACCATGTGATAGTTTTATTTGTAAGTTCAAAATAAAATAGTTTTTATTTAAAAAAAAAAAAGGTGGAAAGCATCTGATGAATGCCAGCCAAGAATGACCTCCAGCCTTCGCGCATGCGCACAATGACCTGCAGCCTCACTAGTGCAAACACACACAAACACC
>NW_021604639.1:5717030-5721941 GCF_004785775.1 Grammomys surdaster | reverse complement strand
CCCCCCTCCCCCCTCCCCACTCCCTGCTCCCCACTCCCTCCTCCCTCCCCCTCCTCCTCTGTCTCCTCCTTCCCCTCTCTCCTTCCTTTTCATTCCTTTCTCCCTCCCCTCTTCCTTCCTTTTCTTACCACTCTACCCTTTTACTTTCCAAACCCATTCTAAAATTTTGAATAGTGACAGATCTTTTCCTCTTCCATTGTGCTCTAAACGCCTGGTCCACTCTCCTTCCAGTGATCAAGACATACTTCTTCCCCTGAAGATTTCTTCTTCATGTCATACAATGTTATGTTTTCCCCCACACATTTTATGATGGGGAGTGACTAGAGTCAATGGAGAATAAAATTAACTCGATGCATTGATTTCTTGGTATGAAACTGACCAAACTGGAGCAATTGAATTTTCAGAATTGCTCCTAGTGAAAAGTCGTTCTTGTTCAGATTTCTCCTTCAATGGCGTGTAAATGTTACTGAAGAATGAAATTGGAGGAGGCATCTGAACACATTCACTTACTAGGCAAATGTTTGGTGGATGTCTGCTGTTTCAGGCTTTATCCTTAGACACACTCTGCCGAACAGATCAATCCAAAACTTTTGCTTAGGAACGGGGGAGGGGTCTGAGTAGGGGAGGGGAAGGAGATTGTCTGTGGCACCCAGATCAGAAACTTTAGCATCTGTAGTTATACACTGGATTTTAAATACCCTCTCTCACCATTCACAACTGGTTAAATTGTTCAAGTAACTTCACGATACTTGATTCAAAGGAATGTTTGTGGAAAAAATGATGTAAAGTTATTATCACAGAACCCCTAGATACATTGAATACCAAAAACAGAAGTAATCTAAATCCTTCTGGTTTACACAAAATGATTATTGTACAGATTAATCATTAGGAGAGTGAGTCAGTCAAAACTGGGATGTTTAAGGAGTACTGAAAATGGCTTTAAGACCCAATGTGTTTAATGGGAGCTGTTTGAGGTGGTGAACCATAAAGAAGAGCTTCTAGGGTATGTTGACTCTGACTTATAACCTTATTAGACATAAGATGGTACTGAGGATGATAGAAAGAAGACTAGGAGAGGCAGGGAGGATCATGGGAGGATCATCAGTTGAGAACATTGCAACGTAAAGGGCTGTATACAACAAGCTAAAGCCTTCTCTTTACTTCTAGATCAGAGTGCTTGCAAAAGAAAGTCAATACCAATTGTAGCTAACAAGGTAGATAATGCCGAGCTTCTGGATTTTCTGTGTTCTGATTGTCAGGAATAGGCTTTGCAGCTCATAGAGGGCCACAGAGAGGGAGCTCAGGGTTTCAGCCTAAGAGTGAAATAGGCAGCCGTTGTATAAAGTAAGAACAGAGAGGGATTGGCTACCTGCTAGAAGTGGTTTTAATCATAAAAGCAAGACATGTTGGGGCATTGACATGACTTACAACCTAGGCAACTCTTGTGAAGCAATGAGACAAGGCCATGGCAGTTAGTGATGGACAATTGAGCTAAGGATATGCTTTCCCTCATCTGACTTTCCCCTGCTTGCTGTCTACCATGGTCAATACTTAGTGATGGGGGGTGGTGTGAGGGACATGATACCTGGTGGTCAGCAAGGACAAACTCTGGTGAACAAATAATTGGACATTGGGCACAAAAATGTGCACAAAGCTGCTGGTGGTATGCATTTGTAACTTGAGCACCTGGGGCATCGAAGCTGGAGGACAGAGGATCCCATGTGCCAGCCCGCCTAGCCTACATAGTGACAACCAAGTGTTGGACTTACAGGAGTGTGCTGCTACCTGGCACTAAAGGACAGCATTATTGTTTGTAGAATAATTTCCCAAGTGTCTGGGAACAGAACTCTTGTGCTAGTGGGTCCTGTAGTTGTCATACAGATGGGTTCTGAGTAAGCATGTGATAAACAAGCTCAGGAGAGTCCAGAACTTTCTGAAATATTCTTTTGATCCATCAGTGCCATATGGAATATTAGGTAAGTCTGTTTCAACCGAGGTATTGCATCATCAGAATCCCAGGAAATATCCTGGTTCAGAAACAGAAGAGAAGCTATGCTCGGAGGAGAGCAGAGAGTTTCCACAGAGATACTGTGAGAACTAGAAGGCTGTAGGGTCACAGAGGTCACCAAGCACAGATACTAAAGGACGAGGGTTGGTAGGGACACTAGGAACACTAAGAAATCTGGGAGGAAAGCAATAAACAACATTGGCTTTTGTGTCTTTGGTGTTTCAATTATTAATGAGGACCTTATTGAGACTGTCTCTTTGAAAGGCAGGGATTAGAAACTAGATAGTAATCAGTTCAGAATTAAGCAGGAAAACACAGTTTCAAACATTCAATAGATTTATCAAGGTTTAATTGACATGCAATAAATTCAACATATTTGAAGTACATGATCTGAAAAATCTTAAGAAGTATATAATATATATACAATATGTCCATATATTTAAAAAGATAGTATCCATTTTCACTCTCACCATTACCATCATTAAAACAATGAACCTTCCCATATCTTCAGAAACTCCTTGCAGCCTGTTGGAGCTGCTTGCTTCTCCTTCTCTGACGTCCCAGACAACCCGTGGGCTCCTTCCTGTCACCATAGATGACTGTGCATTTTTTAAACTTAATTATTTTTTACTTATTAGTGATGGACAATTGAGCTAAGGATATGCTTTCCCTCATCTGACTTTCCCCTGCTTGCTGTCTACCATGGTCAATACTTAGTGATGGGGGGTGGATTTACTTCCTTATCACTGCCCCCATCCTGGTCACCTCCTCCCAGAACCCTTCCATCATTCCCCCTCTCCTTCTCCTCTTGAGTGGGTGGGGTTCCCTTGGATATTCCCCGCCACCCTAACACATGCTTCCTCTCCCACTGATGCGAGACAAGGTGGCTTAGCTAGTAGAACATATTCCATGGACAGGCAATAGTTTTGGGGATAGCCCCTGTCCGAGTTCAGGACCCGCATGAAGGTCAAGCTACACATCTGCTACGTATGAGCCAGTTGGCCTAGGTCTAGCCCGTGTATGTTCTGCAGTATGCTTCTGATCCATGGTCTTTAATTCAGTACAGTATTTTGGGATTTATCCATACTGTAGCATTTATCTTTTAAAATACTATTATGAGTTAGTAAGATGCCTTACCAGATAAAGGTACTTGCTGCCAAGTCTGATACCAAGAACTTACATAGTATGAGTGAACCCACTTCTTCAAGTTACTCCTGATCCCCATGTGCATATATATGTGCACGTGGAAACACACAAGATAAACAAATATGATATTTATGCAGCACTTCAGAAACAGAGGCAGAGGCAGGCAGATCTCCATGGATATGGCCCACCAAAAAATCATAAGCTTACCTATAACACTATTAAATGTATTTCAGCTACTGTAATGTATGTTCTTGAGCTAAGTGTGAGCATTGTAGATTGACAAGTCATATTTCAATATTAAAAGTCTGGATGTTCCTATTAGGAATTGCTATGGATTCCCATTTTTGTTCAGTGCTTTTGAACTAAATAGCCTGTTATTTTAAATGTAAAGCTCCCCAGAACTAACATTACGCTATACAAGCATGCACACAGTTTGTATAGGAGGTTCTGATGGTGTGAGAAAGCATCTATAATGGCTAAGCAATACTTCTAGCAAGCAAGGGACAGATATTCACGGATAGTATAGAGGATGGAGTTTTAAGAGTGCCCACCCAGGGAGCCATCTGAGGGAGAATTGATAAGGGAGACAAGAGATGCTGAAAGATAATAAGAGGAAAGGTTTATAGATTGTTTGAGGCCTCAGCTAAGTTTTAACACCATACAATCTGGGGGCAGCTATTTGAAGCTACCCTCAGTTTCCAGGGGGTGGAAGATGAAATGGTGGATTGCAGTATAAGATGTTCTGTTCTAGATGGTAGAAGCTGAAGACTGATGGGGAGTCGGGACAACCGATGGGAGGGGAGACTGGATGTTCAGGTCAGCAGCAGGCTGAGCAGACAAGAGGGAAAGGCACTGGAGACGATGGGTGAGCATGTGGCCTTGATACCTGGATGCTTGACTCACTAAACTTCATCTTTCAGTTCGAACCCTGCCCAGGAGTTACCTGACAGACTCATCTTCTTATCAATGCTTCAATTACCATTCAAATCCTAAGTATGGGTACACCTCTTGGTAGATTACCAATTACAGCACTGGTGCCACCTGGTACATTTTGTACAATATAGTAGTGACTCAAAGGTGACAAAGATGATGTGTCCCTGATCTGATGCCATTGCCAGCACTGTAATTTAATTTTTAGGGGCTGTAAAAATGGCTCAGCACTTCACAATACTTTCTACTTTTTCAGAGACTTGATTTTAGAAACCACATCAAATGGCTAGCCCATATTAACCTGTAACCAGCTCTCTTGAGTCTGAAACATTTCTGGCCTCTGTGAGCACCTGAACATGCTCATGTGCTTGTGTGTGCATGTTTCCATGTGTGTGTGTGTGTATGAATGTATGTATGTGTGTGTGTGTGTGTCTCCAGAACAAGGTCATTAAAAAAATAACTTCAAAATCCCTGAAGTCTCTATCTTTACTACAGTCTATCACATCGATATTTTCTACTTAGGTAGTTGATGCTTTCATTAAATTGCATTTTTGGCTCCTGTTGCCCATAGCCTCTAACACTGCCCTGTACTTGCTAACACTGCTTCTCTGGGCACCTTTCTTCTGCTTCATGACTTTGTAAAATGTGATTTCTATTTTAACAAAGAGAGATTTGAAGACAGTTCTAACATCCTATGTGGTAGCAGCAGCTGGGCATTCTGCTGTGATTTCCCCCTGAGTTGTTTGGATTTAGCCTTTGCTTGGGTGTGCAATTGTTTTCCTCTCTCTCTCTCTCTCTCTCTCTCTCTCTCTCTCTCTCTCTCTCTC
>NW_021604639.1:5708838-5717020 GCF_004785775.1 Grammomys surdaster | reverse complement strand
CTCTCTCTCTCTCTCTCTCTCTCTCTCTCTCTCTCTCTCTCTCTCTCTCTCTCTCTCTCCAGTTTACTTACCTTTCCTAAGTACTATTAGAGGCACAGGATGTGAAATATGTTTAACTGCTCCATTAACCTACATCTCTCGTGCCTATGGGCAGCAGGGCTTCTAGCCAGATCTTTTTAACCACTCTACTCATTCATTAATGGACCCATAAAACACAGGTTCCCACAAAGTACCTACTTGCTCTTATAGAAACCACAGTGGATGTTTATGTAGAAGTTCTCATTCCATGCGATTCAAGGCATTTGTCAGATTCTTTCTTTTTAGCCACAAAACTTATTGAATTTATGAAAAGTGTAATGAGAATCAATTAAACCCAGGAAGGTAATAATTTCTGAAATGCAAAACTCAAAGAGAGTGGCTAACAAGAGAGAGAGAGGTCTATCCTCTTCTAATGCTACAAAATCATGGTGTAGCATTGGTGTAGCAAATCAGTCAGGACAGACAATGTGGCGCAGCAACAAGATTCTAACAACTTGTTATGGCAAGGGCAGTTATGGCGTTGGAAAGAGCCATAACTGAAGGGTGAGATTTTGAAGTGAAAGCAAGTAAGAGACATATAGAGAGTGGGAGCGGTGTTTTCCGTTCCGTCACTTTGAATCTTAGCTTACATATTGAGGCAGCTCTCATGCTAGAGGCAAGACACAATTCCTGAGTTTGTCTGGAGGTGCAGGCTACAGGGCTAGACACCGAGAGTCACCAGATTTAGAGACTCATACCACACTGTCTTCTTATTTCCAGCTGTCCTTGGCCTCAACTTTTGATCACCGTATTTCTGTAGAAACAATATCTGAAATCACATTTGAATTAGATGTGGTACCAACAGTCAAAGAAAGGTATTTCATAATTACCAGGGAGGCCTGCCTTTTGGTTGAGTACATGAAATTAAACCAAGTCATGAGACTTAGTTTGGAGCATTGAGAATAGAAAGCCATTTCTATTTCAGTTACAAATAGAAGAAAAGCACAAAAATTCAACATGACATTCAAATGATGTTTTCTTCTTTAAACACTGATGGGATAAACCATTGCATAATTTTGTGTGCTTTCCTAAAATTAATATAAGTTTGAAAAAATCATATGAATTTTAAATTGTGTGTATTTATGTGTGTGGTGGGGGAATTTGTACCCATGTGTGTAGGTGCCTATAGAGGCCAGAAGAGGGCATCAGATCTCCTGGAGTTGGACTTATAGACAGTTGTGAGCCACCTAATATGGCCGCTGAGAACCAAACTTGGGTTTTCTGTAAGAGCAGCCTGTATTCTTAACCTCAGATAGCTTGTAAGTTGAAAAAGTAATCCAAGGGAAATGTTTCAGATTGTGCTTATAACCAATAAGACACATAGCCTTCCATACTGGTTTATCCACACACTCAATTTGTGCTCCTGTATTTTAAGAGGCACTGGTGGATACCTTTGAGCTTTGTCTTATAAGAGAACAGGTTGTGAATTATCCATAAAAGGTCTACCACCTAAGCTAGAGTTATCAAATTGTTAATAAATCTAGTTCTTATTACTTGAAAGGCAAATTATAAGAAAAATGAGAGAACAAACCATTTTATCACAACTAAACAGCATTTGTAACTGCATCCCCATAATGGCCTCTAATAAAACCTGTTTAATCACCTCTGAGAACAGGAATTTCCTTTGGGCAATTTTTACACAGAACAAAGGAACTATTTTACTTTCTCCTTTTAATACCTTCTGTCAGCCTGTCCTCCCATCTTGTAGAATTGGCAACCAGTGACTTAGGTGATTTGGAAAGGGGAGCAAAGCCATCACTACCTTGGAGTTTGGCCCAGGTTACAGCTGAGTGGTCAGAGTTGCCTCCCATTTCTCTCTAAACTTCATCCTGAGAAAAATTCAGAGTCTGGAGGTTAGGATGAGAAGATCGTGTATATTTGTGGGTGTTTTCTAAAGGGGAGTGGAAGGAAAGAGGAAAGTGTGAGGCTAGCTGGGACTTTTCTGGCTTGGCTTCCATAGTCCATTTCCTGGTAGCATGGTTTACTTAGTTACCCTCTGCTGAAGGAGAAAGAAGCTGTTGTTGACCTAAATTAAATCAGATGTAGACCTAAAGCTGCAAGCTTACTCAAGCCTTAAGAATCAGCAAGTAAAGGGCCAAACACAGAATCACACACATTAGAAATCCAGCACTCTTACTTGGAGATAATAGAGAATTCCAAGGGTCGCTAAGGCTAGCTGGCCACCACAGCTTGAACAAGACATCCTAACTCCAAAAACAGTGGGAAGTGGAGACCAACTGTCCAGGTTGCTGCTGACTCCAGATGTGCCATGGCATTCATCCATCTAGGCCTACACATAAAAGGGTTGAAGGAAGGAAGGAAGGGGGAGAGGAGGGAAGGAGGGAGAAAGAAGGGGTTGTGGGGGGGGAGGGAGGGAGGGTGGGAGGGGGGAGGGAGGGAAAGAACAATATAAAGATAAAGAGATAGACAGAAAGACAGACAGAAGAAAAAGAAGAAAGAACAACCTAATGAGAGAGACAGACAGACACAAACAGATAGATAAAAAGGAAGGAAGGGAAGGAGGGAGGAAGGAAGGGAGAAGGAAAGAAGGAAGGAAGAGAAATAAAGAATAATATAAAGACAAAGAGACATATAGACAGACAGATAGAAAAGAAGGTAGAACAACCTAAAGAGAGACAGGAAGGAAGGAAGGAAGGAAGGAAGGAAGGAAGGAAGGAAGATCCAGCAAGGGATTGATCCTGACTAGATGTTGCTGGCAAGTTACTCTTGCAGGAAAAGACTTCAAACTATGCAGTTGGCCTCATGGAAACAAGTCCAAATCTATAACTTTGTCCAAAAGAGTACTTGACCATCCTTTCATGAAGTGCTAAAACCAACACCTCTAGATGTACTCTAACACACCTTGATAAACATCTTTGGCATCCAATACCTTCATTTAAATAAATTAGGAAACTGATTTTTAGGGTAAAATAAATTTTCTGTCTTTAGGAACAACAACAAACAAACAAATAATAATAATGATGTTGATGATAATGATGATGATGATAAATCACACCACCATCATCCTGGAACTAAAGTATTTTTAGGCTCTTACTCCAGTATTCTGTTCTGAATCACTGATAAATGTTTCTTCCAGTAAATATAAATGATGGCTAAAAACAAAACAAAACAAACAACAACAACAACAAAACCTGGTTGTAACAAATCCAAAGCAGAAATAAACATAGAAAAAGAGAAACAAACAGAACTAGAGAGTGAAAAGCTCACACCTATAATCCCAGCACACAGGAGTCTGTATCGGTGGGTCAGCATGAGTTCCAGGCCAGAATGAGCTCCACAGTGAGTTCCAGGCCATTTGTAACAAAACAGAGCAAAACAAAACAAATTGCTTCTGTCTTAGTTCCTTTACTGTTGCTAAAACTCCATGACGAAGGCAACATAAAATAAAGAATTTAATTCAGTGGTTCTCAAGCTTCTTGGCCCTTAAATATAGTTCCTCATGTTGTGGTGACCCCTCTAACCCTAAAGTTATTTTTGTTGCTACTTCATAACTGTAATTTTGCTACTGTTATGAATTGTAATGTAAACATCTGTGGTTTCTGATGGTCTTAGGAGACCATATGAGTCATTTGACATCCAAAGGGTTGCAACCCATGGTTTAATTACTACTGGTTTAATTGGAGGTTTGTTTATAGTTTTAGAGGATGCATAAGAGCTCCTGACAGTCATGGCGGGGAGCATGGCAACAGGCAGATATGGTGCTGGCACAGTAGCTGAGAACTTCCATCTTGAGATAGTAACTATGAGGTAGAGAGAGGGGCTAAGTGGGCTTTTTGAAACCTCCAGTGACATACATTCTCCAACAGAGTCTGGTCTTCCCAAATGGTTCTATTGACTATGGGACAGGCATTCAAATATATGAGCTGACGGGAGCCATTCTCAATCAAACCACCAGATACCAACAATACAACAACAACAACAACAACAACAACAACAACAAAATAAAAACTGACAAAGGAGGGAAAAGATGAAAAAGCTTGATGCCTGTACATTATGAGTTGGTGGGAACTGGTGAATTTCTTGTCTATTTTGCTTTGGTTTTTTCCCGGAGGGCAAGGAGAGGGGCAAAGTCTCATATAAGGTCTGGGTGCCCTGAAACTCACCTCTGCAGCATAGACTGGCCTCAAACTTGTAGCAGCAATCTTCTCGTCTCAGCCTCTAGAGTGCTGGGTTTGTAACTGGGCACCTTCGTGTCCGGCAGCGGCATCTGTTTTGTGTATGCCCTGGATGGATCCTCTTCAAACCTGAGCCTGAGCAAAAGTGGACATAGATGGTTTCATCCGGCGGCGCTTCAGGAAGCGGAAATGAGAGAGAGGAGGAACAATGGCGAGAAGGAAGAGGAGCCACCTTGTGTGTCTAATGGGGCACTTGCCTTGTGAGCATGGATGCTCAGAGAAGTTGAGAACAGAACATTCTGGAGCATTGTGTGCTTAGAGGACAGGCATGCTGGGTCATTTACCAGGTCTCCTACCTCGTATGTGGGCAAAGTTGTTCCTAGAGCATTCATCCTCTGGGCTGTGCAAACTGAGGCAGCTGGAAGCTCTATGGCTTCCTGGGGATAGCGCAGAGGTTCTCAACCTGGGGGTCTCGACCCCCCGCGGAACTGAACAACCCTTTCATGGAGGCTGATTGAGACCATTAGAAAACACAGATATTTACATTGCTATTCACAAACAGTAGCAAAATTACAGCTATGAAGTAGCAATGAAAATGACTTTACTGTTGGAGGTCACCATACCAGGAGAAACTGTTATTAAAGGGTCTCAGCATTATGAAGGTTGAGAACTACTAGGCTAGGGAGACAGTCTTAAAGTCTCCCTAAAGTCCTAAAGTCTTAGGGGATTCATGTCTTTGGGCTCTAGTTGTGAACAGAGAGTTTCCCAAGACTTCTGAGACAAAAGCAGCTGGGCTCAGGAGAACACACACTGGCTTGCAAACATCCGTAACAGCCAGATTCTCAACCATGGAAAACAATCAGAACATACTTTTTTATGAGATCTCTGTTGAGTAGTAATTCTTGTGAAACTGGAACTTAGTATCTTCCAGGACCTTCTGAAGTAGTTGTTGGGTTCCTCACGAACTAGACCCTTAAGCATATACATTATTCATTGACAGGATGCAAAGCTCAGGAAGAAGTTGCAATCAATACCAACAAAATAAAATGGCTTCAAATGTATGTGTCATTTTCTACTTATCTCTTGGCATTTCTCAAGCACCATCTTTTCTTGCTCTTTCATGCCTTTCCCTGTTGTCTGAACATGCTGCTTGGCTCTTTGGTTCCTTTCTCTTGCTATATTTATGTAGTTCTGTCTTCAAATGCGTCTTAAAGACCAAGACGTCCTATACATTATAGGTGAAATATTTATTCCTTGTGAAGTCTCCATTATTCTTCCAGGAAGATAGTTGTTTTATTTGTTTGCTTATTTGCATTTCAAGTTTGTAGTGTTCCAATTCAAACAAGACAGCATTTAATCTCTACCACTTTGACTAACACTGAGAACTAAAGTGAATACCCAGCACGGCATGATGGTACAGAACTCTTGGAAGTCTCTTATTTACTGGAGGCCATGTTTGTAACAATTTGATCATCTGAATGATACACAGGAGCCTATCATAAGATGTCATGGGTTATCAAAATATAGACAGAGTAACCAGCCACACAAAACTCAGAAGATGGGAATAAACCTGACCTGTTTGTGGGAATGAAAGGAGGTCAGAATTGAATATAGTTTCTGATGTAAGGTGGTAAAGTAGCAGTTCCTGCACCACTAGGAAGAAATTAGGAGATATTTCTATCTTCTAGATAAAACAGGTCCTAAATAATATTGCCTAAATAAAATTAGGAGATATTTCTAATTTTCAACCACTGAGAATAGAGGCCCCAAGAAAAAAGGCAATAGGTGTTTTTACCAGACAGGTTATGACCATGTATGCTCACAGACTAGCCACCAGTGAGAAAGGAGCTGGTTTGTCCTGGGACACCAGACTTATGAAGCCAGAATATCCTGTATATGGGAAGGGGTATGTATACTTGTAGCTGGGATGTAAGTTTGGGATATGAACATTTAATTTTATTTCATTTATTTGTGTGTGTGTGTGTGTGTGTGTATGTGTGTGTGTGTGTGTGTGAGTGTGTGTGTAGATTAAGGTTTCTCCGGAGCCATTCAACTTATTGAGTCGGCCCTGGGCTCATTGTGTAGGCTACAATGAGTCCTAGTGACGATCTTGTGTCTATCCTCCATGTGCTAGACTACAGTTGTGTATCGCCTGCCTTTTTACCTAGGTGCTGGGATAGGTTTTATGTTCTCATGCCCACAGCACTTTATAGACCAACCCCTCTTCTGAAACCCATAAGCTGAGATGTATATGATAGTAGCTGCATTCTCTAAACTGATTCCACCTCACTGAAAGCCAGGCTTAATGAGATCAAGAATTGCAAGTCTTTCCTTATTAAGGCCCAACTGTGTCTCATTCATTCATATGTGTGTGTGTGTGTGTGTGTGTGTGTGGTGTGTGTATGTGTGTGGTGTGTGTATGTGTGTGGTGTGTGTGGTATGTGTGTGGTGTGTGTGTGTGTTTGTGTGTGTGTTTGTGTATGTGTGTGTGTGTGTGTGTGTGAGAGAGAGAGAGAGAGAGAGAGAGAGAGAGAGAGAGAGAGAGAGAGAGAATATCATTTGGCCACCAGTAGGCTTATGGTATCACATACAAAGACCCCTAAAGTAGCTTTGCAATAGGAACAGATTCTTAAATACTCAACATTTTTGAGAAAAAAAATTCCCTAACACAAAAGAGCAAAGCCAAGAAAAGCCCCAAGGGACTCAGGGAGGCAGAGTTGGTATTGAATGCAAGGGCAATGAAAATAATGTGCTCAGACACATAAGAGAAGATGTTAGATCCATAGAAGAAGAATAAATGGTAGAAAGAAGGAATAGAGATTCATGTTAGAACTCCAGGGAATTTGAAATACCATAACTCCTAGCTTTTAAACATGTTTTGAGTGACATAGCCTTTGAAATTAGTGCTATAGCTAAAACAAAACAAAACCAACCAAAAAACAACAACAAACCCCAAACATGATAGTGAAAGCGGGTGTAATTATTTGAGAAGCAAGCAGATAATATCCAAATACTAGGCTTTTGAGACTGAGCAACAGTAGATACTAGCTAGAGACAGAGAAGAGTAATATAGAACATACTTCAAGATAGATGATTTGAGTCTCCTGTTTAAAGTCGATCAGTGAGTATTTGGAGTTATGAATTAGAAGAATTAAGCAAGCCACACTTTGGGGAAAATCTTAAATATCAGCTCCCAGAAGAGACCGAATGTCTTCTATATGGTGTACCTTCTGGAAAGAAGCACCTGGATACCTGGATTCTCTGAAATGACATTTGAAGCAAAGCATAAGAGTTTAATATGTCTGAAATTGTGTATCTAAATTTCAAAAATTAGTATGCTAATTTGTGGAGAACAAGGGGAGGGAGACAAAAAGAAGGGAGGGAAAGAGGGAGACCACCAAGTGGAGGGGGGAGAAGGAGAACACCAAGCTTCAATAAACGTATCCTCATCTACTCTGTCCTGTGTCTCATTCATTCATTCGTGTGTGAGTGTGTGTGTGTGTGTGTGTGTGTGTGTGTGTGTGTGTGTCTGAGTCTTACCTATCTCATCTATCCGGTTCAGTGAGCATTCTTCAGAGCTTCTTATCTGTGGTTATTCACTATACTTCATCATTTTTCTCTCACTTTGTTAAATAATTCTCCTCAGAACACAGAAAAATCTGGCTACGACTTAATTTTAAAGCTGTAAGAGACAGAGGTGAGGACTTTGATGTGAGACTGTATCTCCTACAAATGCCAGAAGCTGCACTCATAGCCAAACATGAGCTGAACAAGAATGACCACCAGTAGACAGGTCAAAGTGCACAGGAAAACTCCTACAGGGGCTCAGTCTTATATGGAGAACTGTAAGCAGTTGAGGGAAGCTGAGAGTGGAGGAGGAGGTGGTCCCCGGGAATTGGACACCAATTGGTTGTTAAACAGCCCTGAAAACAGGCACACAATAACATCTTGTGGATTGAGCGCTCTCT
>NW_021604639.1:5681205-5708438 GCF_004785775.1 Grammomys surdaster | reverse complement strand
CCCTCCCTCTCTCTCTCTTCTCCTTTCTCTGTTTGTCTCTCTTGGTGTCTCTGTCTCTCTGTGTCTCTGTCTCTGTCTCTGTCCCTCTCCCTCCCTCTCCCTCTCCCTTTCCCTCTCCCTCTCCAGTTCCATTCAGTCAATAACTCTACAAGAATGTCTGCTAGGTTCCACTGTTGTCCCCTCACCTGTTCTGTTTCTTTCGAAGCAGAAGTGTAGCATAGGCTAGCCTAGAACTCAGTGTGTAGCTGAGTCTGACCTTGGTCTTGTGATCTTCTTGATGCTGGTTTTACAGATGTGGTTTGTGCAGCATATTCAGTTCTGAGAATTGGTAGAACTTGGGGCTCCAAACATCCTAGGCAAGTGAGATAACTAGTAATTGTCTTTTACTCTTCCTCTCCTTTCTCTTTCTTTTTTTGTTTGTTGCTCTACTCCCTTCTTCTTTCCATCTCTCCTTCCTACCCCTCCCCCCTTTTCTCGCTATGTCATTCACACTCATCTTGGACCTGCATCATCAATCTTACCACCAGAACATCTGCCTCTCATGAGGGTTATTGCAGGATGAATCATTCAGTTTTCTGTCCGCATCTGCCTAGCCCCCTGAGCAGGACTGAACAAGTGGAGCTAGCCTTCTCTGTTCTTTTTAAAGCATCTTACTTGTTTGACATCTGTGACATCACCATGTACTTGATCTCCTACAGTTTCCTCTTCTTTTTCCCCACTCTGGTCAGCCTTCTCAACACGAGTTGCCTACCAGAATCTACTAGGCTGTATAACAACCAGCTCAAAGTGGTAGCTTCAGAACAGCTTGTGTTTCCCGGACCTTAGTTGTTGCCTTAACAGTCTTTCCCATGCCATTGAAAAACTCGATAATAGCTCATTTACTCAAGGAACCAACTAGGAACACCCAGTCGTGGCTCATACTTGAAAATAAAGTCTGGAATGACTTTTTCTATCTTTATTATTACCGTCATGGTCTGGGCTGTCTTCAACCATGAATTTTACATTTGGTTTTCTCTTATTTTTGTATTTTCTGTATACATTAGCACTATATCATTAAATGGAAATTCAGTCATTAGATATTCTTAGATTCATTTGCATATGTCCCCTTCAACAAACAGAGACTTTGTCTAGAACATGCAAACCTCTTTATTAATGTTGCCCATAAAACATATGGGCCATATGTGTAATTTCCTAAAAAAAAAAAAAAGCAGGTTAGAAAAAACTAAAACAAATGGATTGATAATAAAGCTTTTTCAATGTAGTTTAAAGTATCAAATAATGTCATTTGAACATATGATCAGTATGACAATTATTTATAATGCTTTTTCTTTAGTAGAGAGTAAAGATCTGGTGGTATTTGGTTCACATCCCCAGCATACCTCAGTTTAGGCTAGCTTGGTTTTGCATCCTCTGGAGGTACACTTGGCATGCTTCTCCCATACTGGACAGTACAGTCTTACACAGTATAGCTCTTCTCATTGGCGTTCTCAGTTCCAGATCTTTCATCATATCCTGGCGTGACACAGATCCTTCCTCTATGTTAAAATATTTCCTATCCAAAGGAAGAGAGAGTCTTAGGAGGCCCATGAAATTCCCAAGAAACTTCTAAGGCTCAGGAAGCTTAATAGAAACTACCAGGCTCACAGACCTCTCCTTGAGGCTACAAAGGTAAGGAACAAGTACTAGGAGAGAGAAAATTCTTCAGTGCGGGAGATGTCTAGAAGTTGCTTGAGGTGGGACTTTTGTTAGTGTACGTCTTACTCATCCATACTTACGTAACCCCTCACTCATGTCCCTGCAACCAATTCTTTATTCATGCTACTATAAGTAACTTTTCCACACTCCTGTACATTACCTTTTACTCATGCTCCTGAAAGCAAGCCCACCCATTTTTCTGTAAGTAAACCTACCCACACTCCTGTAAGTAAACTCACAAAAGAAACTCCAAGTTAGACTCAGGTGAAAAATCCAAGCACTGTGATGTGTGCTCTGTAGTCTCAGTCCTGGCTTGGGGAGCTCAAGACCGGGGAGGGGGTCCCTCGTGCTTGCTGCACAGCCAGACTAGCCTGCTCAATGAGCCCTAGGTTCTAGTGTTCTGGATTTCTACTTTTTATTGTGTCTGTTTGTTTGCTTGCTTGTTTATTTATTTACTTATTTGTATGTGGGGGTCAACTGTGCCACAGCACATGTGCAAGTCACAGGACAACTTGAAGTAGTTGATTCTCTAGTTCCACTTTGCGGGTCCCAAAGGTCAAACTCATGTCATCAGGATTGGATGTAAGTGCCTGTATCAGCTGAGGAATCTCACTGGCCCATGTAGTTCTAAAGGAAGTCCATTCCAGAACTTTCTTCAGCCCTTGGACATGGCACACTGACTGAAGTCAAGGGTAACACTACCTTTTATAATAGAAGGTATCCTGGGAGAAGTCAGAAAAACCTCTATGAGCTACTAATAGTTTTGAGGGTGGGGTGTGGGCTTTTTTAAATGTTGTTTTTGTTTTTGTTGTTAGCTTTTGTTTGTTTTTCTTTTGTTTTTTTCAATCTTTTCAGTGGCTTGCTGATAGTAGAGATGAAGGGGAATCAGCTTCCTTGAGAAAGCCTATCATTGTTAATTCTCCAAGCTTCTATTTTCTGGGTAGGATAAAAAGGCATGTGTGAGCAATTAACGAAAGGATGGAAAGATGCCAAAGAAAAGTCTTCACTGCAGGTCTTGTCAGATGTGTACAATTGGATGGATGAGTTTGGGGAGAGTGAAGGGTTAAACACAATCAGACACAGTCAGAATTTTTATAAAAAGAAGGAAAGAAAGTATTAGGTGTTTGAAGTGCAGGATTAGAAGTAGCAGCATCTTTAGCCTCCATTTCCAGCTCATTTTAGAGATTTACGTATGTGAGGACCAAAAAGACGAATTAACTTTTTGGCATGAATCTCCAGAAGTCTGTCAGTGGTGAGAAATGAGGCCTGCATCAGGGCTCTTAAGGACCCTGAATCACCTGGCTATTAGCCTAACGTAGGATCAAGATTGTCCCTTCCCTCTTGGCATTAGATTTAGTGAGCTGGTTTATACCTACTGAGGATGAATCATCTTTCTAATGACCCTGCTAAATCATACACAGCTAATGATGGGGGAGTTCAGTGCTTTGTTGTGTGTGGGATGGAGATTACCATTGCCAGACCACATTCTCAGTCAGATCTTAAATTTTCACCAGGGCACAAAACAAAAGAGCGAAATGTTCACACCCTGGAGCCAAAGAAATGAAATTTGGTATAAACTTTCATGTGGATGTGGCTTTTTTCCATCCTGAGGCCTTGCTGTGCTAGGCTAGCTCAGACATCCTTATGGTTCTCTCCTGTGAATTACTTCAGGTTTTATTGGTGTAAACCCATTGTATGTACTAGTGGGTTTCATAGAGTCATTTGTAATGTGTGAGTGTGTGTGTGTGTTCAAATGTGTCTGTAGGTATACACATACTTACAGTTGCCAGAGATTGATGGCAAGTGCCTTTCTTGAGCACACCCACGTTGTTTTCGAGAGACAAGGGCTCCTACTTAACCTGCAGTTTGCAGATTTGTTTTCATGGGCTGGTCACTGAGCCCCAGGACTCTGCCTGTGTCTAGCTCTGCAGTGCTGAGACTGCAGGTACACACTGCTATGCTTGGCTTTTCATGTGTGTGCTGGGATTTGAACTCTAGTTCTCAGGCTTGCATAGCAGGCATGCTACCAGCAGAGCCAGAGGTCTGGCCTCCATTGTATACTTGAACCACATCTACCCTTTCTCCTTTTTGCCTCTCTTCCTCCTCATGTTCCCATAAACAAAGACCCCCCCCAAAAGACTTACATTTATACTTATGAGCAACACATATATGATTTTTTTGTAGCTATATAAAGTTGAGGAAACACAAATGAAAGAAAACAAGATATTTGCCTTTGTGAATCTGGCTTTTATAACACCCTGATCTTAGTCCTACCCATATTTCTGCAAACAGCATGGTATTTTTCTTAGGGATGAATAAAACTCCACTGTGTACATACACCACATTTTATTTATCCATTTACCTTTTGACAGACACCTAAGCAAGGCACTGCAGAAAAGTGGATGTGTAAGTATCTCGGCAGCTTGTGTTATTATTTTAATCATTTGCATCTCAGTGCAAAAATGTGCTTATGTCTAACAAAAAAAAACCTCACCAAGGATCAAATAAATAAATAAATAAATAAATAAATAAGCAAGCCTAGTACTGGAGAAAGAGAATTAATAGGAGGAAGAAGAAGTTGTGTGTGTAGAGAAAAAGATGCAAGCAAACCAACCAAAGGCAAGTAATGTCTTCAGTATTTATGCTGGAATAAAACATCTTTCCATAGCCAAGAGAGTCAAAGATATTAGTATTTGGTATCACATACCTGAACACTGTGATTGGAAAAAAAAATCATAGTCATATATATATATATATATTCATCAAAATGCAATACTGAATTAACTAAATAAGGAAACAAATTTTTTATGGTATTTTTATATCCAAAAAGATCTTTATAGTTTAGTTTAAAAAAATACATTTTAAAAGCTGTTTAATGTGGGAAAATGTATATATTTTTCTACTTAGTCCTAAAAAAAAATTTTGTGTGGAATTATAGTGGAGAGTTGAAACAGTTCTTAGCTGTGGGCAACATACAAAATTAGAAGCTCACAAAGCTGACTTTATATCATTTATATTTTAAAATGCAAAATATTTTAAAGTTCTGTCATTGAACAAAATATAAAATATCATGTTTTCCTTTCAAGAGTTTAAATTTTTAAGTACCTCCAAAATATTTTATCTGAATTGCTATAATTTATTTTATGTTGTGGTTGTTTTAATTGTCAATTTGACACAGTCTAGAATCACCTTGAGAGAGAGTCTTGATGGTAGCTTGTCAAGATGAGATTGGTCCATGGGCATGTCCATGAGGGATTGTGTCAATTACCTCAACTGATGTTAAGGGAGGCTCAGCCAACCATTCATTCCCTGGGCTTGGATTCTGGACTGTGTAAAAGAGGAGAAGAGGAGCTGAGAATATGTAGATATACATTTATTTCTCTTTGCTCTTGACTGTGGGTGTTATGTGACTCAATATTTTAGTCTCCTGATGGCTTGACTTACCTGCAATGATGGGCCATAACCTTGAACTGTGAGTTGGAATAAACACTTTCTCCTGCCCTTGGCTTTTAGTTATCATATTTTATCATACCTACAAAAACAAAATTAGAACACATGTTTAACAGGAAATAGCATGTATCATGGTAGAAAGAGTTAAAACTGAAATGACAAAGCTAGGCATGATGGCACATACCCGTAACACCAGCACTTAGGAGGCTGAGACAGTAGTATTCTTAAAGGATGCCCTGAGTTGCAGAAATATGATCTAGCCAATGTCAATGTGACAGTAAGACATTTGTGTGTATGTGTGTGTGTGCACATGTATGCACACTCATGTGAAGGCCGAAAGGCAATTCTGGGAATCATCCTGAATGCTTTTCCACATTATTGAGTTAAGACTTGTCAATCAAACCCAGAGCTTGCAGATATCGCTAGTCTAGCAAGACACCTTGCTGTGGGTATCTATTATCTCTGCTTTCAAAGATTGAAATTACAGGTGGGTAACCGTTCTCATCCTGCTTTTACTTGGGTTTCTGGAAGCTATAACTCTGATCCTCACACTTGCTCTGTAACCACGTTATTGCATCATTCACCAGCCCATGGTGATGTTCTGTTAACTTCAGGCACAGTGAGCTGCTCTGATCATACTCCTGGCTCTCAGATGTGATCAGCTTTGATCTCTGCACAGTCAACCCTGCTTGTTCCTTTGTGTTTTATTTTAATTCTTTATGTGTTTCAAAACTCATTTGTGAGACATGACTCCCCTCCCTTGGACTGTCTTAGATGCATGATCACTATGTTACTTCTTGCTCTTTCGATTTATAGGACTCTCTGTCACTTCAGGTATAGACTAGGGTTTCCCTGTACATCACTGGTTACAGACTCAAGAAGATTGTGGTGGGCAGATTTCCCACAGCTATGGTGAGAGCAGCTTTTTCATCCCCATTTCAAAACAAATTAAGTGATTATGTTGTATTTGTATGTTGATTATTATTTATTTTGAAAACAATGCTTTGGCTATGATTTAGATTACTCTAGAAGCTGTTGTGTTACCAACTGCATGGGAAGAAGGGGAAGCCATTGACATAAATTCCATGTTAGAAGACAAATCAAACAATACTCCTATTTTTATACTCTAATTCATCAAAGGCCAAGGCCAAGATGTTATTTGTATTATCTCTGAGCCCTACATGCTGTTTTTTATGAGCAATAGTATCAATAGTATCTGATGTGATGCTTGTCACACTGTGTGGGGAAAATTACAGGCTGCAGCTGTGGTATCCCCGGGGGTTTCCATGATGCGGCTGGTCCCACATCCAGGAGGAACATCTATGGTTCCAGCGGCCTGGAGGCTTTGGTGGCAGCAGGCCCCAATGACACGAGGAAGTCCTTGGTTCCAGAAAGGTTTATTGTCATGGTGGATGGTGGATAGATCTAGGCATACCCCCATAAAACTCAGGGCAGTCCCGAGTTATATAGGGAGGGAGAAAGGGGCAGGATTGGGGGAGGATATGGGAAGGATCTGGGAAGGCATGCTTAATTTGCTCCGCCCTCTGGCCTTCAATAGTATGTAAATCCCTAGGCCCTGAGGCCTCTAGTCACACCCTCTACCTGTGCACTTTGGGAGGGGCCCTCTGGTCTTCAATAGTATGTAAATCTCTAGGGCCTGAGGCCTATAGTCTGGCCTACTTGACTGAACAATGTAATTCTATGGAGACTGGACTGCTTTTTAGGACCCTGGGTTCTTGGAGTGTGCAGAACTCCTGCCGGTTCTCATGCAGAGTCTCGGGTTCCAGGCAACTGCCCAACCATGACCCAGAATACCCTTACACAGTCCCACAACACTGGGGGAGCCCAGATATTAATCTGTAATAGATGTCAAACACATTTTATTGTTAATAATATTTCACTTGACTTTTTAGACCCTTTATCTAAACCACGTAAACATCATATGATTTACCATTTTAATGTCTGAAGGATTTAGACAGTATGGACAATGTTCTCTTTTCTCTCAATCTGGAAAGACAATGTGTTAAGAATCTCTCAGGGATCTTGCTCTGAGGATCAGGGGCCCAATAACAGCATGACTCTTGATAATCAATCATGGCAGGTGCTAAGTCAGGCAATTCTCCCAGAACTTCTGAGGGCTCCACACCTACAGAGAGATATGAGGAAGGAGATTTTCAAGGAAGTTTATTTGAGTGCAGGTTACAGTGTGTAAATAAACACCTTCCTGTGTTATTACCTGGTGTAATCATTAACATGTAGACATAAGCCTGCTGGTCTTCACACCTCGGTCTCACTATTTCACAGTGTTGGCTTTCTCTTCTACCTACCAAGCTCTGCCAGAACAATACCTGTTCTCTTGTGGTCCATGGTATTTGAATCTTCTTGTTCCTGGACTGTTCTCTTACAATAACAATGGTTCAACCACTTCCACCAATTGAAATGAACAATAGGAATGATCAAACATTCTGACAAATTTCTCTGTACTGTTGCTGCCTCGTCTGGCTTTGCTCTGCTTCTCTTCTTTCTTCCCCTTAAAAATTACTAACAAGAGAACATATTCTTAACTCAGGGAATCTGGTCCCAACTAACCCCCTCATACTTTTGTCTTCAAGAACTAATTCTGATGTCTATTTCCCAGGCTTTACCTTTTAAAAGCTTCTTCTCCAGTGCATGACAAAGTGGTCTCTATCACTGGGGAACAGATTGTGAGCAAAATGTACTGATGGCTCATGCTTCTCTCCCCTCTGGCATCCCTGGGAGCTCCTAGGCATTCTCTGGAGCTGGACCAATGCAGAGCCAGGAGATATTTGAAGGGGTTTGCTAAGGCAAGATTGCTCTCCACTGCACTTTATAACATGAAATATAAACACAAAAATAAACCAAAACGCAAAGAAGCAAATAGCTCCTTGAGCATTCATAGGCTCTGCAAGCAAATTGGGAGAGCTGGAAACACTCTGCCCCTACAGAGGGCATGACTTGGTACCTGCATTCCTTCTCAGCAGAGCCTAGTGGCAACGGCCTACATGCAGAGACTCATGACCAAATAAGTGGCTGTTACTTTAAAATCATTAAGTTTGGGGGCAATTTTTCTCTCTCAGATGAGATCACATCAGTTCCCTAGAGACACAATTTCCTTAGATTCTGTTCTCTGTCACCACATGTGCCTGTTTTGTGCCATTAGAAGTCCCCCTTTCCCCTGGTGATTTGGTGTTACCTTAGGTTACTATGGCAACAAATAGACTGTTGAGATGGTGAGATGGCTCAGTAGGTAAAAGCCCCTACATCCAATCCTAACAAACGCAGTACCATTCTCAGGACCCACATGGTATAAGGAAAGAACTGGCTTCACAAAATTGTGCTCTGATCTTCATAGGAATAGCATGGCATTCGTACCCTAACATGAACACTAAATAAATAAATAAATAAATAAATAAATAAACAAATTTAAAATGCAATAACATTTTAAAAATTTAAAATGAGGGACCTAGAGGGATGGCTCAGTGGTTTTAGAGTACTGACTGCCTGGCATAGTTGCATATAGATTTAATGCCAGCACTTAGGAATTTGAGACATGTAGATCAATATGAATTCAAGGCCAGCCTGGTCTACATAGCAAGCTCTAGGCCACCCAAGACTACAAAGTGTGACTTTGCTTTAACAGACAGACAGACTGTCTGACTGACAGACTGACAGATGGACAAATAACACTAGCTGTTCTTTTAGAGATTTACTTTCCAGTACCCACCCACCTGGTGGTCCACACTGGTTGTAACTCTAGTCCCATGTGATCCAATGCCCACTTCAGGACTCTGTGTACCAGGCATGCATGTGGTACACAGACATACATTCAGACAAAACATCCACACACATACCATTTTTTTAAGTTTTAAAAGTAAAAAAAAAAGGGGGGGGGGCATTGAGCTGGGAAATTCCAGAGAATGGTCCTGACAAAAGTCCATGTCTTGGTAAGTTTTTATTATTGAATAAAGCTTGCTTTAAATACCCCCCCACAATAAAGTAGGATATATTAACTTTATTGACACATCATTATGACATAACCACTGTTAATGGTCATAATGCTGGAATAAAACAAGAGGATCAGTTTCCCTTCTTTCTCATTTCTGCCACCTCTGTGGAGAAGTCTGAAGGATCTGTGTCCTTTAGATATTGAGAAACAGTGGTGCTTTGAATACTGAGCCTGTGGTGAGAAATGCTTGTCCTTAACATCATCCCTGTGTGAACTTTCGACTTTCCTGTGCTCTCATGTGCAAGAAATCTCAAAGGTTTCAACGTGTTATCTGTGTAAATTATTGACAGTTCATGCATCCAGAAGGACTGGATATTTGGATTCTGATTTCTCACTTCTGCTTTGCATCGTCGGTTGCTAGTAAAGTGAGAAATGTAATATAATCAAAGGTTATTTATGAAGCCCTGGTGAGTCTCTATGTAGTGCATTGCATTTGTTACTCGATTTTCTTTATGATTATTTATGTGCAACAGTAAAGACCAGGGCTTTGAACATTGAATTATGATTTTGAGTCAATGTATACATGACCTGAAGGATATTTAATTAAATGAATTGTTTCAGTCCACTGAGAGTGTTGGGACATCTTCCTGGCTTTGCTAAAGTCAGGCTGCAGAATCAACTGCTATGCTAGTCAGCTTCCCTTTGCTATAACAAAATACTTGTAGAAACTTATATAGATTTTTTAATCTATGCGTGTATAATCTGTGTGTATATGTTATACATGTATAGTGTGTGTGTGTGTGTGTGTGTGTGTGAGTGTGTGTGTATGTGTGCAGGTGCACATGTGCCAGACATCTGGGTATTGATCCTCACTTTCCACATATTTAAGATGAGGTTTCATCTCCTTGGAGTACCCCAGCTCTCCCAGCAGCTTCTGTGAGGCTTTTTCCTCTTCATTTTCCATCTTGCTGTAGGAACACTGGGATTGCGGAAAGGCAATAGCTGGTCTGGGTTTAAATGGGTTCTGGGGATCTGAATCCCATTGTTCAGGTTTGTGTGGTAAGAGCTTCTACTGACAGAATCATCTCCCCAGCCCTAAAGGTTCATTTTACCTCATGGTTCTTGAGGTTCCCAGGAACCAGAAAACCCACTGTTTGGGATTTCTAGCAAGGGCAGCATATCCTTAGAAAGAGCATGTGAAAGAGAAGAAATGCTTGCATCAGAATACAGGACACAATTATCCTAGAAGGGTCCTGGATTTCCCAACCTCCTTTGAGGACAGACCCTCAGTGACCTAAGGGCCTCCCGTAAGGTCTCATTTTCTGAAATTCCACATTTCTTTTCTGAGAATGCCACCATAATGACCAAGCCTCTTATATGAGCCATTTGAGTATACTGTCTAAACAAACTATACTTGCATATTTTTGCAATGCATGTAAACACCTTTATAAATACCAATTAGTATTAATTGCTGACAGTTTTGTAGTTACTTTAGGATTCAGGAGCTCTACTCTTGTGCTTACCAACATGAAATATCCTGCGGTTCTTCTAAATATATCTTACTAAATACATCATGGTAATACTCCAATCATGTGCATTCTTAATTCATCAAGCAATGCCTGAATCCCTGAGATATTCCTCCAATAAGCATGGCAGAAGAAGTATTTGCTAAATTGCAAAACATAAGAACATCTTAGGTTAGTAAGACTGATAATCATTCTGGTTTTTTATTCTCTAATTTCTACCCACATGAATGGCAACAGAGCATGTTTTAGCTAGTGTTGCATAAATAATAAATCCAAATGTTAAAAAGTCATCAAATGGGAAATGTATTCAATTTTTCTTGCTTTTTGTGTATTGTGAGGGGCAGGGAAGAGTTTAAGGTAATTGTAAGTGACCTGAATATGAACTTGTTGAGAAAGAGCTAGCTTGAGAATGTTCACAGTAAGTCAGGAATAATGCAAATGTGATCTGGGGTAAAGCATTTCACCAGCCAGCATGGCAGGTGGGGACTACATCTCCTTACTACTTGTCTAGAATTTAACTTTCAAAGGCTTTTGCTATTATTTACTAACAGAAGCAATCAACAAGCAATTGAAACTTACCAAGGGCAAGATTTGAACTGCTTGTTCAAACAGGTTAATGCCACCATCAGACATGACAAACGCAAGCTACTTCCCTCTGCAATCAGATTCTTAGTTGTCATGATTGTGATTTTCTTCACTCTAGACCTTTATTAAATAAATTAATTTCTACAAAACTCTTTTTTGTACATTCTTCTACTTTATCTGCTTGTTTGCTTAATTCAGTTTCAACTCAGAGCAAGCTGTAATTAACACTAGAAATGAAGCTTGAATTAGATTATTTTATATTTTCTCTGTCTTTATATTTGTCATGGCTGAAGTAAAAGATAAAAACTGAATAAACTGTGTAAACTATAGTAGAAGTCTAATGTGAAACTCTGAACTGTAGAAGACACATGTGAAAATTTCCTATATTGATTATGACACAGACCTATGTTAGAAATGACATCCAGCATTCTGATAAAAACAAAGAGGGCTGAGTTAGTTAAAACTGTTTCATCTCTCAAGATAAAGATGCCACCATACTGATGTTATTAGAAAAGCCACAGAAACAGAATCTGAGTGATTGTGGGTAAAAGCTCTCATGTTCATATGTTTTGGAATTATTTTAAAATTAATGTTCTGATTTTAAAATATGCATGGAAAGTGTATCAAATTTCTAATATTGCTGGCCACTTCTTTGTGTGTGCATGTGAGTGCTACAGGTGTGTGTGTGTGAATATGAACTTATGTGTATATTTTTTCCTGTGCGTGCATATGTTCAGATGTGTGTGTGTGCATGTGGAGGCTAGAGGTAAATTAAGATGTCTTTTTCCACATTGTTTTATTATTATTCTTTGTTTAGGGTATTTTGTCTGCAGGTATGTCTGTGTGTCGTGTGCATGCAGGTGCTTCCAGAGGGCATAAGAATGAATCTGATTCTCTAGAACTAGAGTTACAAACTATTATTAGCTTCCATGTGGGTGCTGGGAATCAAACCTAGGTCATCTGGAAGAGCACAAGCGCATATGCTTAGGTGTATGTAGTGTGTGTATGCTCATGTACATGAAATGAGCTAACTCTTCAGTCTCTCCTGGTTTCTCCTTTCCCCTCACAAAACAATAAAAGCAAACATACTCATCCCCTAAAAATGTTTATTACCTGTTTGTTTCATCTTCAGCTGAGAAGCCCAGCATGAAAGTTAGTTACAATACTGGGAAAACGGAAAGCAAGTTGAGAGCCTGAGATGCTGACACTTGCCTGGAGTTTTGCACTTCAGTCTGAACAGTGATCATTCTAGAATTTAGATACAGTTGTATGGGTTGACCCCTTAGCTCTACCTTGCAGTGGTATAACACTGCTTACCTCTTGTGTTTCTTAACTATTAAAGGAGTTGTGAGACACAAGCGAGTCAACATGAAGGGATATGGACCAGCGCCTGCAGGGCAGGACCTCCTTCACTCCCTATCCTGTGAGTCTGACTAACTTCTTAGTGGTTTGAGATTAACTGTTTTAAGTGGCCCATTAGAAACAGCAACTTATCAACAGCTTGGTGTTAGAAATCTTGTTTCTTGAGGGGAAAACAGAAGTGGAGGGCTGCATGGCTGATGGGACCTCTGTTGGTTTCCATCAGACCACATGGGGCTAAAATAGAATTACACCTCTATTAAATTGAAAAATGGCATTTCCTTGTGGGATCACAGGAAGGCTGAAAGCTTCAGCAACAGTTACACAAAGTACAGAAAGGAAGCCAACTTCTATAAACCAAACCTCGCACTACAAAGGACGTGCTGTCTGCTTCTCCCCTTTGTCATTGGTGTGAGAGCGGAGAGTGGTGTCAACTATGTATTTTGCTGTGTTACATAAAAGTCACTGCCTAGTTCAGCGGTTATGAAATGAGGCAGGCTTTCCATTAATTAGAGGCCAAGGAGATCACTCTTCTAATTCAATTCTCACATGTAGTTAAAGCGATACTATGACAGTTTGTAACAGAAAAAGCCAAGGCAAAGTTCTCATCAGAAAGCAGTATCTTTCCAATGTAAGAATGCTGCAGAACTAACCACTTTCTACCTTACTCCTTCCATTCCCACAGCACATTTGTTCTAGATGGGAGTGAAGCATGCACATCTGGTTGGCATTTAGACACATATAGTGTGTGGTGTGTTGTCAACACTGACCATAGAAATAGCTTCTGTCATATCCAAGTGTGGAAGAAACCGTCTTAGATTAAGTGGAGTTCAGGTCAGCATTTTTGCTGAGTGACCAGACATCAGCCAGGATGTCCTGTTGCTCTGTCTTCCACTTAACCAGTGGGAAACTTGTGGAATGCCCTCTAACTGATCTACAAGAGCAGGTTTACAGATCTTGCCAATGCTCTGACAACCTGGTCTTTAGTGAATCCATGAATCCTTGGTGTCTTCACCATGATCAAGAACATAGCACTAAGTTTTCTCACTAGCTGTTGTTCTCAATTTCATTTCTGCATTTGAATGATAAATTTTGGCTATGATTATTATGCTTATTATGCAAGAGTTTTTTTTCATTGAACATTTTCTGTATCAACTTTCCTTAAAAATGTCTTAAAATAGCCCAAAGAGCATGGATGTTCTTCTCTGAGGCCACCTTGGAAATAACCACAGTATTACCAACAGAGAATATTCTACCCATGTCCATGAGATGACAGTCCTATTTTCAAACAGCAAAATTACCTTTTGGAATTTTTCATTTCCCATTGAGTTATAGTTAGCTAGAGTGATAGATTTACACTTTGGGAAGACATTTTTGACTCATAATTTCATCAATTGCAAATTGTTTTATAATAGATTATGGAGTGTAGTGAATAATTCATTAGATTTTTTTCCCTATGATGTCAGTTGTATTATATGTTTTAACGAACAGCATTTAGAACTGAGAGGAATACATTTTCTCAGAAATTCCACTGAAACTAACCTTAGGAAAAATACATGGGGTATGGAGAGATGGTTCAGTGCTGAAGAGTGCATACTGCTTTTACAGAGGATCCATATTCAGTCTCATTACCCATTTTAGGAAGGTCTCAGCTACATATAACTGCAAGAGACACAGCACTTTGTTTTGTTCTCCATAGGAATCTGCACTTATGTACACTAAATACCCAATCCCCACCCCAATATATACCTGCACTTACATGCACGAAACACCCACACACACAAAACCTTGTACTTATTTGCACTAAATACACACACACACACACACACACACACACATACACACACACAGAGGCACATAACATTATGAAAGTTTATGAAAACATTTAAGGCTCCCTATCTCATGGGAAAAGTAAAATGTAAGCTATCTTTTTATATTAAAGCTTTATTTTATTGTTAATCTTATGGACATCCTTGGTATTAGTAGTCATAAGATTTGTATAATTTTTTCTCTTAACACTGGGTGGTTGGATAAAAGACTTATAGTTAGTATTAAGGATAGAAATAGATTAACTTTTAGTTGTTTTCCTTTCTTCCATTTTTACTGTGAGTTTTACTAGGGCTAAGCTTTCCTAAGGATAGCATGGTTGCCCAGATAAGGAAAATATTTTGTGAGTATATTTATTCAGGAAAAGTCTTAAGCATATCATTTTTGTTTTGAGATAAATTATAGCCACAGAGAATTCTCTGAGTTCTGACGACTGAATTTTCATTGCATGTTGTTCTGATATCAACTATGTTGTTGGCAAGAAGCCTTAAGGCCTCTGATAAGACTACACTACATAAAGTGTACTTGAGCCCTGCAGTGCCTCTCCCGCTCACCAGGGAGCTTGAGCATAATTAATGCACTGTTAATGTTTGTGTCTTAATGCAAAGGGTCACAAGCCAGCATCTAAAGCATGTGAGCTCATGGGGCCCGAAAGGCAGAAATCTGCAAGTTTTGTGGTCTGGTCTTATATCTGACCTTCAGATTTAGTAGTTTTTGCTTTTGGACTTCATAATTAAAGAGTCATTAATATCAGGACATCTACTGCCCTGTCATAAAACTCATTTGTGGAGCAAATATTTGTTCTCAGCTTGAATTTTTCTTCTGTGTGGCCATTTCCCCACAATTTGTATCCTTATCTGAGGTGAAATGCCAACTTCTGCTCTACTCAACCTGAAGGTGGGTAGCCCCAATTGTGTGAGAATATCAAAGAGGTTTTATTAGTTTCCTCTGTTTGTAAGTAAAGATTGTCTACTCAGTTCCTTATATGTTCAGTTGTAAGCAAATCATATTTTAAATATTTGGCAAAAATACTTAATGGAGTGTGAAACTTTACTTAATGAAAACGACGTGTGAGCTCTTCATCTGGAAAAGTAATTTGTTCTAAATATCATGAAGTTTTAGGATAAGAAAATTAGTATTTTCTCATTACTCCAAGGTCTGAAAAGATGTAGTGTAGAATATAAATTCTCTTTCTCTTCCCTAGCCCCTTTCTGTATAACTCTGCCATGAGGTGTTATATTATTTTAGCTAGAAGGAAACTGTCATACAAAGTGAAGGAATATTGTCACAGTCTTGACTCTTATTACTGACAGCCTTGTTATTTCACATTAGTCTTCTAATAATTAATTCAAATTCTACACTTCATCATAATTTCTAAGAACCTCAAAACTATTTTGTTTCATATGTGTATGGTGTATGTGTGTGTGTGTGTGTATTCACATGTAGGTAGGTTCGTGTGTGTGTAGTTGTATGTGTGTATGGTGGTCTGAAGTTGACACTGGGTATCTCATCCATAGTTACTTTCCACTCTATGCATTGAGGTAGGGTCCCTCACTAAATATGGAGTTCACCTTTTCTACTAGTGTAACTGGCCAATTTGCCCAGGGGATCCTGTCTTTTTCCATTGACTGGATCCTAGGTAGCTACCACAGCCACCTGACTTTTAAGTGGTCTCTCAGGCTCTGAACTCCAGAAAGTACTTTAATGGCTGAGCCTCAGAACGATATTTTGGTTCCTTTGATAATTACTAAAACACTATTTTCTCCAGGGAATATACATTACATTCCTTTTAAAGTTATAATAAACACTACTTATATAATGTTATTCAATGTGCTTAGCTTTACCGCTGTATAAATGTTTACAGTGTAAGTATCAGTGTCCAAGGCATTGGGTACTTCACTGTGTCAGTTCTTAGAAGATGAGCTATAAGCACTTTGGGCCTGACATACTGATCTTGGCACTGTGCTGATGGTAATTGTATCGGAAGCCATTCTGTAGAACATAGACAACTACGGACATGTCAGTCAGCTCTTGGTAGGGTCCTTCATTCTGAGGAATGGTCAATTCAAATCCTAGCTTTTCTGGAACCTTCTCACTGTTGAGGCTCTCATATTTTTTATTTTGTTGTTGTTGTTGTTGTGTTGTCTCCATAGAGCATATAACACTGTCACCTAGGGTTTAATTACTCATCTAACTTGTGAAATCCTAGAGGGCAAGATCCAGTCTGGCTACATCCATAGAATGAAATCCAGTGTTTGCCATGGAATGAGCCTGCAATGATTGTTTATGGAAATGACTAAACAGATCATTTTTATTATGACTTGTTTCTTAGGGAAGTAAAGGTGACAGTCCTTGAGCTGAAATTCACTTTAATTTCCGTTATTTCTACAGACACATTAATTATGTAAATTGTGTTGTCTGATTTAAAAATAATGATGTATGCGATCACTTTGAGTAAAGATACACAGAAAGCTGACTTGTAGCCTTGTGTATCCAAGCTAGGACTTAGCTAGACAGTGGTGTGCCCTTCCTATCTTTATTCTTATAGAGACCAGTATGTAATGAGTAGTCATCAAACTCCATGGCTTCATTACCCCTTTCATTAATCTAGTCAAGTACATAAAAAATCCTTTTATTCAAAATCAAATAATTTATTAAGTAGTTATCTTGGGCTCTAACATATAAAAAATAATGGGCACACAATGATTTTATACCAAACTTAATGTTGTGGCCAGTGTTCTATTGCTGTGAGAGATACTGTGATTTCAGCAACTCTTCTGAAACAAAGCATTTGATTGGAGTTGCTCACAGCTTCAGAGGGTTCGTCCATTTTCACTATGGTGGGGAACATGGTGGCACACAGGCAGTCATGATGCTGGAGAAATAGCTGAGAGTTCTATATTCACATCTGCAGACAGAAGTAAGAGAGAGTCACTGGGCCTGGCTTGGGCTTTTGAAAGCTCAAAGTCCACCCCTAGTGAAATACTTCCTCTAAGACCAGACCTAGTCTAAGAAGGCCATACCTCCTAATCCCTCTCTAATAGCCCCATTCCTTAATGACCAAGCATTTAAATACATGAGCCTATGAGAGCCATTCTCATTAAAACCACCACACTCAAGAAGAACCTAAAATGAAGGTATAAACCAAAAATTAACATCTGACTTAAACATAATGACCCAGCTATTGTTTTAGCTGTGCATATTATATGCAGACACAGGAACACACATATGAGTTTTAATTGCAAACTTAAATTGTATCCCAAGAATTTGAACTGTAATTTCAGCAGGCTTGTGGAAGAGGAGGATAGACTTTTTCTTACAAGTTAAACGTTTCCAGATTTGTGTATCTAAAATTTCTAAGCCCTGGGATGGAGAGACGGCTCAGTGGGTAAAAACACTTGACGTTCTCTCATGAGGATAAAAGTTTCACTCTAAGCATTGATGTGAAATATCAAAAAACCTATAATTCCATCCCTGAGCTCTCTTCTATCCTGTATGGACACCTGCACATATATGCATGTATACATTCAGATTGTTGCACACACACACACATACACCAAAAATACTAAAAAAAAAAAAAAAAAACTTCATGAAAAGTTCTAAGATCCAATTTCTCTTCTTTTTCACAATATAAAAGATTTTGTTTAGTGAAAAGGCTAATTTTTCTCAGTGTATATGATAATACCAAACAACTACCAAATTGTCTAACAGATCTCAGACAGTTACAGAATTGACTGGTCACCTTGCACTATTAAGTAGCAATAGGCTTTATTGTGGACCTGATTTAAGCTTGATCTGTAAGAAAAAATAATTTCAAATACCTTGTTATGGTTGGAGTGTAAAATGTTCTCAACAGGCTCTGATGTTTGAATACTTGATCTCCAACTGATGGTACTATCTGAGAAAGCTGAGGAATCTTTAGGAGTTGGAGCCTGGATGGAGGAAGTACATCACTACAGGCGAATCTGGAGGTTTTATAGCCTCATTGCTCTCCCTGATTCCTGATCGTGGATATAATGTGATCCACAGCCTCCTGATTCTGCTGTCACACTTCCTGCTTGCCCTGATGTACTGTATGCCATCAAACCATAAGCAACAATAATCCCTTAATGCCTTTGGTTTCTTCTTGCCAGTTATTTTGATTACATTAACAAGAAAAGTGAACAATACATACCCCAACTGAATCTAGGGTCTTCTTTGCTTCCCATCAAAGTGTGCAGAAGTCAAGTGACAAACTTGGGTGCCAGTTCTCAGGTACCATCCTCATTTTGTTTGAAATGAGGTCTCTCCTTGGCTTGGGACTTTACCAAGTGGGCTGAGCTGATTGGCCAGCGAGTCCTAGGATTTGCCTGTACTGGAATAACAAACATGTACCAGGACACCTAGCTTTTTTACACAGGCTCTGGGAATCCAAACTCAGATCTTCACATTCGCAAGGCAAGTACTTTACCTCTAGGCCATCCTCTAGCTTTTACCCTAATATTACAGAGTTAAATAGTACCTTAAATATAACTTCCTAAGACTGGAGATGTAGAGCAAAAACAGAGTGCATGCCCTTTTTGTAGTAGGCCTTGAGTTCAATCCTTAGCACAGCAAAAACAACAGCAAGCACCAAAGTAGAGCAAAAACAAAAACCAAGATTCTGTATGGCCAAATAAATAAGTGTTCTGAGAAGCTGGGAAGGCAGCCCTGGGAATTGGGTTCAGAATTTGGTCTTGGCTCCCTGTCTGGTTGTATTTTTATCAAACTGACATCCTGACAGTCAAGATGAATGAAATATCCCCAAAGTAAACATCATAGAAAGAAGAAGGCAGGAGGCTTGACGATGTGGAATGCAGATACTTTGAGAGAGAAAAGTAAGTCAGAGGCAAATAATAAAAGAGCTATCCAGGGAACTGCAAATGGAAGCTCTGAGTTACAGCTCGTGGTCACTGAGGGACCAGGACATCTATGATGCTCACTAGACAGAGCTCATGGGAAGGGTGGCAAGCAGGAATCACTGGATTGGATAATGATAAACACTAATTAATTGGAAAGCCAAACATGAGTTCTAGAATCTGATATCTAATTGAAAGAGATCATACGAGAATGAGAAAAGAAAGTCACTATTTTAAGATTTCTTTCAAAGCCAGAAAGGCATTCATTAATTTATCCTTTGCAGAATAATCCAGTCATGGGGAGAAAGGAGCTCAGCTAGTGAGGGGGTTCACATTAACTAAATGTGGAGAGTCCTGGAAATGGGTATGTCCAATCCTAACTGGGAGGGACCTAACAAAGCACAAGTTAGGTTTAAATCAAGAGATAATTTAATTATCGACTGTAGTGAGAATTTTGGTTTCTTTAAAAAACCCAGTTATGTTATATGATTATGTTTTTGTTTTAATCCCAGGTGTGGAATATAAGGCTACTTCAGAGTATCCACAGCCATTGTGACTTGTCTCATGCTCTGCAGCTAGTTTACTCTTGGAATTCTGGGGACTCTTGAGATGGTATAGAAGGGAGAGTCCCAAGAGAGCCTGTGGCATTTGCTTCCCCCCTGCTGTACCCACCCCCACTACTGCTGTTAGTCCCTGCTGCTTCTGGTTCCTACTGTTGTATTTGCTGTTTTGCTACTTTTGCTGAGCTTTTGGTTTGCTGTTTGCTGGACTGCTTGTTGGAGATATCCTGACAATGATTAGACTTACCTGTAGGAGATCCATGTCTCTAATCAGCAGGAAGTAATCTAAAGAGATCTATAACCCCTTTCCCCTCTAACCTTCTTTTTCGACTACCTAATGTTGAGAGGTTGAAAGGGATTGTGGTGGAGATGGGTGGTAGATAGAAGAACCCAATAAAGCATCCCCCAAAGTATAGCTACATTTGACCAAAGGAAAGGGTGTCATATCTAAACACTAAACTGGAAACGAAGCTAAGGAATGCTTCTATAAAATGTTTATTGATTTCTTGGTGTGCTTGTGCTAAGTAATGCCACCTGTAGAAAATGAGGTCATTTGAAGTTTTAATCCTTTGGAAAAGGGAGATTGTTTTTAGAGAGTGATGTCAGTAGATGAAAATGAAAGAAACTGAGAGATGCTATATTAGATGGAAAAGTGTTAGGTTGAAACCAACAGGATGGCTGACTCAGTCTTAGGCCATTTTGATTTCTCCAGTCACAAGTAGTGCAGAGCAAGCTGTCCTAACACTAGATCAGTGCCTCGGTCACATCCAAGTGCTGGCTCCATCTCTTGATTTTTTCTCTCACAGCATCCAGTAACCTCACTTCCATAGGGCAGTTATGGGAGCTGGAAGAGAGCGGCAGTGAACAAAGATCATTTCATGTTGTTCCAAGTCATCCCACCCCTCACCCCTGGCCATCTTTGCTTGCTAGCACAGTTATGTAGAACTGGGACACTAAATTTAGGACATAAGATTCAAGTCATTCCTGCCTCATGCCATAATTGAGTGATTGTAGTATCAAAAGGACAGTGAGATAGTTCAGGAGTAGTGAAGGTTTATGTGGCACACATGTTATCAAAAATTAGCCGTAGGCTAAAGTGCTGAATATACCGCCATGTGCTCCAAGATGTCTGCAGAGAGAGTAGAGAAAAATGAGGTTGTGTAGAAGGCAGAAGAAACAAACCTATTTCATGTTAGCCTACTTGAAGGGAACACAGAAAGTTTTGATGTGTCACAGACTTGAGAACAGGTATGGGGGTTTCTCTCATTTTTGTGATTTCCCTGGAATGAGTTATAGGACCAGGTAAGAACACATTCTGGGAGCACGTGTTGTAAGTACAACTTAGACACCTTATACACAAAGTAGAACTGTCTTGTATGACCTATGCCCATGAGGAAAGTAGATAGCACGTTCAGTAAAGTGCAAACAAGATAAACTGGATGGAAGCTTATGTCACACAGAGATGAGAACAACCAAGGGATGATGAGGAATATCCAAGAGAATATGTGTAGGCAGTCTCTGTGTGTGCATAGAACTAGAAACACATACTGGATAACTCCCTCGTCCCCCCCACACACACACAAAAGAGATCTATAACATAAGAAACATGAGGGAGAGAAATATTGTGAGGAAGAATGACCAAACTAGGGTGTTCACATGGCTGGAGAGTGGGAGGCAAGAAAATTCTAGATCACAGTTCTAATCAACACAGACTCGAAGGCTTGCTAGACTCATTCTGTGGATTACCCAATGTTCAGTTCACTGGTCTCTACGGGTCTCAGCACTGATCCCTGGACAGAAAGGAGCCAGAAAAAGTTCATGCTGAGTCTGCAGTCAACTCTCTGCTTCTGTCATGGTAGATCATTATCTTCATCAAGAATTTAGATCTAGGTCAGTTCACAAGGCTGGAACAATGACTAAAAGACAGTGTAGGAAGGGTCAGGAAATATCCCATAGGGGAAAGTTCTGGCCAAACACCTATAAATATATTTGGTAAATATTAAGTCACAGGAGAAAACAGTAGTTCTCACTTGCTGATCTTACATTTAAGAATATTTAGCATACAAGACATCTTGAGGAAAGATAAAAAGTTTTTTAGCATATGGATTTAAAAACCCTTGTAAGAACAAAAATACACCAGAGAAAAGAGAACACGGGAATAAATTCAAGAGCTGTTCATGTAAATATGAGCTTAAATTGATACTGGGATACACAGTGTGTTGTCCTCATCATATGAGAGGACAATAATGATAACATTTTAGGAAATTAGAACTTACAGTTCAAAAGGTCCATGAATACCCTTCCCCTGGTAATGACGGTGTAGTTGTGGCACACAGAATAATCAGCAGTCTGGGGTGTCTAGTACTAGTTCATGACTGGTGAAGCAAGGGAAGGTTTTGTAAGAAAGAGCAAGTGATCCAGCTTTTCAACATAGTCAATCAGAAGCAGCACCAAATTCCAGAGGGAAGTAAAGGTTAGTGGACCATTAATGGTTCCTAATGCAATCCCTCAGCCATCAGAGTATAAATAGATGGACATATAATCTAAACAACCTGGAACCTGTTAGCTATGACCAGGAGATAGGTAAACTCTTGAAGGAAGGAAGAGTTAGATTTCTAGATAGCCAGGGGAAAGAGAAAGACATCGTTCTGTGAACTTACTAGCATGTAAGAAAGTATATTATAGAAAGAATTCACCCAGGAGGAATACAAGAACTTAAATGGTAGGAAGGACTCTGCAATGCCTAAGTCAATCTTGAAGCCATGTTGATTTGAGGAAAAACAGGGGGAGGAGGAGGAGGTCAAATCACATTAATTAAACAGATTATATAATGTCATAATAAGAAATTTTATGAATTACTCAAATAATCCTGTGAAGTCAATTGGGGGAAAATTGTGCTATTTTATTTTTAATCAATTGTCTTAGCATTGGCTATACATACTTCATCTCAGAGTGACCAAAACTTGAAGAAAACTAGAAATCAATGGAATATGCTACCTTAAATTTATAAAAATAATTTTTATGTCTATGTGTGTAAGCATGGATGAATTTATGTGCACCACATGCATGCAATGCCCAAGGAGGCCAGAAGAAACCATTGAGTTCCCTGGAATCAGAGTCACAGGTAGTTGTGAGTTACTATGTAGGTGCTGAGAACCAAACCTGCAAGATCAGAGCTGTTAACTGCTGAGCTGTCTCTCTACCCCTCAAATCTTATTGTAATGCAGTGGTTAGGTTTGATTCTCTCATTGTTACTTATTACCATTTACTTGTACATTACGTGATGGTCAGTGTTAATTGTCAGCTTGGCAGAGTCTAGAATCACCTATGAGATGGGCCTCTGACCTGCTTGCGGGGGGGATCCTACTGTGATTATGAAGGGAGGGAAATTCCCTGATTTTCTGGACTGTATAAACAGGCAGAATAAGTTAAGCACTAGGATAAACCTACATACTGGTCTCTGTTCCTAATTATAGGTGCAATGAGAGCAGCGATCCCAGCCCCCTGTGGCTGTGACTTCCCCACCATGGTGGACTAAGACCTGGAAACGTGAGCTGAAATAACCCTTTCCCAACTTTAGTTGTTCTTGTCAGGACATTTTATCACAGCAACAGACTACTAACTAAGACACACCCTTTTATAAACTGTCTACTTTTCATGATATATATATGTATATGTATATATATATGTGTATATATATATATATGTATATATATATCAGAAAGAAACATAAACTATGACAAGAAGTTAACAAAAATATGTAGACTGTGTGTCACATTTTCTAGTATACTACTCTGTTCCTGAGTCCAACACTGCATAAAATAGGACAAAGAAAGAGCCCTTGAAAAGATGTCTTCACTCCTCCTCACAGACACTGCAAATAGCTTATTTAGAAAATAATCATTAGATTGAGTATTTGGGAAGAACATTCTGTCCAAGATTCTCTAGATAGGTCCTATATCCAATGACAGCTGTGTTAGGAGGAGACACAGAGAATGAACAACACAGAGTGGCACAGAGGAAAGGTTTGTGGCATCTAAGTGTGGTGTCTCATGTCTGTCATCACAGCACTAGGAAATGGAGACAGGAATGATGTGAGTGTGACAACAGAAAGTCATTCTGTTCTGGTAAGTGAAAACCAACCAGCTTTTAACAGCAAAAGAATGAGCAAAGAAAGAAGGGTGGGAAATTAAGGAAGAAAGGGAGAAAGGGGGAGGGAGGAGAGAAGGAGACGGGAGAGAGGAAGGAAGGGAAGTGTGTGTGTGTGTGTGTGTGAGAGAGAGAGAGAGAGAGAGAGAGAGAGAGAGAGAGAGAGAGAAAGAAAGAAGCTCACAAGCAAAGCTGAGAGAATGGCCTTACAAGCACAGACAGGCAGGCAGCTAGCAGCAAAGGGCTGATTCCCCCTAGAGTCTCTGGAGAGAGCATAGCCCACTCAATGCCTTGATATTGGACTTCTAATCTTCATTAACTGTGAAAGGATGAGCTTCTGTTGTCCTATGTGGTGTGGTTTTAAATAATTTAGTCCATCACACCCTGGGAAATTGACATGTCTGTGACCTGAGTTGTGGAAAGACTAGTAGGTTGGAATCAAGGAATGAAAACAGCTAGTCAGAGGCCTGGAGGAAATGATCTAATGCCAACAGAATAAAGAATTGATAAAGACTGATAAACCATTGCCAGTTTCAAATAAGGAGAAATTAAAATTGTTCACTCAGTACCAAATGGAAGATTTCCATATGTTCTTACTTTAATTTTAAAGCAGTAATACAGGGTCTGTGGCCTAGATCTCATTTTGCTGAAGCAGAAACTGAAGCTCAAGGAAAGGTTTACTAATGAGACATGAAATTCAAGCTTAATCTGTCTGCCTGTCTGCAAGGACTGTTCTTTTTACTATTCTGTACCCTGTCCCACAAAGGCCAAGTAGAAGTTAGAGACTGTGGTGATGATATTTACCTGATGATGCCTGTAGTACAGTGTGCCTTACTTTTCCATTGCTGTGTTAAAAACACCTGACAGCAGCAAATTAATGGAGGGACTATTTATTTTGGCTCAATATTTGAGGGTAGATACATCACAGTTGGGAAATCATGATGGAAGGGGTCTGAGGCAGTCCATCATGAGGGATCAGGGAGATATAAATGCTGATTCTCAGTCTGCTTTCTCCACATTCAGTTTAAGACTACAGCCCATGAGATCAGGCTGCTCACAGGTAAGGTGGGACTTCTCATCTCAATTAACCCTATGTGGGTAATCTATTATAGGCAGGATTGAAAGTTAACCTAATCTAGATTATACCTTAAAGAAATGCCTGGAATCTTGTCTCCCAGGTGATTCTAGACCTTGGCAAGTTAATAATAATATTAGCCATCACATCATACAATAATGAGGATTGGGATCTAATACACAGAATACATATATACATATATATGGATATATAGAGAGACTATAAAACACATTCATTCACATATCATATATATGTATATATATCATTCATATATATATGTATATATATATGTGTGTGTGTGTGTGTGTGTGTGTGTGTGTGTGTGTGTGTGTGTGTATAAATAACAAAAGGGACATGAATTTGAGAATAAGTGTGGGGATAGGCAAGGGTTGGAAGAGAGGCATGATGGTATGCACTTGTAGTCTTGGAGCTGATGGGGAGAGACACCTAGCCTATATGGTGAGCTCAGGTCAGTGGTGGACCCTGTCAACCAAAACAAAACAAAATCAAGGTGAAAAAATTGTGGAATAACATGCAAAGTTAACTTCTGATGAATACACATGTGCTTGTATATATGCCTGTATGCATACGCACAAACACCCACATACAAACACAAACACACACACACACACACAAACACACAGGCACACAGAAGCACAGGCACATGTACTGACAGGACTAAGTCTGTATGAGCTCCACACGTGACTTTTGGAAGGTAGAGTTTAGTTTGGATTGTGACTTCAGAGGGAGAGTCCATGATGAAGTCCATGAAGGCATAGAGGGAAGCAAATAAGAAGCTAAGATCACAGCTCCATTCATAAGCATGGAGCATAGGGAGTAAAGCAGGAGTGAGGTAAAGTTATAAACTCGTGATCTACTTTTTCCAGTAAGACTCCGTATCCTGAACCTACATAACCTCCTAAACAGCATCACCAGCTGGGGACCAAGTATTCAAATACAAGACCTTTCTCCTTTAAATCATAGAATGTAAATTACCTACTGAAAAATTGGCCTGATAATTACCTTTAGCCTCTTTAGTCAAACACTAAGAATTAACTCATTCACTCGATGTCAAAATATTTTATTTAAAAGTGCTAAAACCTTTTCAACCCGAATCCCCTTCTCCTGGCTAAGAATCACGTGCCAGATTTCACCTATGGAGCTATGTCAGTCGCAAAGCATAATATGACTTGCTGATTTACTGACTGAATCAAGGGGCAAGAATATGGCAGTAATTCTCAGCCCCTATTTAGAGTGGAGGGAGGCTAAGATGTAGTTTCTCATGTGTTAAAATAAAACAATGATTGGTTGATTATAATGAAAAATATAGCAGCTATACATATTTATCATGTAAGCTAAAATTCTTTTAACCTTTAATAATTAGATTTTGTCTAGAGAGTGCTATTCATATAAAGTCTTTGGAAAATAGACTTATTACTTTGATTTCAAAGTGCTGCTCTATATAACAATCCCACAACAATAGATAGTCTTTAGGATATCTTGTATACAAAACAAAATCTCCATGAGCTGAGGAGATGGCTCAGCAATTAAAAACCTGTACTCTCCTTATGGGAGGCCTGTGCTTGGTGTCCAGGGCTCATGTTGGAAAGGAATGGGCAGTCATCTTCTCCATTTCTATAGCCACTGCTGAGCTGCTCAGAATCCAGTGTACTTACCACCCATGCTTACACAACCTGACAGCTCCTGCGCTGCCTAGCTCGGGCATAGGCCTAGGGGATTAAAGAAATACTCAGACTCAGGTCATCCATTATGAGAGAATGACAAAGCTTTTACTGAGCAGGTTCAATATATACACCAAGCCAGGGAAGGAAAAATACAAACTCAGGAAAAAAAACAGGAACTCAACTAGGGGGCCAATAGGATGTCAAGTGTAAATTCTCTTCCTGAGGCACCATGTCTTAGTCAGGATGTTTTGATCCTAGAGGAAGCACAGAATGTTACTTAGTAGACAGCCAGGGCATAGCAGCCCTTTGGGGTCCTACAACAACCAACTCCAATTAAATTCATTTATACACAGCCACGGACACACAGACACACAGCCACGGACACACAGACACACAGACACACAGACACACAGGCACACACACACACACACGCACAGAGAGAGAGAGAGAGAGAGAGAGAGGGAGGAGAAGAAGGGGG
>NW_021604639.1:5628978-5680805 GCF_004785775.1 Grammomys surdaster | reverse complement strand
GAGGGAGAGGGAGAGGGAGAGGGAGAGGGAGAGGAGAGAGAGGGAGACGGAGAGGGAGAGGGAGAGGGAGAGAGAGAGGGAGAGAGAGAGAGAGAGAGAAAGAGAGAGAGAAGGGGATTTATTGTGACCAGAATGGGAAGAAGAGAGGATGACAGGGAGTAGATATAATCAAAATACATTATATCAAAAATGAAAATTTTAAAGCATGAATTTAAAAATATTAAAATAGTTCCCCAAATAAATTTTTATAATGGCCAAAAAATTAATTAAAAGACAAGGAAGTAGGCTTCAGACATGAAAATGACTTTTGGCTAGGAGAGGAAGTAGGCTCAGATATTTTGGTCATCCTGATAAGCCCTTAGAAACAGTTATAATGGGAATGTTCACATAACTTTGTTTATTGTCTTGCTTGTTCTTTTACTATGTTTATTGTCTTGCTTGTTCCTTGACTATTTGCATCTATTGTGTTGCTAGTTTCTCAATCTAGAACTGACTTTAACACTTGCATGTAATTAAAATGATATAAAAGCAAAAAGGAGGAGGGGGATGGGATAGGGGGTTTTCTAGGGAGGAGAAATGGAGAAAGAGAATGGCATCTGAAATGTAAATAAATAAAATATTCAATAAAAAAAGTAAAAAGAAAAGACATCAATAAGCAAAGAAGTATCCAAAAAGTCTTCCATGTATTCACATGTGAAAAAAGGCTGTTCTTCTCAGTCAATGATTGTGTCACAGTTGACCTGTTTAAGGTAGACCCAGCCAGACACAGGACTTGATATCATCTGCCTGTTTGCCATCTTCAGTTCTTCAATGATTACTTCATTTCCTCATGGTTTCCTTGGTGTCCCCTTCCTGCCAGCCGCTACTGCCACCAAAAACACTGTTCTTGTTTCTGTCACTATGTATTACATTCACTTGTTCTAAATAACATGAAAATTGTTTCACAGTATATGTTCTTTATTGTTTAACTTTCTCCACTCAACATTAAAATGAAGAATATTGTTCATACCTGTGATCTATTTAATTTTAAATAGTTGTCCAAATGATTTAAAAAGTCTTTAATCTACCAAAAGAACTGTAAGAGTAGTTGAAAAATCTTGTGGCTTCTCCATGCTGCTTGGCAGCACTCAGCATTTTCTCTTCACTTTCTTTCTCTTATTGATCCTCTGAGGTGAGCTGTGGGCTTTGTGTTCAATGCTTGCAAAGTGTTCCAGGGCATCCCTCTGCCATGTGCAGTCTCAGAAAGAGCACTGTGATTATTGTTCAAAGGTCATTGTAGACCAAAGCATCTCAACACCTCACTGAAATCTCACCAGATGTCCCAATACTGCCCTTTATAGAATTTTTTTCTTTTTGATTAAATTTTCTAAGTCCAATTATTGCTTTTAAGTTTCACATACATTGAGAGATCACACAATCAGAAACAGTTGGTCTTCCTCCTTTGTTTTGAAGACTATATGGACCTTCTTATGTTCTTTATTTTGAGTTTATTTGCTACTTCATCAGTATTAGATTCAGAAAATGCATTTTGGAAAATAAAGAAAAAAATCTAAGGAAATTGAAAAATAAAACAGTTACATACATAATATATATTGATAACCTTAAATAAATATATCTATTGGTATCATTAAATAAATGTCTTGATAACCTTTTATGCTTTCATAGATGGTATCTGGAGGGTATTAAAGACAGGGATTGTTAGAGAAGATAAGGAGACCCATGAGAATGGGAAGAGGAATAGGAGCACCCTGTGATGTGATTATAATCAAAGTACAGTATATACATGTATGAAAGTATTATAGTATATAATGAGCAAGTGAATACACACAGTTGAGTTGGATATATTTGTAGTAATAGCTACCATACTTGTTACTGTTTTCCATTAATTACTTGTTATATATTTTGATTCTTCCCCATTGTGTGTATGTTTTAGGTTTATGCACGTTCATGTGTGTGAAGTGTGTGTGCTTGTGTGCATGTATGTGCTCATATGTGTGTATGCACAGGGAGACCAGAGATCAACCACCTTGAATGTATTGCTTCAGGAACTATATTTGCATTGTTCCTATTCTTTATTTATATTCTTTATCTTCCCCGTAGTGTGTGTGTTTGTGTGTGTGTCTCTTTGTGTGTAGCTGTATTGGTGTTTCTGTCAGTGGCCTAGAGTTGGGCAATTAGACTAGACTAGCTGGCAAGCAAGCCCCAGGGATCCAGCCTCCTGGACTGAACAGCAATCAGTTTCACAGCCTCTCCAGTGTGAGACAGCTATTGTTGGACTACATAGACTGCATTGGTTAAATCTATCTAACAAACTGCTTCCTAACATAGATTCCCAGAATTGGTCCTATTACTCTGAGAACCCTGACTAACACAGCCTCTGCCTCTTCTGAGCTGTCCCTGGGCTCAGAATGTCACTTGGAAGTTTGCCTTTACTCTTGGGTGGGTCAGAGTAACAGAGGGGAGTTTGACTCTTGTCTCCGTAAGGAAGGCTGCTTCTAACCAGAGTTGTATAATTCCTTTTCCTGGATCAGGCAAATTCTGATAAAGTACTGCTGAGGAGATCTGGTTAACTTGTTTTTCCTGAGGGTAAATGTGGTTTGAGAACACTGCATTCTGGTGTCACTAATGAATCCCTTTCCCTTCACCCACTGGAGGTAGGAGGGAATTCCCCTCCCCCTCTCCCTTATTTACTGTAAGAACCAGTCTGAGCTGATGGACCTAAAATTCTCTACAGTATAGTCCAAGACTCTATAATACAGCCATGACTGAGGCCTCCCTCCTCCAAACTCTCAAGCTGGCTCTTGAGGATTTTATCCATCAGTTATAATTCAAATCTTCTTGATGCTATCTCCCGCCCCTCAGAGGTTCTGCTCAGGTGTTCTAACAGGAAGATGAGACTCTGTGTAGTCTCCCTTTTCTCTGATTTTCAGAATGGTGGTTTTGCTTTTTGTGTCTGTGATGGATCTACGAAGAGGCATTTGTTTGCTTTGATTTTACTCAACTCTTCCTCTTGCCATGAAGGCATCTAAGCTTCTTTCATGTTGACATTTCTAGATGAAGGGTTTTTATTTTTTTCTATTAATGTTTAAATACTTTGATGATTAAATAGAGACTATTGTATAATTCATCAGGTATATTGTACCTGATGAATTTCTTGAATAAAATGGTCATAGTTCTTACTCACTTTCCCTGTCAATCAACAGCTCATTTTTACTCTGTGTCCTCTTGTAACAAACACAATACACCTTGTGGTCACACAAAATATTTCCATGATCTTTTAGCAGTCTGGGCTTCTCATCACCACCCCAAACAGACAGCACATGCTGTAATTTTGATTGACTTTCAAAATCTTACTCACTTTTAGATGTATTCCTAATCTTGCCAAATAGTTGCCAATAATCTTGAGCAACTTTAAGAACCACTTTTTTCTTTTTGAAGTGAGGATTGTTTTGAAGTCTTTATTTCAATAATTTATATATAGCACACAGTAAGTCTTTGGTGTGTCATTTCACTATTTGGTATGACAATCAAAGACAACCCCAAACACCCTGCTCAGATCATCAAAGTGTTTGTATTTGAATGGGCAACTTGCACAGGTAAACTTCAAACATGTACTAATTATAACAGTAGACACATGGCCAGAGTTCACAATGGACATTATGGAGCCAACTGAGGGTATTGGGAAGATTTCTCGAACTGCTGTGTAGTGTCTTCCAGAGTGTCTACTAGGAGCTGAGCTGGAAAATGCAGGCTAGCAACAACAGAAAGTCAATGAAATGCCCAAGCAGTGAGTGCAGAACTGAGTAGGAGGTGGCCTGGCAGTAAAGAAGCAACAGACATCTAGCTATCCTAGATATTCTAGAGATGTTTGTGTGTCTGTGATTGATCTAAGTGTGCCCCTAAGGTATCTCATGGCCAAGCTAAAAACACATAGACCTCTGCAAGGTTTTGCATAGTTGATATTAAATACATTGAATTTTGGAATGGCTAAGTTCAGAGAATATAATTCTATAACAGTATCAGAAACCCTCAATTTGAACAATTGTGAATAAGGCATAGCTACTCATTTCTGTTTGTTTATAGTCAAAGAGAAAAGGCAAACTAGCTAGGGAAGAGGTAAAGAAAAACAGTTGAAAAAATGGAATTTTATTGGCCTCTTTGATGGAAGATGTACTTTAGATGTATCTCTTTAGATAGTGATGTTATTGATGTCATTGACTAATTAAGGCAATATTCTGGCTATAGGATGCTAGAGTATAATGATATTTGCTTACCAGAAAGACCTATATACAGAAAAATGAAGTTGTTGTATAGAGGTGTAGACAAGACAAAATTTGGAGCAGAATATAACTTCATGGGAGACACAAGGACAGGTCCCAGAGTTGGACCTTGCCTGCAGAGACAATAGATGCAGAAGACAAAGAAACAGTACCAAGATCCACAGCATCACTCCTTATGACAGGACCATCACAAAAGCTCCAATACCATCCTTTACTTATCCCCACAGTGGAAAGGATTCAACAGTAACCATAGAAGAAGGAAAGAACAAGAGGTAAAGATGTTTAGGCAGAAGGGAAGCACAGTGCTATGGATGGGGCTGGAAACACTCCTCTGCTTTGATACTTATTTACTCAAAGGAAGCTAACTTTTAAACTAAAAGTGAGAATAATACCTGGAAATGTTAGAGTTTTAATATTCTTGGCCCAAGAAAGCCAAGTTCATACCCAATCAAAGTTGTGTTTTTAAACTCTTATTTCTGAAAATAAAAATTGATTCATCATCTAATACTTTACCTGTTAACAATCAGTTAACAGATGAACAGTACACTGATATCTAGGATACTCCCCCATGGCAACAGAGTGTATTTATTCCTGTGACTGGGGAGCATAAATAGCCATACATAAAGATTATCATTAGACATCATTATGCCATTGCCAACTGCCATTCAGACAAACGAAGGTGGACGGTGTGCATGGTTCCTGTCTGAACTATTTGGAAATGCTGTGACTTGTGAAGCCCAGATCCATGATTATTCTGTTTCCTCGTGCTGCCTACTAAGATAATTTCTTCTGTATCATAGCTCTCAAGGCATAGTTCAGAGACTCCCTCTATCAGAGTCACTTGGAATATTTTATTAAACAATTAGACATTGCCTTGCCTCTGATTTACTGGATCAAAGCACTTGGGAGTGAAGCCTAGGAGAATATCACTCTCATCATGCCCCATGGTAATAGTCTCTGAAATAGGAGTGCTACTTTAAATCATGTTGCCTGTATGGTGCTAATGCAGCAAAGAATTGAGTTTAAACAGCTTAAGAGGCAGCAAATCCGAGTTTTGATTTTGCTAACTAAAGATACATTTGGGAACTGTTCCCTTCCTTAAATATGTACTGCTATGGGTGAAGTTTGAATGTTGGTATCAAATCGCAGCATCATAATCTTGGAGATTCTTGTGGTATTAATATGAATTGTACCAACAAGGTTGTGTGTTTGAACATTTGGTTCTCCTGCTGGTGGTAGGGTCTTTATGAAGTGAACTCTTACTGGAAAGAGTTGGCTATTGCAGGGAGGGCCTGGTTCCACTTCCTGTTCGATTTTATGATTATGGAAACAACATGACCAAATTACTCCTGCTGCCATGTCTCCTCTGCTGTGATGGACTGTACCCAATGGAACTGTAAGTCCAAATAAGCCCTTCCCTACTTTTCCTTTCTCTCTCTCTCTCTCTCTCTCTCTCTCTCTCTCTCTCTCTCTCTCTTCCTCCCTCCCTCCATCACTTCCTTCCGTCTTTCATAGCATATGCACATGTTTATGTTTATGTAAGTGTATGCACCTGTGCTTATACATGTATGGGTTTCTGTGTGCCTGCTTCTAAAAGTCAGAGACGAATGTCAGGAGTCTTTCTTAATCACTCACTACCTCACATTTTTGGAGACAGGGTCTCTTACTGAACCTGGAGCTCAATGATTTGGCTACACCTGATTAGCCAATGAACTCCAGGAATCTATTTTATTCACCTAATGTTGGCATTACAGACAGCATCTCAAGTACCTAGGGATCCAAACTCAGGTCTTCATACATGGACCAAAGACACTTGTGCAGAAGGTGCCTCTCCCCAGCCCCTGCTCCCTGTCAGATATTTTGGACACAGCAATGAGGAAAGTGGCTAACATACATATGTAGAAACAAAACCTTGTTTCTGAAATTTTCCAGAAAATCTCCTTTAAAAGAGTACAAGAGTGTCTTATGTATTGTCTTAGTTAGGTTTTACTGCTGTAAACAGTCACCATGACCAAGACAACTCTTGTAAGGACAATATTTAACAGGGACTGGCTTACTGGTTCAGAGGTTCAGTCCATTATCATCAATGTGGGAACATGGCAGCATCCAGGCAGGCATAGTGCAGGAGGAACCGAGAGTTCTACATCTTCATCTGAAGGCTGCTAGCAGAATATTGACTTCCTGGCAGCTAGAATGAGGGTCTTATAGCCCACACTCATAGTGACACACCTACTCTCACAGGACCACATCTTCTAATAGTGCCACTCCCTGGGATGAGCATATACAAACCATCACATTCCACTCCCTGACCCCTATAGGCTTGTGCAAACATATGAATCCATGGGGGCCATACCTAAACATAGTATAATGCAAAAATATATTTAGTCCAACTTCAAAAGCCCCAATAGTTTATAGCAGCCTTAACAATGTTAAAAGTCCAAGTTCAAAGTCTCTTCTAAGATTCATCCAATTACTTAACAATCTCCAAAGCAAGACAAGAAACCAGCTGGGCAAACTCCAAGCTCTGCATCTCCAAAGCTGATGTCAAAACAGTCTTTAGATCTCCAACTTCTTTTTAATCTTTGTTGACAACAACAAACTTCTTTTTCCTGGGCTGGTTCCACTCCCTGTTAGCAGCTTTCCTCATCAGATAGCCCAAGATTCTGGCATCTTGAACACCTTGGGGTCTGGAAGGGAACTTTAATGTTACAGCTTATGGTTTCAATGTTAGATCCACACATGATCTTGTGGACTCCTCCAAAGGGCTGGAGTCCACCCTCTGTAGCACTCTAAGCTCACGTTGATCCACTCTACTTATGCTGCTGTTCTTGGTGATCATCCCATGGCACTGGCATCTCCAATACACTGGTCTCTTCTGCTACAACTAAACTTCATCAATAGCCTCTCATAGGCTCTCTTCATGGTGCCAAGCCTCAGCTCCTTTGGATGACCCCTTCAACCCTGGACCATCAATTGCTACTGAGGTTGCATCTTCACCAATGGCCTTCCATGGTGACACCTAGTGTGATCATCTTAGGAAGTTGAAGGTGTAACCTTGAAGGTGATTAAAGGTCCCTGGTCCCCTTTCCTCATTTTCAGCTTCTGGTTACAAGGCAAGCAGATTACTCTCCCATGCAGTCCTATATATGGCTGTCTCACATGCTAACAGAGGTAAAAGCCATGTGTCTTCTTGATGTAGATGGAAACTGCTAAAACTGTGAGCTAAAATAAAACTTTTCTGTTTATAAGTTAGTTAACTAACTTGGTAGAGTAATAAAAAACTAATATATAAGCATTAAAAAAAACACCAGATATCAACTTTCGGAGATGTTGGATTTTTTTCCTATTGTAAAATGCTTATAGTATGAATTTGACCATGCAGGCCGAACTCTTTATAACACAGAATACTCTGGATCTCTCTTGCTATATTTGGCAATGAAAACTATGTTGCTTTCCCTTAGTTTCTTTTTCTATTGATCACCTGTAATGCAGAAAAAAGAAAAAATATGTTCATGGTTGACTTGAATCTTTTTTTAAATGTCTTTTCATTTGTTACATAACCAAAAAGCCTAAATGCCTTAAGAAAATAAAAGAAAGGGGTGCTCTAAGCTACAAAACAGATTTATCAGACTTGCCTAAGATGGGGTATGCTCCAGTGTTTGAAAGAAAGTAAATCTAAAAAATGAATGCTGAAAGACAAAGATTTAGTTCTCGAAGCATATGTACTCCTTATATTTTCTTTCAACTCTTTATTGATTTTATGGATCCAGATTCTATAAAGAAATCCCCAAGTTTAGCTATCTGCAGAGATAACCCAGATAAAAATTTCCTGAGATTTTGAGGAAGCAGCTAGAGACTGAATGTCTCTATCTGTTCAGCTGCTTCTACTAACTTTGCCTTAAGGCACTGGGGTGCATTCCTGAGAAGTAGGTTAGTTGTCATTTCCATCAATATGTGGATTTCCACTTTTCCCATTTGTCTGCTCCCATGGCATTTCAATGTTGCCCCTCTCCATCATTGTCTAACTAGTTTATGCACAATCTCGGGTGCACCTCCATCTGAGAGTTTCTAAACTTAGTCCAACTTAAACATCCAAAGCCTATGCTGGGGTCAAGAGTGTCTATATGATAGCCATGGCATTTTTTCTTAAGAGACCTCAGAATGGTCTCCTTTCATTTAATCTCATAGAGATATGATGATGATGATGATGGTAGTAATAATAATACTAGTGTTCATCACCAATATGTATTCTACCAAATTAACCTAAGAAAAAATTACCTGAAAGTAATGAGAAGAAAATAACAGAACAAGAGAAGCATCTTCTACTTCACGTCCTCGATTAAACATCTTCCTCTTAGCAAGACCTGCAACTTCTGTATTCCAAAACACAATTTGTCTTTAACCTAGCTTCATCCTTTCATCCTTTCCTCCTGATTTCTCCATAGCATAAATCCCGCTAACATATTATGTGATGCTTGTACTTGTTCTGTTTATTGCTTATCTCTTCTCATTATGGTGAGAGTTCTAACTTAGACATTTCTAGTGGGGATGTAACTTGATTTACCCACTTTGAAAATCAATATGGAGGTTTCTCATCACCATCATCATCATCATCATCAACAACAACAATGATAAACTAAAACTAAAGCTATTGTATAATTTAGCTGTAGCACTTTTGAGTGTGCACCCAACAAACTCCAAGTTAGCATGCTCTAATGATACCTGTGATGCCTGCACAGTCGTCTTTGCCACAATAGTTTTCGTAGGAGTGAGTTTATAAAACCAGCTCAGGAGCCCACCAACAAATAAGTGGAGACATGTGGTATATAGACACAATGAAATTTTGTTTTTTCATAAGGAAGAATGAAGTTATGTCACCTTGCTGGAAAAAAGGAATGCAACTTTAGGAACATTATTTTAAGTAAAATAAGTCAGAAGCAGGAAGACAATTGTATGTTTTTCTATAATTTGTAGGTCCTGGAATTCTTTATTTTATATATCATATGTATGTGTATGTACGTACTCACACCTATATAATATGAATGAAGAGAGTATATTAGCAAGGGAGGAAAGAAAGAGTGGGCAGGGGGTAAGCGTAAGCAGAATCAAAATAATATCAATAATATTAATGAAGAAGATTTTGTATATGAATCCCAATACTAAGTACAATGAATACATGTCAGGGAAAATAGACAGAAGTTACACGACTGAAAGCCTGAATGTATTCCATGAGATTGTTTTGTCCTTAGTGCTCTGAACAGCATCTAACCAGATTCATAATAATAGACTCCAATAGCTGTATGATTATTAAATATTAGTGAACAATAAGCAAGTGAACATGTATTTTGTTCCCTGAGAGTTGATAACAATCTCAGAGTTTGCTCAGCACTTAACAGTCAACATATCCTACTGTGTGGACTATAGTTGGTAGAGTTTATCTTTCATGTCTTTTGTTGCTAACATGAAACGGATATTCATTCATTCCCCAACCTGAGTGGTAGGCTGGTGTAGACTTCTTCACTTCTTAGATTGGGTGGGTGTGGCTTAGTATGTGTTTTCTTTTATACCACAATCACAAGATTACAGTGATTTCTTCTGATTGTAGCATATATTTTCTATTGGTCAGCCTTCTGCCAGTACCCATTCAAAACTTTTTCACAACATGTTTGCAAGTTTGGGTGCACTTGGTTTTGTGAAATACTATGCAGACTGTCTAGAATCTTCCCCAGCTTTCTGCAGCATACTATTGCATTCAGAATCCAGTTATCATATGGAAGATTGCTGTTCATAAATTGTTGGGGTCAGAAATTCATGGCAAGCCTCAGAACTTTCTAATCTAATGTCCATAGAGTCAGTCTTCAGTTGGGGCATTGTATTGATCCAACTGAAAGTGAAACAGAATGGAGGACATATTTCTACAAGCTGCAATTGAGCAAAAGCTGCTTAGGCAAGACAAGAATTGTGCCAGCAGCTCTGCTCTCTTCTGTTTGATGCTAACTAGAAATCCAGAAGTGAAGTGTGTGTCATGTTTCACTACTCATAAGTCAGACTCATGATTACCTCCCTCCATATAGTCCAATGAGAATAAATAAGGGCACTTGAGTAAGTTCTTATGCCCTGTGTTTTTGTTACTTCATTCATGCTTCTTGCTTGGAATACAAAGCTCTAATGTCACTGGTGAAAGTCCTTGCCTTCTTTTTGTTAAGAATCATACTCTGGGTGGGTGTTCTTCATGTTGTCCAATCAGAAGTTATCTTCCTCTGTCTTGTCCCTCTACATTCATATTGTATAATACTTTTGGGGTCTGAAGACACGGTATTTATGCACAAAAGTTAGTTTCCATAACATATGTGAAGTCCTTGAGGTCTAGAACTATGTTTATAATTGTGTCTTAGTGTCCCAGAGTGGATGTCTTATACGCAGTGCATATTTCAAAATAATCAAATATAGAGAACAATGAAAAAGAAAGGTCACAGTTCAAAAGTAGCACCAACAAAGCTCACAAAGGGAAGATTCATTGTAGGCATAAGACATGAAATCCAACTTCATGTTTACTTCTGCCAGATGTTCACATGCCACTTTTGGCAGAAGAATTGGAGAAGGGAAAATGATTCTCATTAACAAGAATTAGTTAATTCTTATCATTTGGCTTTGGTGAAATATTAGGCTTTTTATGGGATAACTTTTATCACTAGAAGAACTTAGGGAATAGATATATACTATAATGAATGATCAATAAGTATATATAGTGACTTATATCCAAGATAAACTACAAATCTTACAAAAGAAATTATTCAAAAAATATGAGAAGGCTTCATCTGTTAGAAACTAACATCTAAAAAAAGATTATTCTCAAAAAAAATCTCTCATTGTCATTCTCGAGAAAGTAAAAAGACAACTTAAAATAAATAAAATGTCATCCAATTTCCCCTCCAGCAGGCAGAGCAGTTAAAAAATAATCTAAGAACAAATATATGTCTTGCTGGAGCCAAGCAGAATGTTGTCTTCCCACTAGACCTCTTGGGATGGTTTCACAATAGAATGTTGGCATAGTCTTTGGCATAACAAAAGTCTAGAAGGTATTGTGCAAACCAGCAGTACATGCAGGGGTTAGAAGATGCTTTTACATTATTGTCATCAGACACCTAATAGAAACAAGGAGGGAGGTTCCTTTACATCAGAGTTTCAGACATGCCAGTACAGCAGGAGGAGGAGAAGGTGGCAAAGCAGAGTGATACACACAGTGCAGACAGAAGGAAAGAGAAAGCATGGGCAAGATTCAGTTTCTCTCCATTCCCATTTATTATGGTGAGGATCCTGCCATGGGACACTGCCACCTACACTCAGACTAAATCCCTAATTATTGGTTAATCCTCTGGAAACACATTTGCAGACATCACCAAGGGCTGTGCCTTAAGGTCCTAGGGATTCTAAATCCAGTCAAGTTACCAGTGGAGATTAAGCACTGCAAGACAGACACATCCAGAGGAATGTATCAGGAGAGGTGGTAACAACTGCCAGGCTTCTGCCATTTCTTTTGTTCATATGGTAATCCAGCATAAATTTCTTCAATAAACCCACAGGACTGCTTTCCTGGGATCAGCCAGGTGGAAGGTTATGCAGCTCTTGGATGTAAAGGGAAAGGAATGATCCTGGCAGGGTGCTTTCTTTATCTGATTGAGGCCTCACTTGGAAGACCTACTATATGTAGGCTAGGCATGTGCCTCCTCTTATGTAAGTTCACCTTTGCTCACCTTCCTGATGTTCTCTGATAAGGTTTTCTTTCCTGACTTGGCAGCTGTTTGTGTGACCTTGGTTAATTGGTTCACATAATGCTGATATCTGACCTGGTATGTATTCAGTAGGAACACAGAATTGGAAAACCAAGTCTTCAACGATGAACCCAAGTGTACTAGCATAAAGGTTCAAGGACACTGCTAACTTGAATTAATTTATTTCAAAAGGAAAAATGTGCTTAAATTCTGTGAAGATATAGTCACTTTCATATTTCCTTCTACAGCATGATCTAAATAGAAGCAAAAGAGACATAATAAATACAAACAAAAATCTTTCTTCATTATTTTTTTTAGACTTTTGTTGTTGTTTTGTTTTTACAAAAGCAAACTCATTGCCTATATGGTTAAGAGGATTTACTTGACTCATTATATGATAAGAATAATTTTGATCAAATTTATAAGTGATAATTGCCACCATTAACAGAACACAAAGTGTAGTATTTATTTGTAATAAAAGGATAAAGTTCTAGGTTTTATTTAATGGAAAATTTAATATTATGCACAAACAGCTAATTGTAAGGAAAGGAAAATATAGTCCTTAGCTAAGTATGGACAAATGATTAATACTAATTCTCCTGATATTGCTGTTTGGCTTTGGTTTTTGTTTTATTTTAACATATAAAGTATGGTTTTAGAGACAGAAACTCAAGTTGTCCCTGGAAAGATTTAGTCAAGATCTATAGCATGTTTCATAGTTCGAATAAATACATGAGTTCATATATGTGGAAGGCTGTTGCTTTTCATGTTGTTGGTATATAATGAAAGTTAGTCGAATGAATAAATCATAAAGCATAATTTAATTATAACCTCTACAACACAATGGTTAAAAATCTAACAGAACAGCATTTAACCACTAATTATTCTATGGGCAGCTTATTTAAAATAATTCTCAAAATCAATATTTCACAAACGCTCTTCTAGAAATAACTCTATTGGGTGAGCAAGACACCATTCACTTAAATTTGTTTTTATAAGATTTACTTTCTTTTTAATCATGCATATGTACCTGAATGTATGTATATGCTTGAGTGTGAGGACCTACAGAGCCCAGAGAAGACATCCAATTCCCTAGAGCTGGATTTACAGATGACTGAGAACCTCCTGGATATGGGTGTTAGAAACTAAACTCACGTCCTCTACAACAGCAGCAAGTGCTCTTAATAGCTGAGCCATTAGGTCCCGATTACTTATATTTAAAAGATCTCTTCTTCCCCTGGTATAGCTAGCATTAGAAAAAAAGGAACAATTATATTTAAAACATGTTATATTTATTCTTTGATAATTTTGTGCACACACACATACACAGATTTTTGATTGTACCCATACCTTAAAACGGGTTACTTTTCCACATTCCTGTCTTTTGTTTTATTTTGTGACCTATTGAGCTTTACCAGGTCATATGTATGGCCATGAGTTTGGAATGGCCCCCTTGGAACATATTTTTTGTAAATATAGAAAACCAAACAATTAATGGAAAGTATATTTTAATGTTTTTGTTTATTGAGTAAAATGTTACCAATAGTAAATTTTATTTATTTTTGCTGTACAGAGTCTCATGCCTATTTTGACCAGTGCTCTACTACTGAGTCACACTCAATGGCCTAATAGTGTATTTTAGATGACTCAATGCCTTGGGCATGAGAAAGTCCTGTTTTACATTTAACATTAAAACTATTTTGATTTTCTTCTGTAGTCATGAACTTGGTCTACATTCTTGGGACTTAGTTCCCCAAGTTTCCTCTCAGTAATAAGGATTTCTCATCAGTGGAGCATCTTCAGACCACAACCCCACTGATCATGGCCATTGGTGTCAACTAGGTATGCTTTTGTGAGTAACGTCTGGTATTCCACAGAGCTCATGATTCCAACTGAAGCACTCTGATCTTTTTAGAGCCCATCTCATCTCCTATCCATAGGTATGTCCTCAGTTATCCACACATTTCATTGCTCTGTTAGAGTTCTTTGTTTCAGAGCACAGTGGGGCAGTGCAATCTAGTGCTATGCAGATAACTCAAGGGTTCACCATGTTTGTCCCTCTCACCTGGTCAATTCACTGGCTATGAACTCAAGAGTGCACAGCTTCTTAGGTTGTACTTACTTAGGCAGATCAAGTTAAGTCAAAGCAGTGCTTTTGCTGGAAATATCAAAATCATTGATTAACTTAAATCTATACTTTACCAATGGGAAGCAGGTTTCTAGGCAGCAAGTAGGCATTCAGATTCCAACTTGAACTTCTATTAGAAGCAGCTTTTATTATATCATACTTTCTGTACAAAAATCTAACAAAATATGCTTTTAGTAGAAATAGGTAAAGTGTCTTGAGAACCTGTGAATAGTTACAACATTGTGTGACCTTCATAGGCTATCCCTGGAACTCAGGCAGTCAACCTCTATGATTGCTGTCAGTTGAGTTCCCAGGACAATAGGTGAAATTGGACTCTTAGGTTCAGGAAAACTATGTCCATCCCAGTTTCTTGAGGCAATAATGGATTTTCTGTTCAAATGTCCATCTAAGAGGGAACGAAAATGGGATGTTGCATCTATGGAGATGTCTTCTTCCTCTTTTTCAGCACTCTACTGGAAGTTTGATCAAGGACTCCCACTATCTCAGGGCATCTCTTTCTATTTTATTTTCTTTCTATTTGTCTATAGCTCCCAAACACAAACTGATCTATCTCCCAATCCATTTTAATGGCACTGAACTGATGACTTTGATTAAACAACAGTTTTCTCTTTTCAAACTGTCAAGAGATTCCTAGGATTGGTTCAGCTCATTTTATCAAACTGTGTGATGTGTGGGCTGAGCACTGCTCTGGAGATACCTACTAAGCTTAAGTCGGGGATGTCTGTACATGTACTTGTGGGAGTGTAGAGAATGGGTGTTCTTAGAAAGGTGCACTGTAGAAGACAGTCAAAGAGTCATTTCTAGAATACAAAGCCCTGTGAGTCAGCCAGGTGGATAATTTGATTCTGTTGCTGAAGTCTCAGAGCTGTGTCCACTTCTTGAAATGATCACAATCCTTGGTCTCATGAAGGCTGGATGCCCCAGGGGGTGGGAATTTGAGGGTGGGGAGGTGGGAGTGGGGGGGTAGGTAGGGATATATCCACAGAGAAGAAGGAGGAGGGGTGAGGGGATAGGGGGTTCCTGGATGGGTGGGGGATGGGGTAAGGGGACAACATAGGAAATGTAAATAAAACATCCAATAAAAAACCCAAATGATAGATATCAAACATTATCTTGAATAAGTGTAGGATGGTAATAACTAACTACAAATTTAATAATATTTGCCATATGCTAATATCTTGAGAGTAGCTATCATTTCCAGGCACTAGTGCTTAGAACATTGCAGTGAGTAGGGTAGGCAATATGCGACAGAGTGAGCTTAGAGAGGGAGGGGATGTGATATGAGACAATACATGCACTTAATGAAGGACTAAGTTTTACAGTAGTGAGAATAGAGATGAAAACTAAAACTTGATAATTAACAGAGATGCTGAAGGGTACTATTTACATGAGACATGATCTGAGGGAAGTAAGTGACAGCAAGTGAAAGGCCCTGAGTTAGGACAGTGTCACCAGGTGTCCTTCAGTGATCCAAGGGAAGCCTTTGTAGTGGGAGACTTCGGACCTGCCAGGAGTGAATATTCATGGTAGAGGTGAGGTAAGAGGGTACAAGGTCAGTTTCAAGATTTTGTAGGCTATGGTGAGAATTTAAACTTTCGTCATGTGTGATTTCAGGAGCTCCAGAGAATGAGTGACGTTAGGTCTCATTTTTAGAAGTGTCCCTTAGTCTTCTGGCTGTACTATGGATAGTACTAGAAGCATAAAGACTATTTAAGAAACTGCCATGGTGTACATGGGGTTGACCTTAACTGAGGCAGTGTTGGGAAAAAATGAAAAATCTCTGGAGCTAAGGGTGATTTCAATGAGAGTGATTCTGGACTTTGTGATTATTTGGGTTTTGGACATGAACCAAAGCGTGACTTCAAGCATGGCAGACTAAGTGGATTGGGGTGCAGTGGTGCCATTTACTAAGATGAAGGAGAACCAGAGTGCCAAGATGCTATGTGTGGGGAAGCAAGGATTTAGGTTTACATGAGCCTAAGTTTTATTAAACCAATTATTGTGTCCACATATAGAGAAGGCAGTTTAGGGTCTAATTGTCATTGCAGGGAGAGAACAGACTGGAGAATCCATGAGAGAGTGTTAAGTTTTGAATATCAAATGCTTCCTGTACTCTGTGTGTTTGACACTTGGTTTCAAGATGACAGTGCTGTTTCGAAAGGATATGGGGTTTCAGGATGGAGAGGCATTAGACACAAGGGACAGGCTTTGGCAGTTGATACCTAACCCAGCTTCCAGTCCTTTTCTGCTATCCTCCACAGTGTGAAAGGGATGTGCCATAAGCTTCTGCTGTAGGGAACAGCCTGTTGCAGTCCCATAATTTCCCTGCATAATGATAATGTGGGCTCTGGGTCTAAGAGCACACACGAGCAGCTTCTGTCATGTATTTGATTGCAGCAGTGACTAAACAGTACAGAGGGCATCTGTGTAGTGAAGTTGAGACACATGTGGATGACTTGCTTTTAGAAACATTGCATAGAGCATATAATCAAAGTAATTCTTCATCCGTGAATTAAAGTTCATCTCATTCTTTACTAGACTTTTCACCCCCTTCTTATGACTGCTGGTGTGTTAGTGTTGCCTCAACTTCTTTTTGTTACACTCTCTGCCAAACTAGGATTCCATGCCTATCAATTTCTTTAAAATGAACTTGGCAGTTACTTCTCACATTATTTTCAAGAGGTACTAACTCATCCTTTTCTCTGTAGTACTCATCTCCAACAGCATTTCTTTTACGATCTTGTAGGGATATTTTATGCTTGAAATTTTGCTTTTTAGTGTGTGTGTGGGGGCATGTGTGCACATGTATACATGTATGAGAGAGACAAAGATAGATAAGCAGATGGTAGATAGATAGATAGATAGATAGATAATAGATAGATGATAGAAAACTAGATAGATGATAGATAGATGATAGATAGATAGATAGATGATAGATGATAGATAGATGATAGATAGATAGATGGATAGATGATAGATAGATGATAGATAGATAGATTATAGGTGATAGATAGATAGATGATAGATAGATAGATGGATAGATGATAGATAGATGATAGATAGATAGATAGATAGATAGATAGATAGATAGATAGAACTTGTCAAAACCAGAGTTCAACACTGAGATATCTCCATCAGTCACTCTCTACCTTTCTTTAGAGACAAGATCTCTTAATGAACCAGGAGCTCACTGATTGGCCAGACTGGCTGTCCAGTGAGCCCAGTGTTCCTCCTCTCCCAGCATTGGGGACTATTGACACGTACCATCATATCTAGCTTTACACACGGGGCTGAGGGATCCGAACTCAGGTGCTCCCGCTTGCACAATGAGCATTTATCCCTCTGAACCACCTTTCTGGCTATTGATTCTTCTTATATTAACCACAGTGTTTGGTGCAATGTCATGTTAATAATTATCACACTGCTGGTAATCCATATGGATATAATGATAATAACAGTCCATACTGTTTAACAGAGTGCCACTGTTTGCAAAAGGTGCTCACCTAAATTATCTCACTTTGGCTTCCTGATAAACTCGGAGGGGAATATTTGGATTCTTCCCCTTTTACAAGGGTTTCTAATCAATTTCCATTATGGCACTTGATCAAAGAAACAGATATGTAGAGACACCTAGTCCATTGCCTTATAATTTGAAATAATATTTACATTTAATTAGGTAGCAGATGAGAACAGACCAAAGGTACACCTGTGCAGTAATCAAAGGGGCACTGGCCGGTTCTATAAGAGCAAACACTGTCAACTGTGGGCCAAGAAAAAAGCATTCTAGCCACTTTTTATACTCCAGTTGTGGTTGTTTGCTGGTGTATTGGAGTTCTGTGGTGAGGAAATTTTTCTCTTTTTAAGAATATTGGGTGATTTGCTTGCATGTATGTCTGTGCATGTCTGTGTATGTGTGCCTGTTGCCTGTAGAGGGGAGAAAAAGAAGTTGGATCCTTTGGAACTTCAATTACAGACAATTGTCAGGTACCACATAGGTACTGGGAATTGAAGTTGGGTCCTCTAGAACTACAGCCAATGCTTTTAACCCCTGATCTATTTCTCTGGCCCTTGCTACCATTCATATAGAAAAGGTTTATAGTTCACTGAAACACAGAAACATTCCTGCTGTTTAAGATGGCCAGGATTGTCAAGGGGTCAAAGAAAGTAAATGGATTATTGTATCCATAGAAAATATTCCCTGGCAAAGATGGAAAGGATTTATAAAATTCTGAACCACTGAGATTCCCTGCCCCTGTTTTCTCCTTGTCATGGAATGTGCTCTTGTGTCTGTTTCTAGCATGGATTATTTGTCAACTCTGAAAGTTCCTTCCTCATTAAGAGAAATCACAGGAAGGAAAGGGGCCTGAGAGAATTCCTTCATTGTCCACATTAAGAAATTATTTTTAACATTCTTTAATGTCCCATGACCAGAAATTGCTGCTTTTGTTTAAGGAAAGTTTTCTTAGGCTAACATATTTTCTCTTTATTTTGATGAGCGACAGGAAAAAAGCTGTGAAGCTTTAAATAAATCATCGAATTCCTTAGCGCTTAATTGCTCTGCTATGAAGAGACGTAGTTGAACTGTGTGATCTCTGTTCTCCTAATTTAAAACTTCTGAATCTATGACATGTACAATAGTTTAAATATAACTCTCTGCTTGTCCTGTCATATATGGCATTCCTTTGCAAACTTACTTTTTCCTCCCCCCTGATGTCCAAGATCAATGTCTCTGCTATAGTCCTACAAGATTAATTACTGCTAAAATATTGATTATTCTCAAATGTAAATCTACAGCTCATCATTCTCTGGACTGTTTACGGAATATAGATACATTCATCTAAATACAGTTCTACTGATAGTAAGCATAGAAATCCCCTTACTCCATCCATCCATGTAAAGGATAAAGGACATATTCTACACATCATAAGTACTTTGGAGAGTCTTATAGTTAAGAAAACTGCTTCTAGTAATGTTTCAAGGGATCACTGAGTACCAACACAGTCTTTGTGTACCTATGACCCCTTGAATCCTTCATAGGAACTATACATACATCTCCTTGTTCTTGAATAATCCATGTTGAGTTAGGGTCCTTTTTTTAGTTGTGCATGTTTCAGTGGAAGACTAACTACTAATATTTCTCTTTTCCAACTCACATACACATTTCTCCATTCATATTTATTCTTAGCAGTTATATTTTTGTATTAGAGGTCAAAAAATCTAAGTGATTCATATGTGAATAATTGCTGAACCTAGACCAATAAGAAAAGGAATTAGGAATTAAGAGAAAAGAAAACCTCAGGGCGCACAGTTCAGTTTGCAAAAATACTGTAATATTTATGCTTTTCATTCTACATCAGTGTTAGTAAAAATAGGTTTCAGTGGAAATCATCAACAGAATACTTAACTGTGGGATGCAAAAAAAAATATTCTAGGTAGAGATGTAAAATCATTTGAAGACCAAATATTACAGATGTGATTTGAAATTTGTGATTGTGTTCCTGAAATTGCAAAGATTCCTCCCAGCCCTTAACAGGAAGTACTTCAAATGATGCCATGAATACAAGTACACAGAATAAACTTCCTTATAACCAGCCCTTCCAGAGAATAATAAAACTGTCTGTAAATATTAGAATAAAGTGGGTGAAGACTCTCATTTTCTGTGTGTACGTTTAGGACTAATTGGACACAGACAGCTGCCTTGACTTCTTTGCTCATCTGTGAGCTGGATTATTAAACAAGGTCATTCTTATCGCTTGTCACAAACCCAGCTTACCTTAGTTAATTGTTAATAGCCCAGACCTGTGGCTTTCAGTAACTGAGTTATCAGGTCAGTACCATGTGGGACAGTTATTTAAAGTGAAAGTCATTCCCCACTTGATTTATTCTAAGCATTAAACAAATGGCCTTTGATGGGCAAAGATGTAATGCTTAAATTACATGTCAAGGGAATATGCTTTCTCTTATGAAGCTAAGAGCAGTAATTTAAGCAAATGAGCCTGGCTGCTCAGACCTTGTTCACAACTGAAACTCTCCATTCCTTCCTGAATCGAACAGTTTACTCTTACCTTCAGAATTCAGTTTTAAAGAGAACAACTAGTTATTTCACAAAGGCTTCAGTGACACCCAAATCATGTTATGAGGTGAATTTTCTACAAAGAGGAAGATTTAGAAAAACAAGGGAGATGTCAATACAGATTCATATGCCAAAATGGGATACTTAAAACATTTTATCATTTTAAAACATGATCTTAAACTTTTCAGCAAAACAGGAACAAAGGAAAGTTTGCCAGTCCAAGGTGATGTGGACATAGAAAATTAATGACATAACTGCCATCAAGTCAATAAAATACAATAGAAAAGAAAGTCAAGTATATTGTAGCTGCCAAGCCAAAAAATATCATCTTACTTTTTGAGTAGAATACTTGAAGACTGGGCAATTTGTAAAAATCAGAGACTTATTTCTTACAACTTTGGATACAGTGATGAACAAGACCGTGTGGCAGGTGTGTCATGAGAGCCTTCCTGCTGGGTCACAGCATATTGGAAGATGGCCTACAGTGGGTGGCAAAATTAGTGACACAGAGAAATTGGGTCACACTACTCTTTTATCATAAGCCCACTCCCATTACTCCCAGTTAATGGTCTTAATTTATTCATGAGCATATTACCTGATGACCTTATAATCTTTTAAAGTCCCCTGCTACACTGCTACAATGAGGATTCAATTTCAACCTGAGCTTTAGAAGGGACACTCAATCCATCACAAGCGCATATCACTACTTCATTTCCTGCCTCCAGATACATGCCAGACAGATGATCTCTTTCAGGAACCAGCATTGTTTGTTGTCCATTATACAAGGGTAGAATTATCTATACAGAGATGTATGGATCCTTTTCACTAAAAATAAATTTATAAAATCAGCAGACATTTTTTGGAAGTAAGAACACAAACTCTATAAAAGATGGGTATTATTTTAACACAAAATTCATCCTAGGTTTTGAACATTTTTTAAATCTTTCTTTTTGGGCTCCGCTATGAATATTCCAGGTCAGGATATACAAGCTTTACCCTTGACAGAGATTTACCAATATCAAGTGCTCATTAGCAATTGCTTGTGGTCGATTCTGGAGATAAATTGGATCTCTAGATTTATTTTACCAGAGTGTAAATTGTTCTTATTGTAATAATGTGAAAAAACTCTCTAAAGTTTAGCCAAGAGAATTTAGACATTTGCGTTTGAGTCTCTGCTCAGGCATGGAATGTGCTAGACTTAAAAAACAAAACAAAACATGCAAGGTCACAAAGGATCAAAAATAGGACCGTTTAAGGCTTTTCCATTCATTTCCTAAAACTCATGTGACATGATGGAGATCTTACAGTCTGCAAACATAGGGAGTTTAGTCTCATTAAAATCCAAGTACACTGTCTGAGATATCTCCAATTTTGAGATATTCAATTCAAAAGATTTATTTTGGATTTAAAAAAAATCAATGGCACCTCTTCTTGTCTTTCTTTCATCTCTTATACATTTGAAATCCAAATTCTATACAGATGGTATGATCTTGTTTTCTCTATGAATACTTGCCACCAGATTATATTAAATCTCCTTCTTCATCTTTTCATAAAATATTGGAAAGGATTTTTAATGAAGTTTTAGTTATTGTATTAGTTGACATTCTGTCATTATAGCAAAGTATCTGAGTAAATTACTTATAAAGATAAAAGATCTTGGCTCATGGTTAAGAGGTTACAGTCTATGATCCACTGTTTCTGTTGTATTGGGTCTCTGCAAAGAGAAACACATGAAGGTGAGAGTACATAGTAGAGCTAACTGATTGTACCATGATCCATGAAGCAGGGCCAGATAGGTAGAAGAAAAGACAAGGTCTCATTTCCAATGACCTAAGGACCACCCATAAAGCATCACTTCCTGAAGCTTCCACTATTTCCCAATAGCACTACCCAGGGGACCAAGCTGTAAATGCATAGACTGGTACCAGACCCATTCATAACACAACCGTGACATGTGCATATGTGGGGAGAAGTCTTTCTGTCAGATATGGAGCTATGCAATACTTCTTTAGACTTTGTTTTGAGTAGGCAAGTTTTTGGATTAATATACTGTGTTGTTTAAAGATTTGTTTTATGTGTGTGAATGTTTTGCCATTATATATATATATATATATATATGTGTGTACCACATGGATACTTGTGGCCTGCAGAAGCTAAGAGGGTGCTTTGGATCCCTAACTATAGGAACTATGGGAACTATAGGAACTGTAGTTATAGAAGATTATAAACTGCCATGTAGGTGTTAAAATAGAGCACTGGTCATCTGGAGGCAGAGTGAGTGTTCTTAACTTCTGAGGCACCTCTCAGCTTTGGATTACTATTCTTAAGGATAGTTCAGTGTTCATGCCAGATAAAGCATCTCACTTATCAAATAAATGTTTATCAAATTCTGTCAACATTGTTAACTCTTGTATTTTCAGAGAAGAAAACTTAACAGTTATGAACTGGTTTAAAGTGCAAAAGGCTTAACACTTAGTTTGACATTGCTTGTATTTCCCTGTATTCTGATGTGTTAACTTCTTTTTAGATTATGTTTTTATTGGCAGTTGGTAGTAATGCAGCTTGCATATAGATTAAGAAAACAGGAGAAACTGTGGTTGAATTTCTTTAGACCTTTCTCTGAGAGAAATCATTCAGTTGTTGGTACACAATGGACTAAGGAAGACCTGAATCTAGAATGACTACTGCTGGCTGCTGTTTGTATGCTGCTCTAAGTTCTATTTTGGGAGGGACCATTAGGCACCATTATGTTACCATTGACTCCACAAGCTGCCCAAACCCAGAGTGTGGACAGGCTTGTTCTTATGTGTAGGTAACTTGAATAAAATCTTAGATGCGATATTCCCCTTATAAACTACATTTATGAAGCCTTATTCTATCTACTTGAGTATTGTGGGTAGCATAGAGGAATTCACATATTTGGTTTTTGCTCAATTGATGTATGTGATTTTGAGAGCTCAAACGTTATGCTCTCCAACTCAAGGCTAGGAAGTATCTTTCCATATTCTTTATTATCCGGTGCACTTGTAGGGATATATATCCACCAAAACAAAAAAACAAAAATCAAAACAAAACCCCTCAAAACAAAAAACAATAACAAAAAACAACAAAAACAAACCAAAATTACAACCGTACAACAACAAAAACAAACCAAACAACCAACCAAAACCAAAACTCAAAGAAAAACCAAAAACTAACCAAACAAAAAACAAAACAACTACCCTATTAATATCCAAAGTGCCATAAGCATTTAGAATCTGTGTGTATCAAAATTACATATTATTTCCCCCCACAATTCAATAGATATGTTTGACTGAAGTTTTTTTCTGGGTAATTTTCACTGTCAATTTGACATACACTAGAACAACCTGAAAAAGGAGTCTTAAGAATTGTTGCCTGGATTAGATTGACTGTGGGTATGTCTATGGGGGATTTTCTTGATTATTAATTTGTGTAGAAGAGTCCAGGTCCACTTGGGGAAGCACTGTTTCTTTGACAGGTAGTCAGAGACTGGATAAGAAAGCTGTCAAACTGTTCCTCCATAGTTTCTGCTAGTGACTATTGTTCACTGTGTATTGTTGGTATGGCATGGTGACACATGCCTTATACAGGTGAAAGTTGATTTGCTTTCTGGTCATAATGGATTTACTGTTGAGACTCCATGATGTAAATAGAGAACCTTATGTGTTCTAACTCTGTCTTTTCTGAGACATATTAGGCCATGATCACCATATTCCCTGACTGTGATCATTAAAGCAACTAACTCTACTGTTCACACACTAATGTAAGTGGAGAGATAACTGAAGGTCCAAAGGGCAAGGCAAGGGTGAGGTCCAAGTTGAATAGAAATGTCACCCCTCCTTTGTTATGGTTTACTAGCAACCCCGGAGAACACAATACCAACACAGAGGCATGGCAGGATGTTGATAGGAATCGTACATTATTCCCTTGAGCAATGGTCTCACACGCCCTTGAGAGGAATAAGCACAATGCCTCCACCTCTTCACTTGTGTGTGTAAATGTTTGAAGACAGTGTGTACTGTGCTTTGGGGCTAGTAACATGGAGACATCTATCTAGTAAGGGAAAAATCTCTTCTTCATTTTCTCAAATGAACTAGAGGCCCTAATGGATGAGTGAAAAGGAGTAAATAACTCACAAACAGGATTCTGGTTGAGAGGTGGTTGGCTGTTTAGTAGTCAAAAACTTGAGTATGTCTTCTGTTAACCCTTGGGGTAAAATTAACCACAAATTATACTGTCAGCATTTCATGGTACTCCACCTGTATATGATCCTAAGAAAGATTGCAAGGCATAGGAATGAGCACTTTACCTAGGTGCTTCTCTTCAGTAGGTGACTCATTATGGAATCCTGAGAAACCAAAGCCATGGGTACTGGAACCCGTCCTTGGGCATTTGGGTGAATAGATGTAGGAGAGTTGAGCTGATGAGGTAGGATTAGAGAATCCTCTTCTTCACCTTAGGAGGCACTAGGAGACCAAGTGTTTATCTCAGCCAGCTCATCTTACCTGGGGTTGATAGTGGACTTGTACAGAGAAGATGATGCAGATTAAAATCAAACTAACAGTAGTATGTAGGACCTCATGTTTCCAATTTTTACGGTATTTACTTTATGGGGGTGAACTATCCATATTTAAGTCCACTGCCTATACTAAAGCTAAACCTGTTTCCTCTTCGGGTTTTGTTCCTTGGTTCTCACCACAGTCCCCATGTTCTCTTCTAAAAAAGATGTGGTGTGTATGATGTCAAGCAGAGTGAGTTCTACCCATAGAAAAAGAAATAGCAATTATCCAAAAGAACAAAGAATTATAAAGGAGGTAAACTTTAGACAGTGTAGTACCCAAAGCAGAGTTACCATAAGAAATGCCTTGAAGAGATTTCCACCCATTGGATATTGATCACACCACAGGCTTTCTCCCCAGAGGTGCTCAAACAGAACACCTTTGGTTTTGGTTCAAATCAGCACGTTTTGTTCAGAGAGGGGAGGGATGTGAACGTGGGTGGAGACCCTTGAGCGCCCTCTAGAGCTAGGAACTTGCTTTTTAATGCTCTCTCTTTATCTTTTCTTTCTTTTTTTTTTTTTAAGTCCTGTGGTTTTCTCCTGTGACTTCCACACAGCATGATCTTTTTTTCTTTAAATATTGTTGCACATATATTCACATAAATATATAAATACAACCTGCTATGTCTGTTTAGGGCTGCTTGTGAGCACTTGGTATTGGATAACCAATGAAGACAAGGCTAATTCTCTTTCTGGTAGTGGCCAACAGCTCTTTCTTGAAGTATGCAGCCCCTTTTTATCTCTCACTGGGAGTTACTCTTAAACTTGTGTTTGTCTTGCTTTACTTTAAATCAAAAGATAGCAATAACATGTCACCAGTTCTTCTGGATTCTCCTTCAACAAGGACAGAATTCTACTAATGTTTTTGAAAACAAAAAACAAAAACATGAAAATACATTGTAATAAATTTTTGGAAAATTCTCAGCTATAAAAAATTACTTGAAATATCAGATAAATGTATAAGTCATAAAGCAGAACTCTGATTAGCAATGCATCATGTAATAGGTTGTAGGAATTGGGGATTAGTAGACTACATTATATGAAACAAAATTTTTGATAATAAATGTAATCATCTAGTACCTTTCTCTTAAGAACTAGGCCACTAGTTTAACCTTTTAGATAATTTGTCTCTACTGAAACTTGAAACTAATGTGTTGGATTATGTTATTTTAGACGTGTTTCAATTTTGTATGTCATACAATAAAGAGATGTAGACATGTATCCAAACTCTGAGTATTTTGCAATAATTATTTGGAAAACAAAATTTTAGATATCTATAGAAAGGGATGAGAATTATTGTCATATAAATACTTTCAACATTTTAACAATCTCAAGTTTTAAAATTAGTTCATATTTATTATTGTTATTATTATTATAGTATATCTGTGTTTCTCTGTGTATGTGTGTATGTATGTGTGTGTGTGTGTGTGTGAGAATGTGTGTGTGAGAGAGTGTGTGTATTTGTGAGTGTGTGTGTTTGTGTGGGTGTGAGTGTGTGAGTATGTTTGTGTGTGTGTGAGTGTATGTGTGTGAGAGTATGTGTGTGAGTGTGTGTATGTGTGTGTGTGTGACCTATATGCCAAGCTATACATGAAGAGGTCAGAGGACAATGTTCTGGTGTTGTTCCCCCTTTGCATCTTGTTGGCAACATACTCTCTCTTGTTTCTGCCTTACTGTTTGCCCTGAGAGCTGGCTCATGCTGACTTTCCTGTTTGTCTCTCCCATCTTGCTGTAGGGGTGCTGGAATTACATAGGTACACCATTGCAGCTGGCTTTCTAAGTGGTTTCTGGGGATCTGAGTCAGGTCCTCTGGTTTGTGCAGCAGACAATTTTCTCCTTTGTATATTCTCTTCCCCTCTGTCTTCAATATCAAGATTAAGCCCACACGTTCAGACATTTGGACAATGATCAGCAAGTTGTCTTAAACAGCACTGTATGGGTTTCGAGTAAACATTACATAAGAGAAGCATAGCTTTAGAAAATTTTTGCCTTGATTTTTATAAAAGCAGTTATACTTAATAAAAAATATACGCAATTGCACACCAATTTAGCTAAAAGGTTTTTGGCTTTAAATAACTAAGTTATCCTCCTCCCTTTGGTGAGTTGTCAGAGATGCTTGGAAGCAAATTCACTCCTGCACTTTAACATTGGATCTCTTACTTTGAAGCAGTTCCGCATCTCACTCAGCTTTCCTTGTCAGAGGAAGCACTCACTTATGCTGGGGCACAGAGTGTCCCCTGACCCTGAATTACAGCATTATATACTATTAGGATGACCACCTACAAAACACCATACAGAAATGGAATGATGGTGTCTGGCATTTATCACTCACAGAAAACTTACATTAGGGACTGGTGAGTGTCTCACTGCACACTGTCACTTGCAGCCAAGCTTAATGACTTCAATTCTGTCCTAGAACCTGCATAGCGGAAGGAAACAACTGTTACAGGCACAGTGATTCTGACCTCCACCTGAGCATGGCTGCACTTACACACAGACAAAATAAATGTAAGAAGTTTTAATTATGTCACTAGAATATACCCATCATTAAAAAAAGAGGAAAGCCTGAGAATGTTAAAGGTAAAACAAGATAATTACAAGGTAGAATTTAGGGAAAACTGTGAAAACTAAATTATGCTTTAAGAAATCATGAGATATTTTAGATAGCAAGAGCAGCATGGACAAAGGGGTTAGTTAAGGACTGTATCCTGCCTATGGAAACATCAGAGGTTCTTTTTGTGTGTGTGTGTTTGTATTGTGGAAGAATGTGGGGAACAGACATTAAAAGGCTATTGTTGAGACAGTGATGAAGTCGATAGGACATCAAGAACATGGACCCAAGAACAGATGGTAAAGTGACCCTGGAGCACAGGGAGTGTCAAGCTGGGCTTGATGATTCAGGAGTCACTTGTACAAAGGAAGTAGTTAGCACTTCCTGGAAGGAAAGTCCCTTAGGAAGGGAAGACCCAAGAAGATGTAAGGTATAAAGAACTGTTTTCTAGTGACATCAGGAGAAAAATTGATCTATCAATTGATTGGTCGACAGGGTAGAGAAGTCTTATAGAATGCTAGTGGGCATATCATGGAAAGGATAAGTCTGTGCAAAAGACTGGGGCAGGGAAGAGGTGCTGCATACAAGATTTGGAGATTGGGATCTACTATTGATTGGTGAGCTATCATTCAGTGGGCAGGATGTATATATATATATATATGCATATATATATGTATATATATATGTACACATATGTGTGTGTATGTGTGTGTGTATTATATGTGTATATATGTTATATCATATATATGTGATACATATGTATATATGTGATGATATATGTATGTATATATTTGTGTGTTTGTGTGTGTATATATACACACACATATATCTATATATAGATATAGGTATATAGATATAGATATATGATTTAAATATGCTACATTTTTATCTCCTAGCATTTATTTCCTAACAGTTCACTAGAACAGGAAAGGGTTAAGCTATTTCATAAGAATGCATCATTTGACATTCTTTAGTACTCCAGGCACCATGAAAAATCTTGTTCTTTGTGTCTGAGTCAACCACCCCTAAAATATGTAGGTTAAGTCAAGACAATGAGAGCAAGAGTAAACTTAAACCCCAGGCTTCACACAGCAGTTGTGTCCTACGTTCCTAGGTGAAGGCAAGGAGAGACATGTTCAGTGGAGAAACACTCTCAACTCCTGTATTAAAGCAAGACAGGCTTTCAGGTCTTTCTGTTTCATTATAGAATGAAAGTATGTTCCTGGACAACAAACATCTTTTCCCACTCCGTTAAAAATCATAATGTATAAACAAACAAAAAAAATCTAACCTCATATGAAACCAAAGATTAAAAATATGAGGAAATAAATACAGAATGTCCAGGTGCATTCCCTCCAGGAAGGACCCGTATTTGCCATAAGCATTCTCTACCGTGCAAACAAACATGATAAAAGCTGCTGCACTCCCCTCATGCAGAGTTCTTTGTTCTGTACTGTAAATATGGTAATTGTTCATCTGTTTGACCAAGGTCTGCAGGGCCCACATAGCACCAAAGGTATTTGAGCTATTGATTCATGACAAGATACAGAATTATCTCTAGCTCAGAGTTAGTTCGGGTCAGTGTGAAAGTGTACTTATTATAATCTTTCCTTAAGTGGTGGCTTTTCCAAACAATTTTTTTTCTAATATGAAACATGTCTTTGTGAAATTTACGGCTTTTAAAGAGACAGTATAAATATACCTCCCTAAACAGGTAAGGAATTTAGTGAAGAGACTTGTTGAATCAAAGAGGCCTTGTTCTAAGTATGGTGTTGGAATGTTTCTGGAGTTAACAATGGAGCTGAGTTTTGTGGCACTAACGTTCTAAGCCCCAAGATTCTGCATGTAACAGAAATAATAAAAACTATTCACATTGAATGCAGAAAGGACGTTTTATTATTTTTTATGTGTGTGTGTGTTTACATATTTGCGGGTTTCCATGTAAGAGAAAAAGGTTAATATAAAAAAGTGCTGTGATATTGAGCAAGAAGAATCAAAAATTAATTTTTTAGTCATAATATAGTTCAAAGACCAAATGTTTAGGGTTACAGAGATTCAGAGCTTAAGAGCGCTTGCTCTTCTTGCAGAGGACCTGGATTTAGCTTTGAGCCCCATATGAGGCAGGTCATAACCACCTGTAACAGCAGCTCCGGGGGCCACGTGCCCACTCTGCCCTCTCTGGCCTCCATGAGTACTACACTCACATATGGGCAGACCCATACACAGACCCACAAATAAAAATACAAATAAATTTAAAAACAACAACAACTGAACCAAAAGGTAAATACCCTATAAAATTAAACACATTTTATTTTTAAACTACTGGCATCAACCCAGTGTTGAGTATCTTTGATGTGAGCTTTCTTTTGTTACTTAGCAACTGTGTACATTTATTAAATATCCTGTTACTGAAGATCCAAGCACTTGTATGCAGATTTAATGAGAGTCATTATATTTTTCACTTGTTTTGTTTTATTGATGGTGAATAAAATCTAAATCAATTTGTGATTTGGTTATAGTAATATATGATTTATTTATGTGTATTTTCTTCAATTTAACCATGCTCAGTGATACTAATTCTTCATAGCTTTGTCATCTGAGATGAGAATACAATATTAATTCACATTAGTTCTGGATTGAAGCAAGCCTTTTTTATATTAATTATTTTATTTGTGTGCGAATGTGTGAGTGTGTGGAAACCAGAGGTCAGCTTTTTATGATATCCGTCATTTTTTATATCCGGCTTGATTTTCCTTTTGCTTTCTGTATCTTACTTTTATATTGTTATTAATTATTATTATTATTATTATTATTATTATCAAGTAGATACAGTCCTTTTATTAGCTTAGAACTCTTTATTTCTAGTCAGAATGCACCCTGGCCCTGGGTGTTAGGAAGAAGAGAGAACTCCACATGACATTTGAAGCTTCAGTCAGTAACACATCAAGCAAGTACTTCTGTGGAATTAGTTACTGAGCCACAGGCACAGACATTCTGTTGAATAAATGAAGCAGTTATGGTTCTTGAGGACTAAAGGGTAAGGATGGTTTTATTATTGCATGTGCCCAAACACTAAGTTTATAATTTTCCTTTTACATACATTTTATGATGGTGCACATTTTACATACATTTTATGATGGTGCACACAGTGGAGACCCCAGTGTGTCCAACACTTTCCTTTTGGAAAGTGTTTTGGGGGCACTGGGATGACTGAAAGTGGATCTCATACCTGCAGTTTACATATTACCCATTGATTTACTAGGGGAAGTTTGGAAGGTCAGAAGTGAGCTGGAAAATGATGCCAGGAATGCTTTACTCAGTGATATGACAACTGTGTGCCAAAACGAAAGCATTCTCTATCATTTGTTTGTCTGTATATCTGTCTGTCTGCCTGTCTGTCTGTATATCTACCCATCCATCCACCCATCCATCTATCCATCCATCCATCCAACCATCCATCTGTCCGTCCGTCCATCCATCTACCATCTTCTTTTTTCTTTCTACTACCTATCACCTATCATATTTTTATCATGTAACACCTGTCAAATTATCTTGTATTAGAGATCAATCATCCTATCATCTAACTGAAGAAGTATCATCTTTCTATCATGTATCAATGCATCTGCTACCTATTTATCAATTTATCTTTTATTATCTATCATGTAGCAAAATATCTTCAATATACCTATCATCTGTCATCTATTATCTATCAATCTATCTGTGTATCATCTATCATTTATCTATCATTTAACTATCTAACATCTATCTATCATCTACCATTTATCTATCTATCTATCTATTATCTATATGTCTATCTATCTATCTATCTATTATCTATATGTCTATCTATCTATCTATCTATCTATCTATCTATCTATCTATCTATCTATTATGTCTGTCTGTCTGTCTATCTATCTATCTATTATCTATCTACCTATCTATCTATCTATCTATCTACCTACCATCTATCCACTACTTTTTTATCATCTCTCATTTGTCACTCATTTATCTATCCATCTATCTTCTTAGTATCCACTCTCATAACCCTTTTACCAATCTATATGTATCAAACTATGTCATTTATCTACCACTCAATCTCTATTTTGATCATAATGAATAAAGAATTGAAATTTTTGTTTTATACATTTAAAAAACCACTATATTTGTAGAAAGCCCTATACTTCTCTTTAATAATGTTTCCTCCTTAATTTCAGCATTCAAGTAATCTCTGGCAAGTTTCTGGATTTCAGCGTTTTAAGCCTTCTGTTGTTTATTTTTTATTTACTTTGATTGTTCAATTGTCTCATACTTTATTCTTTTAGGGTAATGTATGGTAAAAATATCTATGCATTATATAATTTTACTAGCCATTAAAATGTAAAGCAATAAACAGCAGGTAGTAAAAATTTTTCAATTTTACCTAATTTCCTCCTAGTGTTCCTGTTCACAGCCCTGATGAATGTACTGCGATCAGTGTAGCTATAAAAATAAAGGCTTGAAATTGTGATAAAAATCTAGCATTTCCATGCCATTCTAAGTAAAAATGTTCATAATTACTAGGCTCAATTAAAGTGGGCACTTTTAACTGTATAAAATTAGATAGGGTAGACTGGAATCCCCACAATAAAGATTGAGTTCAGCTATGGGAAACAAAAACTAAGTAAAAATTGTTTATAGAAAAATAATTTTAGTCCTGGAAAGAGGGCTCAAAGGGAAAAATACCTGCTGTGGAGCATGAGGACCTGAGACTTGTTCCCAGGCACCCTGTAAAAATCTTGTTGCAATTCTACACATCTACAATCCTATTACTTTGGTGAGGGCGGGGAGGGCAGAGACGGACAGATCTCTCTAATTCACTGGCCATTAGCATAGTCAGTCAGTGAGCAGCTGGTTCAGGGAGAGACATTATTACAAAAGATAAGGTGAAGCGCTAGTAAGTAGTAAGAAAGACACCTGAAGTAAACTGCCTGCCTCTGTGCACAGGTGCACATGTATGCCCTTCCACAAGACAACATGGGTTTGTTTGTTTGTTTGTATTTTATTCAATTCTGTATGGCACATAGTCCAGAGAGAGGTTGCTCAGGTCTACTGGGTTTCCTGGAGACTTTCTGGTGGTTATCCTCAGATGACTCTTCACCTCACATCACTTATGGTAAGGTTGGTGGAGATGAGGTAAACCGAGCAGAAGCACACCTGAGTGGAACTCTGTTACTTTAAAAGACAATTTCCAGAAGCCCCTGAGGTGTTAACATAGTGTTGCTAGCCAGTTTGCAGTTACTTCCAAGGACAAGTCTATTAAATTGTCACACTTACAGAACAGTTATCTCTAAACAGATGGGAGAGTTTGTGGTGGGAGATAGGAAAGAAGAGATCCTTGGGGTGTTGATAGTACCACCTATGCCAAGATCACCACTTCGCCCACCACAGGGATCTCCTAAATGCTACAGCATTCTTTTAACTTTTAACTTTTATTTTTATCAGCTTTTAATTGTGAACTCCATTGTCAGTAGTAGGCACTGAAAATCATATGTATTGAGTATGAGAAATAAAACAATTAATCTCATGTGGTATCATCCTGAAATGTCTGTAGTGTGATCTCCGTTGAAAAGAGATCCATTATATAATTACAGAATCTTCTTTTTAAAGCACATTTGAACAGTTTGAAATGAGTCACTTTTATTTTCTGATACATCTTCACTTTATGTACGTCTGGAGTTGGCAAATTAAAGGATATTATAAAGACAGTATTTCTTTACCAATATAAATGAAATTTAAGTAATAGGTCTGTTTTCAATTTGAAAACTGAAATTTTCAAGGTGGATCTGGGATGCAGGACTATATTTCCAGCTCCTCAAGAGACCCATGCAGAAGTTCACGAAGCCAAGACTTAGTTAGGTTGTAGAAAGTTGAAGGCCAGGCTGTGCAACTTGGTGAGAACCTTTATCTAAAGGAGGGCTGGGGGTTGGGTCTGTTGTGTAATACTTCCCAGCAGTGCAAGGCCCTAGGTACAATCCCCAGTACAAAAGAAAAACCACAAAACCAAAAATAAATAAATAAATAAAACCCAACAAATCAAAATAAGAAAGGAAAAGCTAAGTTTTCTACCAATAACAATATTATATTCCTGCCTGGAATTTTCCCCAAGACATATTAGGTGTCGGTCTAAAAGAACTTGTCATGACTTTGTAAAGTTCCCCATGCTGTGTGAAGCTGGACAGCACAACCATAATCCTATGACTCAACTTTTTATATATTCCCTGAGCCAGAATTCAATTTTGTCTCCTCATTTCCCTACTGCTAATCACACCTCTAAGAAAAAGAAGACTGGTGCTGTGGCCATAACAGCGCAAATTCAATTATCTTTTGAAACTAGATTTCACTCTTTGCAAATTGGATTAGTTATAGAGTTATCATTTGTGAAAGGTAGTGAAGTTGTTTATAAAGGAGAGGATGGCTTGTATTTCGTTTCAGAGAGTTTCTCTGTGTGCTCGAGTTTTATATTTTGATGAGATGGGTGGGGAATGAGTTGTATTTACTTTGCAGTTTCTTGTATTCTCAAACTTTAGGTTTCTTTTCCTTTAAGCAGTCCGGAACAATGGTCTTGTTTAATCTTTCATTTGTCTCTGGTGTTTATAACGTGGCTGTAGGCACCTGGAGTTTTCTTGAACTTCAGAGAATATTCAAGTCCCAGCTCAGTGCTTTTCCAACATTGCACCTTGCCCCAGGCTAGTCGTACTTGTCACTACTACAATTTGCCATTTTTAGATTCCAAAACAGTGGGGGAGGTTATCCCTGCCCATATAGGCTGCTAAAGTATTTGGTTATATTTTTACATTGTAGGGTGTGTGTGTGTGTGTGTGTGTATACATGTGTGTGTGTCTGTGTGCATCTGTGTATCTGTCTGCATATGTGTCTGTATCTCTCTGTCTGTCTCTGTGTGTCTGTGTGTCTGTGTCTGTGTGTGTGCATGTGTGTGTTCATGTGCATATGGCTATATGTGGGGGCCAGAAGTCAACATTGCCTGTCTCAGGTTTTCACCATCTTATCTTTCAAGACAGGAGCACTCACTGAACCCAGCACTTATCAATTGCCTAGACTGGTTGGTCGTTGTACTCTGGAAATCTTGTGTTTGCCTCCCTGTGCTAGGGTTACAGATGTCAGCAACTTTACTAGGCTTTGTTTTACCTATGTGTTAAGTATCCAAACACAGCCCTGCATGCATGAACAGCAGGTCCTTAATTAACTGAGCCTCTCTTTGTCTTTCATCAGTGAGTCCTGGGAAATCTATGCACGAGTCCTTCTAAGATAGTTTCATCTCTGTGATTTCTTGAACAGGAGTCTGCCCAGTGATATTGTTAATGCAGGCATCATAAAAAAACAGAAATTCTACACATCATTTTAGTTATAACACATGGAGTCTAAATGCCCTTTCTATATCTCTAGTCAATTGTGATGTGACCTCACCTGACCTGAGAAAACAGCTCTGTGGCATCTTGATACTGCCTTTTTTCTGAATATATATATATATATATATATATATATATATATATATATATATATGTATATATGTATATATATATTTGTATTTTCATAGAGATATTCACTGATGCATTTGTTGCCTTTCTCATTGCTGTGATCTATCCTTGAGAAGAAGTGACTTGAACAAGGAAAGCTTTATTTTACCTTAAAGTTTGAGGGATTTAGTAAGTTGTGGTCTAAAAAGCATGGTAGCAAGAGAGGAGCGCCCTAGTGATGAGGGTGTATGTAACTGGGATTCCTCACTGCGTTGAATCTCCTCTGCATAGGAAGAAGGGGACAAGCATGGAGCCTGATTATAAACCTCATGGCTCAACCACTTCCTCTATCAAGGTCCAACCTTCTCAAAGTTCCACACTGAAATCTTCTGGCCCAAACCACACAACCTAGTAACGTGTAGGCTTAATCCAATGGTATAGCTCTGAACATGAAATTCAGAGTGCACAAGAGGAATGGAGAGATGCTTCAGTGGTTAGGAATGCTTGCTGCTCTCCAAGAGGACCCACATCTGGTTTCTAGCACCCATGTCTGTGGATGATAATGGCCTACAACCCCAATATCAGAGCAAAAGTTCTCTTTTAACCTCCCTAGGCACTGCACACATGTGGAGCATGGCACATGTGTGCACACACATGAACACATGCACATATAAGAATAAGTAGATAAATGAGTCTCTGTGCATAACAATGGAGGATACCAGAGAACCAAAAGAAGAGATGGGAATTGAAAAAGAAGTTTTGAGGATGAAATGATTCCAAAGTCTCTTAAACTGGAGAAAAGAGTCAAAGAGAGAAGATGGAGAGTTTCAGAAGGGAAATGGGCATAGCCTGCAAACGTTGGAAAAATAGGGGCAAGCAAAATGGCTGAGTGGGTAAGACACTTGCTGCCATGTCTGTCAACCTAAGTTCAAATCCTTGAGCCCATGTAGAGGAAGGAGAGAGCTTATTCCTGTACGTTCCCCTCTGACCCTTTGGCTGCTACATGTGTACGGTGGCACACATGCACACACACACACATATGTACACACACACACACACACACATTTTAAGAGGAATTCAGAATATAGAGTATCTACCAGCCTGAATAATGAGAGTGAGGTAGCATAAGCTGAGACCACAGGGCCATGTCACTGGGTATACATGGACACATAGGGAGAGGAGCATGAAACTGCTGGAATCCTCCCATCATGGATTATTTTTATGAAACAGAATGGCAGTTATGCAAAGCATCAGAATAGTCCCTCAAGAGTAGAAGCTCTAATAAGATTGATTAAAATTTAGTAAATGGGAAATGAAACAAGTCTGATTAATGTCACAAGTAAAACTTTGTTCTACACTGAGATCAAGGTAGCTCCCAGCGAGCATTCTTTTTTGGATTTTGTTTCTTACAACCATCTTAGAGAATAGATATGAATATATTTTAAAAGAGAATAGAAGAAGAAAGCAAAGCTAAAGAACCAAAGACTGCAACTTACCAGGGCTACAGTTTTCTTGATTAGGAAAACAATGTATTTATTGCTCTGCAGTCTAACAAAATGCGCCAAGATGGAGGACAGAAGATGTATAGCTTTAGGGGCAGTCTGTAAATTCACTGGTACTCAAACACAACATGGGGAAGTTATTAGCCTTACAATGTTTTAATACCATAAATTGTTTATATAAATGATGGAGGACCTGCCAGGCTAAATACAAACAGTAAAATGACTCAGAGTTTACTTATGGTGTGAAGCTACTATCACATGGAGACTAGAGTGAACGAGGAGGTTCGGTTAACCTGAGCATAGGAGCCTTGGGAGACAGGAAATTACAGAGCACATATTCCTGTGGAATATTGGCTTAAGAGGTTCTAGAGGGATGACAGTGAAGATCCTATCCAGTGTGAGCTGGTACTCTGTAGAAGTTACAAAAAGGTGGGGGATAGGCATACCAGGAGTCACACTCTATCTATCCATGGACCCTTTTCTTCCCCTAGTCCTGTTTCCCATGACTGAAACTCCTCACAAGCCAGAGAATAAAGGAAAATGGCTAAGAGAAATTCTCTTCTGAGATACAATGTAACAGAAGATGGGAAGGGAAAGATCTGAGAGCAAAGGATTATATCCTGAAATTCATAGATGTAAGAAAGGTTCACAGTCACTGGAATGGTAAGAGCTCATTCTGTTATCAGTGGTGGGGCATTGAGGTCTCTCCATCTATTCACACAGGCAGATACTATTTCAAACTGACTAGGAAAAATCTCAATCATAAGAAAGCACCAAACAATATCTCTCCGAGTTCCCTGAGGGACAAGCCTGACCGCATAGAGGTTGATGTCAAAAGTATCCCCTCTCCAGGAAAAAGACATCGGGATGAGTATGGCCCTCATGACTCACTGGACAACAACAGGGGGACCGGAGCCCTTACAAAGTCCCCTTCAATTACTGGAGGTCAGGCCTCTATCCCTGTCTTTGCAAGATTAGAATCGACACAGCCCTTCTATACTTAGAGAAGGAAGGAGATGTCAGGGGCAGCCCTGCTTATACACTGAAGGCCTAAAATCAGCCATAGGCCTAAAATCAGCAATAGGCCTGTCATACATGTATACTAACACCAAGTCTTGGGTCTCTGTGGAAAAACACTGAAACAGATGGCTATAAGCTATTGTAAACAGGCAGCTTTTGTGGAAATTTACCAGCCTGAGTAGTCATAGACCTTGTAAATAGGTAGCCTTGGTGGATAATACCAACTTAGATAAGGACAAGTGAATCATAGATAGAGTCATAGTGACCTATCCCCTGAACCTTCACCCAGCTGATACCCTGTTCTGAAAGATATTTGTACTCCCCCTGAACACCCATGCTCCAGTGTCATCCCCTTCCACACGTCCTGCCTTTTTATGTTTATAACCCCTGTGTGAATAAGTAAAAATTATTATTTGATTTAAAAAAAAATATATATATAGAAAGCACCAAACAGAGTCCCATGCCCTGCAGACTCCTCAGAGATCTCCAAACCACAGAACTTAGTTCCACAATATTGGAATGTCATTCAAGAAGTGACCATCATGAGGATGAGGTCAGCTCATCATGTGAATCCCCCTCAGCACCAGAATAAGCATCTTTCTGTAACCTCATGATTTCATATCACCACAGACTGTTTCTCTCTGTCTCCTTGAGACATGTAATCTCATTATGTCCTTGACTCTGCTAAACCTTGTTTAAATTTGCATGTCAGATTGTACTGACTATGGATGGTGCCAGTTAAAGGTAGTTGGGATGCATGGTTGTACCTAACTTTAGATTTTCTTTTGATATATGCATATTCTTTTCTTTTCCATTGCTGTGATAAAACAGCCTGAAACAACATTATCTAACAGGAAGAAAGTGATTATTTTAGCTCACAATTCCAGGTTACATTCCATCAGAAGGAGGAAGTCAAGGCAAGAACTTGAGGCAGTCAGTCATTTCAAACCAACAGTCAAAGGTGGAGAGAAGTAAATGCATACATGCTTAGTACTCAGTTTGCTTTCTCTATCCTTATACAGTCAAGGATCCAAATGCAGGGAATGGCACCACCCACAATGTGCTGTGTTCTCTTACACCAATTAATGTTGTTAAGACAGTTGCTCAAAAAAATGTACCTAGGTCATAACTTGAGTTAGACAGTCTCTTATTCATATTCTCAGGTGATTCTGGCTTATGTCAAGTTTACAATTAAAATAACCAGGATAGCATATTAGCAGAAAAAAAACATTCAATATGCAGCTCCCTGTTCAATTGTTTTCTCAACCAGATGGGTCTGTCTTGGGTTCCATATTCAGCATAAAGAAGTTACATGTTGTCTCCACAGAGGCCAAAGGCGACCAGTTCCATGCCTACATACATGTGGGTTGCACCGTGATCCCCATCATCACCATCTATGTTCTATAAATAGGTACACAGCACTTACAGGTGTCACTCTGGTCTTTCTGCTGGATCATTAGTTCTTTAAGGAAACAAACTCTAGTTAAGAGATGATTGTTGATTGACTGTTTATGTTGGCTTATATTCATGTTCACAAAATGACAGGTAACAAACTATAGACTTTTTAGTGACTGTGTCAGTGCAGACAAAAGATGAGAGCTGCAGACAATAAGAGAAACCAAGAAGCAGCCTTGGGTTTATAATGTAAGTCTTCAAACCACAAGAAAATGGCACAGGAGACTTCCTCACCCATTGTGTTAGATCAAAGTCCGCAACTGACTTCAGTGTAGCCTGACTTGACTAAAGAAAGACTATATAAAAAAGTTAAAAAAACAAATTACGTCTGTGCAAATGTCTCAATGCTTCTTCCTTTTATTCCCAAGGAACAAAATATAGCCTCGTTTGAGTGAGACTGGTGTATTGTTTTTGACTTGTTTAACAGAGACTTAAATCCAAATGTCTTTTGAACATGGCAAGGCAGGTCAAACAACAAAATAAGAGTGGAACAGAGGTCAGCATGGCTGGCAGGAGCGAACCAAGGCCTGGATCATTGCTATTTACAAATGTAAGGAAAGGAGACAGCCCGGAGTTTGAAAAGGAATGGGAAAATGAAATGCTCCTGCTGAAAACTAGTATAGCATAAGCTGTCCAAACCAATTCCCCCTTCCCTAAATCAGCTGGGGAGACCAGACAAAAGAATTATTGTATATTACTTTTGTCCTTCCCATTCATCTTTCCTGTCCTTTTCTTTATTTTAACTTTATCCCATTTCTCAGAGCATAGCTTTTCATGTCAGTAAATGTTTCCCATGCTGGCTATCTACTTCAGAATATAGGAAAGTATGTGTGTATTTTTTCTTTCACTTGTTTCTTAATTTTGTGATTTCTATGGATAGCTTCATTTGTGTGCTTTTTGAACTAACTGTTTTGGATGCCCAGGAAAGTATGAGGAGCAAAGAGCTGCCTCAATGAATTTTGGAATGACTCCAGTGTATTAGACATTATAAAGTGAAAATTTGTATAGAAACAAACAAGATTGAGAGGAGGAATAGCATCAAGATAAAGTCCACCTTATTACAGGAAGTTAACAGGCATTACTTCTTCAGCAGGACCACAGATCCCCAACATGATCCTCTGCAGCAGCACTGACCAAGGCCATCAGCATCACTTCAGGTGACAGTACTGAGAGTTTGACCATGATCCAGTGAGATTATGGGCAACAGAATTTAGATTTACTCCTTCCCCCCTCCCCCTCTCCTCCTCCTCCTCCTCCTCCTCCTCCTCCTCCTCCTCCTCTCTTCTCCTCTTCTTCTTCCTGCTCTTCCTCCTCTTTTCCCTTTTGCTTCTTCTTCCTTCTCCTTCTCCTAGGCAGAGGGAGCATAAGGTTTGGGGGGGTGGACCTGGGAGGACCAGAAAGTAAGAATGATTGAGATGCATGATGTGAAATTCATAATCAATAAAAATATTTTGTTGAGGAAAACAGAGGCATTGCCTAGCAAGATATTTGACTCAAGACCTGCTACAGCCAAATAGATGATAGTGTTCCTGTCAGGAGGGAGAGCAGGAGCCAAGAATTTTGTTTGCCATATTGAATAATAGTGAGGACTGGGCAGTAGATTCAAGGGAAAGGGAGGAAGAAGTTGGTATAATGGGTTTGCGGTGCAGCAAATCATCCTAAGAGACCCCCATAAACCTTTAGGATACTTGCTTCTACTTTGACTAAGGGGAAGGCTTGAAGAAGTAGAATGGTTTTAGTGCCTACATTGAGAGCAGGCTGAAGAGAACTGGGTCAATAGCTTGGAGAGAGCTGAGATGCTTCAAGAATCCAGGGAAGAGCTGAAGCAGGTGCCAGGGTTATAAAGGAAGTGGAAGTGGGAAGCATGTGGGTTTGGGCTGAGTCTGAGGAGGTCAGAGGGTCAGCTAATGGACTGGTTGCATTAGACAGTCAGAAGTGACTCTAGGGGATTCTGCCTGAACAGCCTGGAGGTCCAGAATTACCCAACTGAGATGTGAAAAGCTGTCTGGAGAAGATGTGGGAGCAGGGAAGACTCAGAGTTCATATTGGGACAGGCAAAGGCTGGGATGCTTATTAAGCATGCAATTTGAAATCCTGAGGGGGCAGATAGACCCACGAGGCTGTGGCTCAGGGAGAAAACTGCTGAAGACATAAATGTGGGGTTTAGTAATACATAGACAATTTTCAGAGCTACAGAACCGGAAGAGAAAGCAAAAAAGCTGAAAAATGAACATAATTAAAAGTATCCAAAGAATTGAGCACTAGATATTATTGAACATGGGGTCACAATCTGTGCCCCAAGCCAAGTTCAAGTCATCCAGTCTTAAAAAGCCAACTAAAAGAGCCAAATTGGTAGTGAAGGCAAAACAAAACAAAACAAAACAAAACAAACAAACAAAAACAGCCACACCCCTACATACAGAAGTCCTTCTTCCAGTGTCCTGAAGTTTAAAATATAGGGCCAGTGGAATTCACATCTCCAGAGTCCCAACAAGGTGTGGTCCTGTCCACTATTGGTTCATCATTGTCTGGGATTCAGGCTTACCATGTAAGGTGGTCTGACAAATTGTTAGTACTGTGTGAAATCTCTTTCCTGGAGATAAGTTTTCCCTCTGGCTGGTGCCTTTTTCCTTCTCAGAGCATGAGATTCCTGGGGGGAAATTCCCATGTCTTTGGGGTCCATTGTTTCAATAGTCTGATAGGCAGATTGGAAGACACAAATGTCTCTTATAGAATATCCTCATTTATTCCAGCCAGTTACAATTTAAGAAAAAGGTGGTTGTACTTAGAAGTATGATTCTGCAGGTGCCTTTTATTGGGAGGTAAGAACTGGAGCCAATGGTGAGGGCAAAGCTCACAAGTGTCCCATCAGGCAGGTAAGCAAAAACTGTCTCACGGAGGTAGAGTCACAGTGTCTGCCAAGCACAACTGAATGTTCCAACAAGTCTGACCAACCACTGTTGTTTTTGCAACAGAATGTCTGAGGCAGCATCCTTCCCAGTCAACCATAGTCTAACAGACCCCAGTAGGCAAAATTGTATAGCTCAGTGACTGGAAAAGTACAAGAGAAGCTCAGAGGGAGTGAGCAGCCCATCTGGGGATACTGAATAGACAGTAGAAGGACCCTTGATGGGGCTATTCACAGACTGAAAACTCAAGTTAAAGGCTTCAGAAAAACAATGATGTAACTCTCAATCCAGGTTACAAATCCTAAGAACCCCAGGGGAGAGGATAGGATAGGTCTTGGAGTCCAATGGCCAAGACTTAAAGTTCTCATATCAAAGAGAGAAGAAAAGTCACCTATCTCAATTCTCCGAGGAGAAGTCAGTACACCTTCTACACTCCTACTAAGTCTGTCTCCCTAAAAACTCCTCACAGGATGTGGAAACCACTCTTATCCAGTCCACATTCTCACAGACACACACACCTTGACCAATGTTTTCCTCGGGGTTCCATATCAGTTTTTGTTGTTTTTTCATTAATAAATAAATAAATAATTTATTTATTCATTCTACATCACAATCACAACCTCCCTCCCTCCTGTCCTCCCAGTTCCTCCCTCCCGCTTCCTCCATTTCTCAGAGGAGGAAGCCCTTCCTCCCTCCCTGCTACCAACCTGTACTGGCATATCATGTCTCATAAGGTCTAAGCACATCCTCTCTCACTGAGAATTGCAAATCACAGCTACTTTGAGATTTTTATTTTAAACCCCTCAGAATGGCTAAGTTCAAAAAACTCAAGTGTCAGCACATGTTGGAGAAGGATGTGGAGCAAACGGAACACTCCTCCATTGCTGGTGTGAGTATAACGTTGTACAACCACTTTGGAAATCAATCTGACAGTTTCTTAGGAAATTAGAAATATTTCTACCTCAATACCCAACTATACTGCTCCTGGGCATATACCCAAAAGATGCTCCATCGTATCACAGGACACTTGCTCAGCTATGTTCATAGCAGCTTTATTCATAATAGCAAAAAACTACAAACAACCCAGATGTTCCTTAACCAAAGAATGTATAAAGAAAATGTGGTACACTTATACAGAGGAATACTACTTAGCTATTAAAAACAAGGACATCATGAAATTTGCAGACAAATGGATGGAACTAGAAAATATTATCCTGAGTGAAGTAACCTAGACCAGGAAAGACATGCATGGTATGTACTCACTTATAAGTAGATATTAGCCATAAAGTATGGGATAAACATGCTAAAAATCCACAGACTTAATCTAAGTAACAAGGAGGGCAAGGGAAGATGTGTGAATCTCAGAAGGATTCCATGTCTTAACCTACACATCAACAACAAAACTTAATCAGCACACTATATTTTATGGTTTTATCATTTATTTATAGACTTTCTTATGAAAGAATATTACAGTGCTCACTACTTATTGTTAGTACTTTTACCTTCAATAGTCAGTTACTATTTCTGAATGTTTCATGAGAGAGAGGCTCTTGAATTTACTACTAGGGACTCCTCCTGTTGTTCTTAATTCAAGGATGAAGAAGAATTCCTGTGAGCACCAATTTCCTTTCTCCTATAGAATCTCTCCCATCTGTTTAGTAGCCTATTCTGATGCTGCTCAGTTCTATTCTCTTGCTTTGGCAAAGTCTCTACTGTACTTTTGACATCACATTATAAATTTGATTTAATCTAACAGAATATTAAACAATATTTCCTTCTAATTCCTTTAAGATTTTGCTTCAGTGTCTTCCAATTTTCAATGTTTCTAAGAACAGATATGTAGCTATCAACATTTTTTGTCAGTACCACTATCTTTGTTCCATTTTATGTGTGATTTGCTTTTGGTATTATCTGATTGAAGATGCTCTTTTCATCTTTGATTTTAAGTAATTTGAATTAGTCAATCTTTCTCTGTTTCTTTCTTTCCCTATGTCTTTCCTTGTATATGTATTTCTCTCTCTCTTGTATGTATACTTCTGTGTCTCTATCTACTGTGTTTCACCTCTTCTTATTATCATCTGTCTATCTGTCTATCTATCTATCTATCTATCTATCTATCTATCTATCTATCTATCTATCTATCTATGTATCTATCCATCCATTCATCCATCCATCTCAATCTCTCTTTCTCTATAATATTTTGGTATAAATGCTGTTTGAAAACAGGAAGATGAAAATAAGGAAAGATGAAGTCTGAAGATTTTACAGATGAATGAAAGAAAAGACATGTGCTTATCAGTTATGTCCTAGTTAGTTTTGATTGTCTCCAGGGAATGACCATATCAGATTGGCCTGTGGACAAGTCTGTAAGGGTTTGTCCTGATTGTAATTTGAAATAGGAGTGCCATTTTGGGTGGCAACATTCCCCAGGCAAGTGGTCTTGAGATGTTATGTGATAGCTAGCAAAACATGAGCCTAAGAATGATCCAGCAAGGAGTGTTCCTCCATGGTTTCTTCTTTGAGTTCCTGATCTGACTTTCTTCAGTGTTAGACTGTGACCTATAAACTGAAACAAACATGTTCCTTCTCAAGTTGTTTTATCACAGTAAACAGGATCAATAAGGACAGGTGGCTGGTAAGACGAAGACAATTAAGGCAATAAACTATGTTTAGTTTAAGACAGAAAGACATTAGAAGATGGTGAATTTATTTAGGGCAATGGTGTATACATTACTCATCCCATGTTTACTAACTGAGTAAACTAAATTCATTTACATGTATACTTGAATCAATTATATTTTATTTTCCTTACTTCACTAAATGAAGCATAGGAAAAGATTAAGCTTTAAAACTAGTTACTTAACATTGTTTCCTACACAGAGAATCAATATAAATAGAGACATCTTTGAGATGAAATAAGGAACAATAAAAAAGTTAACATCAGATGCCCTAGTTTTACCTGTACATGGATATTCTGCCAGCATAGATGTGGGATCTGAGAACAAGGAAGTTTTATATGAATTTGTGTGGGGAAAGGTAAGAGAACTGATGAAATAAATCATATTTGTTGAATATATTGATAATATTTTCAAGTAGTGTCTATATTTCCATCTCTAGGCAATGATGCATAAAAATCATGATTATTCTATAGTTTGTGCTACAAGATCAAATTTAAAAAAAAATCTAGTACTTGGGTGTTTTTACTAAGGGAATAATATAACGTTATGAAGGAAAAAGGCAAATGAGAACATTACTAAAAGCTTCAGGGAAGATCTGGTATTTCAGTACTGCCTCCAACGTGGTTATAATTCACCAGTTATTAGCACCCAAAGAGAATGCTGCATAATAATAAAAAATACTAGCAAATGCTCCCACAGTGGTCCTGTGTGCCAGGTACTTACTTCTGTAGATAATTGTTGTTATCATTGTTTGTGGAAAATTAAAGTTTAGAGAAGGCAAGTAATTTGTACACATTTTCACAGCTAATAAGTAATGAAACAGAACTTAAAACTCTGAGCAGAAAATAAAGTCAATTAATTTTTCTGATACTTCTGAAGGAAAAGTTCTCAAGAAACTCACAATCTGAATTCCAAGAAAGGACATGTGAAGTTTGGTGGATATTCTCAGTTCCAGACTAGATAATCTGAGACAAGAACAGAAGTCAGTATTTCTGGTCTTGAGTCAAGTGTTTATTCTGTCTTATTTGAATATTGATTATGTACCTCTCAATAATCATTTGTTTGCCAAGCAAATATTTACCTGGCATTTGTCATGCCTCTGTTTTTCTAGAAACTGGCATCCAAAGGAGGAACAGGTTAGCTCTTTAGTAGAACCTTACAACAAGTAAACAGAATATATATAAATGTGAACTATAAAGAACCATTGTGGCAATTGGGATATGAAAATAATACAGGGTAGCAGTGACTGGTGAGTAGTTCGGGTCTCTGGAGGATACAATGACTACAAAGGAGGGAAGCTGCGAGTCAAGAAACCATGGGTGAAGCCAAAGTATATGACTGTGAACTCATGCTGCAGAGGCAACATTAGATATGCAAAGCAAAGGGCAAGAAGCAAACCACTGTCCTAGAACTGGAAAGGGAGGAGCAGGATCAGAAGAGGGAGGGAGGATGTGAGTTATTTTTCAGGTCATATATGGGGCCTGTGCAAATCTATTCTTTAGTTCAGGTTGGGAAGCTCTGGAAATTCTCTAGATAGTATGTGGTTATAGATTCATAATATCATGTTGTGTGTATCTATGTACATACATACACACAGGAGGTCAGAAGACAATTTGGGGGACTTACTTTTCTCCTCCTATCATGTGGGTTCTGGGAATTGAACTCAGGCCTTCAGGTTCAGTCAGAAGAACATTTACCCACTGAGCCCTCTGGCTTAAGCTTCTTCCTATGCTAAGATCTTTTGGAAAACTATTTCCTATGGTTGGATTTTTAAAATTTAATTAAATATTTGTAATCAAGGAAGGTGTAAGCATGTGTGTATATTTGCATATGCAGAGGCCAGAGGGGGATCTCTATCCTCTTTGACTTATTTTCTTGAGGAAAAAACCTCTCACAGAGCCTGAAGCTCTGTAGTTTGGGGCTAAGCTAGCCACCAGCAAGCACCAATGAATTATCTTCCCTCCTCTGACTGACTCCTACCACAGATCTGGGGTTACAGGCACACAGGCCATGCCTGGCTTCCATGTGTGTGCTGAGGCTTTGAGCTTAGGTCCTTGTGCTTGTCCACTAGGTTCTCTTACCTAATCAGCCATTCTCCAAATTTCCACAGGGCTGATTTTTTTGTGGATTTTAAAAATAAATATGTAGGAAATTAAAAAGTTTATGCCATTATAATCAGCACATAGATCAGAAGATAAAGGTTGGAAGTCTTTTTTAGGTGGTGGCCTGTGGCCCACATATAGCTCAAGATAGCTGCAGATGTGGGCCACAGCACATCATAGACTTACTTAAAACATTATGAGTTACTTTTTGCTAGCTTTTGTAACTAAAAAGGGTTCTGGGGTGTGGAATTTGCAGATGACAGTGTGCTTCATAGAATTCAGAAGTTTAGACACCCTTACTAGGGTTTTGTGAATACTAGAAAGTCTGTCAGAGATGCTAGCCTAGCATGCTTGTGTGATGAACAATGGCTCACTTCTGTAGCTGGAGCGGGACACTGGGCATATTGCATGTGCCTAGATTCATGATTGCACACCGTGGGGGCAAGAACGAACATTCACAATCCCTTCATTTAATAAATGAAAAGATTGGAGCTCTGCCAAGTTACTCACTTGTCCAGGGTCATAAAACTCATTACAGAGAGTCAGAATGAAATTATTCCTGTAAGTGAGATGCTGAGGAAGGAAAACGGGACAATCTCTCCTCTTGATTCATTGCCATTGCCAAAGCATTTGTCTCTGTGCTTGAGTAATTCATTGAGATTGAACCTGTGATTATGTGTATCTGATGAACACCCCCCACCCACCCCCCCGAATACATTTCTGGTCTCTCCACTCACTCTCCCAGGAATAGAAACACTTTTCAGACAGCTTGAAATGGACAATTTCTGTGTTCATTGTCTTTTACCTGCTTTTGTATATGTATGTAGTAACGTTGTATGCACGTGTGTATGTGTGTATGGAGGCCGGAGGTTGGAGCTGTGGTTCTTCCTCCACTATGTTCCTTCTTATTTTTTGAGGGAGCATCTCCCACTAAATCTGGAGCTTCCTGATTTGCCTCTGGCTAATGAGCTTTAAGGAGGCCCCCTTAGTCAGTGGTCATCAATGGCTACTGCCACACCTAGCTTACTCCTGCTCATTAGAGATCCAAGTTGAAGTTCTCACTCTTGCCCTCAGGCACGTTCCTTACTGAGCCATTTCTCTAGCCCCCCTCCCCCATATTCCTTTAAAACCTGTTTTGTACAGCTACCACAGCATGAATATAATCTGAAATATCATTTATAAATCAGCTGTATCCCAGTCAGGATTCCTCTACTTTCTCTAGCTACTCTGAGCGTAGGTGAAACAGGTGCTAAGAGCAAAACTTGACCAATGTCAGGTTGATGGAGAAAACATCATCACTCAGTGGTTAAGGTTGGTTGGGAAGCCATTTCTATGCTCTGCATAGGGTCCCTCTGATGTCCATATTAACGATTTCAATACCACATCCTCAAAACAGCACCTACACTTTTCATGCTTTGCAGTCCCTCCATTTTGTCCCTTTAAATTACTTTGTCACTCAAACCATGATGTCCTGCCTCCTGTCTCATGAATTCATGAGAACTCATACCAACACCGAACCTACTTATTTACATGACATCCCACCACTAAGTGACCATTTGTGCACTCCTACCCAGTTGTTAGGACCCAAAACATGTTCTTTAAAGATATTTGCCAAATCAGTACAATCAGGACAGCCATGGTGAAAACTATGGTCTCCACCTTGATTGAATTTTAGTTATATTTGGTAATATATGATTCATAGCATGAGTCAGCAGGTATAAAAAGATTACAATGATAGAAGTATTAAACTGGAAAAATTGAAGTTTAGAAATCAGGAAATAGTCACTGGAATGGGATTTGCAGATGTCTAGTAAGTGGTTAAGTGTATTTTCTTTAAGGAAAAAAGGTGAGACACACAGAAGACAGTATTCACGCTGTAATCCTTCATTCACTTGTACAAGGAAAAGCATCTGTTATTAAGTGTCTTTTGTGATGAGAGCCTCTTGCTTAGAGGTGAAGCATAGTCGTCCAACGCAAAGTAGAAGTCATCTTAGAAATGGACTGAAAATGGACAAAGATTAGTTATCATCTGCATTTGGCTCCTCTGAATATATCATGGATGAGGCGAGAAAAGTTTCCAACTTGGACACAGGAGGGACCGAACACACCATTGTCTCCCCTAGAGGTGGTGTTTTGAGTGTCCCATGGGATGAATATAATAATCATATTTTCCTTTTTGCTTAACAAGTGCCTAATCAAGTCTGTTCCGATTTCTTTGGTGGATAATAAATCAATAAACAAGTTGTATTATAGTATTTAATAAATATATGATCATTTTAAATGTGATTTACAGAGTTTAGTCAATGATTGAGTTCTCTCATTAAGAAAAAACTAAAATCATGCCATGTATAATTTAATATTCTAAGCATTGGAGCTAGAAAGATGAACTTTAATTAAGCATCAAGTCATGGAAAACAGAGCCCAGCACACAAAAATTCATAATTCTATTAAATCTTCATGAGGAAATGGGAGTTCTGAAAAAGAAAATTTGATCTTTGGAGGAAGAATCCTTGACCAAAGGTTACAAAGTTTCAAACAAAAAGCTTTAGCAAGCTTTTCATGGGATGGCATTTATAATTAATAATACAATATGCTGGATATTTCAGAACTGCTGAAAGATTGGATTTGAATTGTTACCGCTGAATGAAATGATAAATTTGTGTGGTGATGGATTTATTAATTATCTTACTTAGTCATCTACATTATGTGCATACATATCACATTGTATACCTCATAAACACAGAATTATAGATCAACTGACGACAAATGCAGAAATATTGTTGGTGGAAGAGAGAGAGTGGGAGGGATAGAGAAAGAGAGAGAATTTCATGGGAATGAGGAAAATATAAACAAGTCTAAAGATATTTGAGGGAGCTAGTTTAACTGGATATTCAACTTTGAAGAAAGATGAGATGTGAAGCCAGAGCGGTGGGTAAAACCAAGGTAAAATGAAAGGCGTAATAGAGATTCAGATAGTGAAGGACGAAAAGAGAAAGAAATATAAAAGTCATACTCCATATGCAATAATAAGTTCATTGAAACACATATAATGGGGAGATGGAAAGTAATGGACAGATTTTTGAAAGAGAATGTAATCTTGGTGAAAGCTCACACTGCAGGGGCTGAGGAGATGGCTTAGGGGGTAAAGAAGTTTATCACTTGAGAACCTGCGCTCTATCCTCAGGACCCACAGAGTAGAAGGAGAGAGCTAAACGACTCTAGAAAGGTGTCATTTCCACATGCATGCTGCAGCACGCATGCTCACACAACTACACACACACAGACACACACAGACACATACAGACACATAACCACACACACACACACACACACACACACACACACACACACACACACATATTGAAAATCTAAACCATCCACCTCAGTTTTAAGATTACCTCTTCTCTGTCTATTCAGTGGTTGAAGCTGGGAGGGGTGGTGTTTTAACCTCTGTCAGAATAGCTTTCATCTATTTTCAAAGAGAGAAGAGGGGTGAAAGGCTTGAATGGAGCTGAGAAGTGAGGCAGATATAGGGCACAGTTACAGAATGTTAGTGGGAAAGATGGAAATTCAATAAAGATCACATGGACATGGTAAACCCATGAAGACAAAGAGAAGATAATATCATCCCTACAGTTCATAAGCTTGTATTTTCACCTGAGATCAACACAACTACTTAGGAAATGTGGTACACAGCAAAACAATGGATAAGATAAATGAAGATTTTCAGCCCTAAAATGTAACTTCTTGAATAGAATTGATAGATATAGGTGCAAATCAATTTTTATTTTGTGAATATAATTGTATTTGCAAATATTGCTAGATGTACCTTGTGACCATCATCCACATCAGATCACAACACAGAATTTATTAGAATTCTATTTGTTTACCCAAAGTGCATTGAAGCATCTCAATTGCTTTTGAGACATAATCATAAAGTCTTTCATGTATGTGTGTATGTGTCCCTGTCAGTGTATAGGTACATGTATATTTACAGATACATGTGTGTGTATGCACATGTATATTTACAGATACATGTGTGTGTATGCTCATGTACAAATGGAGGCCACTGGCCAACTTCAAGCATCATTCCTCAAATATTATCCACCTTTAATTTTGAAACAGGATCTCTGCATTGGCCTAGAGCTTGCTGATTACGATAGGCTGGCTGGCTAGCACATCTTAAATCTTAATTCAGGTCCGCATACTTGCACAGGCATGTGCTTCACCAACTGTGCAATCTCTCTCAGGTACAATTTTCATCTCTTCTGTAAAGTTAGGTTCCAGTAACTAATTCTCAAGAATATGAATGCCCGATAAAAGTCATGGTTACACAAAACCATCTTCATACATTAACGTCAAAACCTCAAGACCATAGTCAATTCCTAACAAATAATGAGAACCCTCTTCTGAAACTTCAGATAAAGTTCCTTGATGATGATGAACATTCTGATCGCTTTGTTCATATTCTTGCATGTTATTCTTTTGAAAATTAGTATTTGGTATTTCTATGAATCAGTAGAGAATGAGAATCAACAAGAGACAGGTACACGCACATACAAACACACCCAGGAATACACACGCCCACAAATGTACACATGTACACAAACACAAGTGCACATACAAATATATGAGTGCACAATAATAAACACACAAAAATATACAAATGCAAATATGCACATGCATACACAAATATACACAACTACACACAAATATGCTCACATACAAACGCACACAAATGTATACAACTACACACACATGCACACATACCCAAATATAGAAAAAAAACATACAAATAAATTCACACATACAAATATACAAACAAGTACAGATACATAAACAGAGACTCACACACACAGAAACATACACATAAATACACATTGACACACACAGAATACACACATACAAATACACACATATATGCACACAAACACACACAGAGGTAGAGACTTATTTCACGGACTTAGCTATGCAGTTGGGAGATGTGATTGTTATAGTCTAATACCCCTGATATGTATCCAGCATGATGTGTTCTCATCTTGGCAGACACAAGGCTCAACCAATGCCTAGGCTTCCTCATTCTAAAAACCTGAGAGCCCAATGAATCTTTGGTTTACTTGAAGCTTGTTATTTTAAGTATTTGATCTAGAACAATGAGTTCTTTCCTTGCTGAAAGCTCAGCTAAGATATTGTTGGATCTCTCTCTCTCTCTCTCTCTCTCTCTCTCTCTCTCTCTCTCTCTC
>NW_021604639.1:5616867-5628968 GCF_004785775.1 Grammomys surdaster | reverse complement strand
TGTGTGTGTGTGTGTATGTGTGTGTAGAGTGGCTTACAGGCTGTCATCTAGATTGTCTAACAATGCCTGCCTCTTTGATGTAAAGACCAAATACCTAGCAATTGCTTAGTGCACAAGACTGTATGTCCAAGCAATCAAAATCTGAGCCTGGAATGTGGGAGGGTTCCTGGAGAGCTGCTGATCCTCTGTCTTTATTAGAATCCTGAAGAAGTGGGTTTTAATATCAGAAATTAATATCAGAAATTTAATATTAGAATGACATGCCTCAACAATGGGATAGATGAACTTACCAGCAAGAGGGAGAGCAAGCAGGCAAAAAGCAAAACCTTCCTTCTTACTTTTCATTTTATGTGGGTTGCTACTAAAAGGTGTGGCTCAGATTTAGGGTGGGTGTTCCCACTGTAACTAGTGTAATCAAGAAAATTCTTCACAGGTATGCCCACCTTCTTGGGTTTTTAGTTGATTCAAAATATAGTCAAGTTGACATACCAAGATTAACTGTCACAGATGTCCAATGAAAGAGAGTATAGCTTTTTCTATGTTGATGGCAAATGCTGTCCAGCAAAACTGTTATGTTTGATGACTACTTATGGAGAGAGCACACTGCAGATGCTATCCTCTTCCAGTCACAGAGACTTGGAATACATTATCTGTATCCAACTAGGAGCATTTCTGAAACTGAAGCTAGCTCTGGAAGTTGCTCCACTGTGAGCCTGGAGCACATGGTAAGCTGTCTTTTTGTATTCTTCCAGGAGAGAAAATAGAAGCATCAAAGGACAGGAGCAGAGACCCCTTGAGCACTCTGCAGCCTGCAGAACTTCTCAGCTGCAGACCCAACCACTCAAAAAGTGAGCTGTTCTGGTTTTGCAAGCTGTGTCAAAATAGTTACTGCTAATCTGAGCCTTTTAATGAGTGGCTCTTCAGTGTATTGGCTTTGCTGATAAGTATTGGCATGGCTAACTCCGCTCAGGCTAGCACTGCAGAATTATACAGACTGGGTGCTCAAACAATGGACATTTGTTTTCCTATAAATCTTCAAGCTACAAGTCCAATCTTATGAAGGGAACAGGAATGGCTTCTGAAGAGACCACTTTTTTTCATTAGTTTTGACTTATGGATAACTGCTCTCTTGCCACATCTTCTCACAGTCTCTCCTCCCTGTGTCCGTGGGAAGAGCTCCAGTTTGATTTTCCTCTTCTAAGGACACCACCCTGACAGGATTAGTACTTACCACCATGATAATTTTGATTTACTCTCAGTTACACCCCAAGAACTTGTCTTCAAATACAGCTGCATTAAAGCTAACAGTTCAACCTATGAGGTAGACAGAGGAACATAGTTTAGCTCATTAAGAGAGCCTCTTGTGGTGTCTTTCTGAAGATACCACTAGTCATACCCCATTGTTTCAGGCAGAGAAAAGTGGTTAGGATATCAGATGTTATAAAGTAAAACTATCTGAAAATTTCCCTATCCTTCTTCAGGTAGTACAGGTTAATAACTAAAGGATAAATCACCTAGTGTTTAAATCTGTAAAATTAATGTAATAGCATATATTCCTTAAATAGTATTATATATTTTATAGTGGTTTGAATCAGAAAGATCTCCCAATGACTCAGACATATGAACTCTTGGTTTTCTGTTGCTGTTTGAGGGAAATTATGAAACTTTAAGGAGGTACATCCTTACTGGAGGAAGTATGTCACCCTATTAGGGGTGGATTTTGAGAACTAGATATTCTCTGTATGTCACCTTGCTGGGAGTGGGCTGTGAGAACTGTAAGGCTCATCTGTCTTGCTTTCAGGTAGCTTGTGAGGCTTCCTTTGTGTGATTAAAATATGATCACTCAGTTTCCTGACCACACTTGCTGTTATGACACCCTACCATTATGGAATATCCCTCTGGAATCTTAAGCCAAAATAAACTCTTCCTTCCATAAGGTTTTGGCCATGTTATGTTATAACAGCAACAAAATAATAAATTGTACATGTACCCATGTGTGTGTGTGTGTGTATCTGTGTGGAGTGTATGTGTATTAATAGCAACTATGAGGATGTATCCCACAGGTCTCTAAACACTCACAGCATCATTGATCAAGGATCCCAGAGGCTGCGCTCTGAAGTACTTCACTGAGGTGCACCCCAACCCCCATTTTCTACTATAAAGAATTCCTCCAAATAATGTCCTTGCATATTTAACTCTGACAGCGGGACTACAGAGTGTACCCAGACTAACAGAAATGATGGCGATACTGGGTCCAGGAGCAGTTGCAGGAAATAAACTCTAAAGGTTGAGAATGAACAGAAATAAAATCATCACCTATCTGAATACTTAGAGTATAAGGTACAATGAGACGGTTCTGGTCTATATGTCAAGAGACCAGTGACATGTGACAACACACCAGTGGCCCAGTGGCATATAGTCTATCTGTATGCTTAGTAGTCTTGACTGTCTTCAGGACCTTCCTGAGTCCAGGTGGAGATTGGGTCAACTTGGAAATTCATGGCTACCTTGAGGTAACAATGAGGGGTAATTCTCCGAGAATGCCAAGATTATGGAACCAGTTTTCACAGCAGGAACCAATCCATATTGACAGAATTTTTGTCAATATGTCAAATTTCTAGAAGTAGCATATAATCAATAGTGTGAAAGTATTAGCTTTGGCAGCTCACATGCTGATTATCTATTTTAATAATAGAAGAAGGAGGTTGTTACGTTTCTGTTTCTGTGAACACAGTACCTGGCAGAGACAACATATGAGTAGAAACTTATACTGCCTCATAGTTTTAGAAGGTTTCTGACCATTGTTGGGGGAAGATGCAAACCCAGGTCATGGCTGCAGGAATGTGAGAGAGTGAGTCTATCACTTCATAGTGAGTCAAGAGGCAAAGGCTACTTTCTCTATGTAGATCCTATCTCACAAAGCATCCAACTGCTCCTCAAATAGCAGAACCCTTAAGAACAGCCTACTTGATGTTTCAGTTTTTGAGGCCTTCAGTCCCTCTCTCCCTCCCTCCATCCCTCCTTCTTTCTTTCTCTTTCTTTTTTTTTCCTTCCTTATAGCTCAAGATATTCAGTGAATTTAGATTGGAACACAGAATTGAAAAAATGTGGTGCAATTTCAAGATTTTACTTACAGGACCCATATGATTATATTCAATTAACCTGTAGATTTGCCCAAGCACAAAACCAGTGTTTGGAAGGCCTGACAGAGGAGGAAGGGAATAAAGCATCTTTCCTCTTAGCCTGATAATCTGAGTTGGATCCCCATGAAACCTACATTGTGGAAAGAGGGAACCAGCTTCTTTGGTTTGTCCCCTAACCTCCGTGCAGAAAAACACACAGGAAAAAAAAATCAAACAACCCATTGTGTGTGTGCATGTGCATGTGTGTGTGTATGTGTGTGTTTTAAAAAGTCTGGTCATAGGATAGTTTCTTGTTAGAATTCTACTCTGTGGGATGTGCAGGAAGACTATAGAATCTTACTGCCTCTCTGAGGGTGGCTTGCTCTCTGTTTAGCTGAATCCAGTTCAAGTTTGGGGGCCTGGTGAATAATTCTGAGCAGATGTCAAGCTGACTTAAATGACTCAGACACAGAGTACCAAAAGGACTTAAGACAAAAAGTAGCTAAATTTTAATGAAGGAAGATATCCAGGGGGGATTTGCAGACTGCAACATTTTTTCACTACTGTGGCCAAATAAACTGTTGCTGCTATAAGCCTCTAGCAAATATGTTACCATGTTGACATGCATTAGGTTAAAGCTTGGAGATTCAGTTTGTAAATCCCTAGCATTTTTTCTTATAAAACAGGTAAATCCAAAATCGTATTGTTGTTTTTACTGGTGGAGGAATTGTATACTGATGGCAAAAGAACATTTAACATCCGATACAGGAAGCTGAAGACAAATAATAGTTATATGAAGGTCATTTCATTGGTGTTCAGGTGACCTACTTCAGAGCATTGTCTGACCTATGCCCTGGTCAGTTAGCTTACACAGACATAGCCTGTATCATATGAAGGCTCAGCAACCTAAAAGAAAGAAATATCAAATAAGTTTACATTAAAGAACAAAATACAAACAAAGCAATAGACAAACAAACAAAACAAACAAACAAACAAATTATATCCCTGGGGCTAAAGAGATTTCTCAGGGTTAAGAGCACTTGCAGAGTTTTCAGGTTCAATTTCCAGGACCCTCAGGGAAGCTCATAACCATCTCCAACTTCAATTTCTGAGCATCCAGTGCCCTGTTAGGACCTTGGCAGGCATTGGCCAGATACGGTGTACACACACACAGGCACACACACACACACACACACACACACACACACACATATGCAGAAATACTCATACAGATAAAATAATATGAATAAATCTTAAAAATTAAAAAAATGAACAAATAATAACAACATCAAAAGCAAACCAGTATCTTTTGGGCTGAAGGAGTGGTTCAGCAGTTAAGGGAATGTGATACTCTTGCAGAGATCCCCTGTTGCTTCCTAGTACACAAGTCAGGTGGTTCACAATCACCTGTAATTCAAGCTCCAGGGATCTGGGGCCTTTTTCTAGCTGTTAATGTTGCCTGTACACATGTATCGTATCATATCCATATGCACTCACAAATGCACACAAGCACACACACAAAGCCACATATAAGCACACAGATTTTAAGTAATCAAAGATGCAGAAAAGACTTATATGATCATTACATATGAGTACTAGACACGCACACACACACACAGTCAGAGGGAGGATGGATTTCATGAATTAGGATTAAAAGTGCTTGAATAAAATCAGGAAAACATTGTATCTTGTTTTGTTACTTTTTTCTCTATTCTCTGAAGCATAAAGTCTGATTATATAATTTTTAAGAAATGGGTTTTCTTAAATATTAAATCGATTTTACTTGAACATTTTTTTTAAAGTGGATTTATAAAAAAACAGCTAAGGAAAAGCAAAAACTTCGAGACTGCATGATCCTCTGAAAACTTGTATGCACATACCCATGTATACTTAACATGCTTAGAACTGAAGGATTCCTTCCTGTTATCAGGAGATCTTCTCATTCCTTTTGGGTTTTTAAAAAGAGTAATATGACTTCTCCATTTATTTTTGTTTTTTCTATACATATTGTATGTGTATGTATGAATGTATACTACAGATGTGCGAGTTATCTCAGATGCCCAAGGAGACTGTGAGACCCCCTGGAGCTGAAGTTACAGTGGTCGTGAGCTGTCCAGTGTAGGTGCTAAGAATGGAAAGATTCTTCTACAAGAAACTCTTAATAGATGAGCCATCTCTCCAGACCCCTTACTTTGGAAAAGGTCATTGTTTCTGACAATGGCAATTCACCTCCCTATTCCAAAGTACACTACAGTCTCCTGAGGAGGGGTGAGGCCTCTGTTGTGTATTGTTTCTTGCAGAATTTTCCAAAACTTTCTTACTCGTAGATACCAGGGCATGGTTAGGCTGAGCTCCTGTATTGCTCACTGTTCCCTCAACCTAGTGTGCGAGCATCTTCTTCAGCATCCCCTACTCTCTACCTTATGGACATAGTGACTATTTACTAATTCACTTTTCTTCTCCAAAAAACCCATTTTGTAAAGATTATATAATCAGACTTTATGGTTCAGAGAATTGAAAAGAAAACATCAAAACAAGGTGCATTATTTTCTGACTTTATTCAGACACTTTCTGAGCTAAATTTTAATTGAGACTCATAGATTATGTAATGAGTACATATATTTTATGATAGTTTATATTGTTTTTCTGTATCTACATTACAGTGCAAATTTAGATGAAAAGGAAGCTTAAAATAATGGAGATAGTTTATAGAGGGAAAGAGAGAAAATAAAGTGAAACTTTAAATCTATCATTTTTAAAGTTTTGTGTATTTTCTTTCAATATTTTCCATCTGTAATGTACCTTGTATAATTTTGCAAAGTTAGGTAAAATTTATATTAAATTTAGGATTTGAATATTGTTCATTTTTGTAAAAAATTCACTTTGGGTTGGTTCATATGATACTTATAAAAATTTTATAATATATCTAAAGGAAATTATTTGCAAAGACTTTAATAGAATCTAAGAAATACAAATATTTTAATGTCTACTTAATGACCAAAGTACAAATTAATTTAAAATAGTATCATGAAATATAAATGAGTATTATTATAACTTGAAACTATTCCCAGATGCTCAGAGATAATAAGAAGAATAATGAATAAAGATAAAATGACTTAGTTGCAAAAATTTATGTTGAAGAAAGTAAATAGAGTTGCTATAGGAAGGGGGAATATTTTCTAGTTTTCTTTAAAACAAACAGCTCTGAAAAATAATGGTGGAAATACGAGCAAGAACATTATCAAGCATTTCAAGGATAACTACAAATCCAACGTAAGACAAATAAATGAATATATATTGAACATCTATAAACATAAAATATTAAGTAATATTTTTAAATTTAAGAATTTTGCATTAATCACAGGATTTTAAGTGCTTTTATCTTTATGTGTATGTGTGTTCTCAGGAGAGTTTATGTGTATTATGTGCATGCAGAAGCCCATGAAAAACAGAAAAAAGCATTATGACCCAGTGGAACTAAAGTTGCAGATGGCTGTGAGCTACCATATGGGTTCTAGAAACCATATCCGTGTCCTCTGCAAGAGCAGCAAGTGCTCTAACTGCTGAGCAACCTGTCTATCAAACTGTTTTAAAAGTAAAATCTTGGAATCTTGCCATGACACAGTCTGTCTGGTAAGATTTCCCACACAGTATCTAGCTGATCCTAGCGTCTCAAACTGGTCATTTAATAGGTCTATGACCCAGTTTCTCCAATGGCAAAATGGAGGAAATACTGATTAATTTGTTATTTTTTCCCTTAGGGGCTAACTAGGCATCAAATCCACTTGTGAGTTTAACACACAATAGGCATTTGCATATCCCCCATGAATATGTTCCATTTTATCTCTGATAGTGATAAATATTGCAGAGATTTCCCACTCTGTATTGGATGAGAGGAAGGAAGCATGACTTTTATATGAAACTTAGAACTTCTCTTTGAGCAGCAATTGCGAAGATTATATGTTTTCACCATATATGTACATTTGTGGAAAGACAAACCTGTAAGTCCCCCAGGGTGATCATCAGCCCCTCGTTTGCACTAGAATAAAAGCTGGAAAATCATTGAAGATGTAAACATAGGAACTGATTGAATCTTTTCACGATTCTATGAAACTTCATTTTGTGGTTGGGAAGCAGGGATCTGCGCATGCACTTTAGCAAGACGTATATACGGCATAGGAAAGAGAAGCTGCAGAAACGGTCATGTAGCATACTGACCCTTAAGTGCAAGGTTCATAGGTAATCGGTAAAGACGTGATAAAATATGTAGACGGAAAGAGCAGAACATTCTTAAGGGCACTTGCGTGTCATGGCATTGAAGACGTAGGGGAGAATTTCACTTTCACTTTGTATATTTTTATTCGTTGATAATTATATAGTTCATGAGATTAACATTTTTCTAAAAAAAATTATCAATTGAAAACATGAATATAGCATAACGAAATTAATTGTGTCTCAGCCACCTGAGGGAAGAAAGCAACCTAAGTCAGGTAACTCAGCCAGCCACCAGTCTGTCTTTTTCTCTCTTTCCTTCTTTTGTATTTCTCAGTGCACACAGAGGATTTATTAGCAGGCTGTTGAGTGCAGTGCTTCTCTACACGGTTTGCATCAGAAATGAATGTGTGCCTTCACAGAGTGTTCTGAACTCACATGAACGGGTTTCTTCCTCCTAAACTCTAGCATATTTCCACCCTGGAAAGTAGATGCAGACATTCACGGTATGAGGAGAGCTTCTGTAGAGAAAAGTGCTTGAGCTCTGTCTTCATCTTGTATCTGAGAGCTTAGATGCCTGCCTCTGAGCAGGGGTCTGCTCATACTTGGAGCTCCTAAGTCTGTGGGTTTAAAACGAACACAGATGGAGTCTGGTATCTCTGCCCTCTTGGAAAGCAGTGCATCACCATCTGGCAGTTTTTAAGACATCAAGCCTCAGTATATGATATTTCTTTTTCCTAAACAGCAACAAAAATGATCAGTTATCTCTGTTTTTAAAGATTTTGTATATATATATATATATATATATATATATGCATGAACATGTAATACACACACAGACACACACACATATATAGACATGTAATACACACACACACACACACACACACACACACACACATATCCTCGGAAGATAACATCAGAGCTCCTGGAGCTGGAGTTACAGACAGTTGTGAGCTGCTGAATATGGGTTCTGGGATCAAACTTGGATTCTCTGGAAGAACAGCAAGCTTTCTTAATGGTTGATCCATCCTTCCAGCCTCAGTCCTCAGTAAGTTCTTTCCATTGTGCAAACATTCTATTATAGTAATTAGTGAGTGGTCTTGGGTAAAACAATTTTCAAGACAAATAACTACAAACTGCTCATACCCTTTAACTGATGTTGAAAGTTTATTAAGAAAATATTTAAATTACACACAAATAAATATGACACATTTATGCTGCAAATGCATACAAGAATATTAACTGTATTATGTTACTATGGTTGGGGAAGGAATTTGTTTGCTTAACACTTACGAAATCAACTTTAAGCATTCCTATGCAAAATTATAAGGTATCATTCCAGGGAAAATGTTCTGACTATGTCAAATAAGACAGCTTAATCAAAGTTCAGGTAGCACTTTTAAGCTGTGAAAAAGTGAGCAAGAGGTTTAATTTTGCATTTTCAGCTTAATAAATAGTAAATTAACTATATATGGCGTTGAATTTTAAGATTTAATTTAAACTTTATTTTAAATATCTGTGTATGTATGTGTCTGTGTGGGAATATATGCATATGTGGGAATAAAAACAGTTGCCAATGGAGGCTAGACAATGGTGGTGGATCTACTGGAGCTGGAGTTACAGAAGGTTGTGAGGCACCTCACCTAGATGCTGGAAACCAAACTCAGGTCTTCTGCAAGAGCAGCAAGCACATTTAACCTCTGATCTACCTTTCTAGACCTAGGATGTTGAATTTTAATGTGTCCAAAGATGATGATGATGATGATAATTATCACTACTTGCACTGAGAAAATATCCTCTCCTCTTACTACAGAAAGTTTTTTTAAACACAAACATCCTGCATATTATACATAGTATTCTTTGATATTAAGTAATGCTAATAGAATGATTTGATTTGGTTTTAAACAGAAAGAAATAAAAGGAAAAATTTCATGTTACAACACACCTCCCCCAAGAACACATTTTATTTCAAGAACGACTTTTTTAACTTCTCTCTTTTCTCATACAATATAATTTGAATACAGTTTCCCTCCTTTTATGCCCCTAGTTCCTCCCCACCTCCTCATCCCTCTCCCTTTCTGTTTCTCATTAGAAAAGAACAGGTTTCTAAGAGATAACAACAAAACAACGAAATAAAACATAATGCAATAAAACTAAAACCCATCATATTGAAGTTGGACAAGGCAAGCCAACCAAAAACGGAAGACCTTCAAGAGAAGGCACAAAGATCAGAGACCCACTGACTAACACATTTAGGAGTCCCATTTAAGTCTGTCTCTCTCTCTCTCCCCCTCTCTCCCCTTCTCTCTCCCTCTATCTCCCCCTCTCCCCCTCTCTCTCCCTCTCTCTCCCTCTCTCTCTCCCTCTCTCTCCCTCTCTCTCCCCCTCCCCCTCTCTCTCCCTCTACCTGCCTCTCCTTCCCTCTCCCTCCCTCTCCCTCCCTTTCCCTCTCTCTCTCCTTCTCTTTCTCCCTCTCTACCTCCCTCTCCCTCTCTCTCTCCCTCTCTCTCCCCCTTTCTCCCCACCTCTCTCTCCCCCTCTCTCTCTCTGTGCGCATGCATGTGCGCATGCACATGTGTGGTGTGTGTATGTGTATAATATCTGGCTGTGGTCTCTATATTTATTCCCATCTGCTGCAGGAGGAGGCCTTTCTGATAATGGCTGAAGAAGGCAGTGACTGATCTATACGTAGAGCAGAATAGCATTGGGAGTCTTTGTGTTGTTGCTTCCCACTGCACTAGGTTTCCATTCACCCCTCATGTGCTGTCCAGTGCCAGCTGTCTCTCTCCCTAGTCGCTCTCTCACACCAATCTCTTTTACCCCTTTCTACCAGAGGATCCACCATCTCCCTTTTCACCTCCATTCCACACAGATCTATTTGATTTCCCCCTCCCAAGGAGATCCATGTGTTCTCCCCAGCCCCTTCCCCCTACAACATTCTCTCTGGGCCTCTAGATTGTAGCTTGGCTTTTATTTATTTAATGGCTAATATTCAGACATAAGTGAATACCTACCATATTTATCTTTCTGAATCTGGGTTTCCTGCACTTAGTGTGACTTTTTTTTTTTTAGTTCCATTCATTTGCCTGCAAATTTCATGATGGTATTTCTTTTAATGGCTCTAGTGTACCAAGTTTTGTTTATCCATTCTTCTGTTGAGGGACATCTAGGCTTCTTCCAATTTCTGGTTATTGTAAAAATAATAGCAAGGAACATAGTCAAGCAAGTCTTTGTAGTAACATGAAGTGTCCTTTGGGTATATGCCCAAAATGGTATAGTTGGATCTTGAGGTAGATCGATTCCCACTTTTCTGAAGAACTGCCATACTAATTGCCAAATTACTATAAATTAGTATAAATTTACTTTTTAAAGTGAGCCAGTGTGGCAAATGTACCCAGTGACTGTTTCATTCCCATTACACTAGTGGTCAATAGAATTAAGAAGGCCAACTCTCACACTCTGGCCTCGAAGGAATGACACACATTGGGTTGTTTGGAATGCAGAAATGGCTCTTGCTACTTCACTACACAGAAAGTTGAATGGTACCTGAACATGGCGGGGGTGGGGGATATAGGAGCATGGAGGAGTTGAAACTAGAGAAAAACTAGCTTCATAGCCTTCTTCATGGCTCTTGTATCCTTGTGCCTGCACTCTGTCTGTGATCATCACTTAAAATAACCCTCTTGTGGTACCTTTTCTAAATCTGTAGACTTTAACCCCACTAATAAACATAGACTACAGTATGTATATAAGAAAGAAAAGTGCTTTTATATCCTTTCTAAGCTTGATCATGTTGCTTAATATTATACTTTCTAGGTCCATCCATTACAATTTTCTGTAAATTTCAGTTTTCCTTACAGCTTAATAGTATTTCTTTGTATATATGTACCTGAATTTCATTATCTGCTTATCTGTCGATGGACATCTAGGCCGATTGTATTTCCTGGCTCTCATAAAGAAAGCAGCAATAAAAAACTAGTGTGCAATAGAAATGGTTTCTGAAAGTAGATGCAGAATGTTAGAATTCTAAGAAGAAGTTTAAGATTCCTGAGCCCTGATTTATATACTTTATAATCCCTTCCCCTGAAAAGAGGGCAAAGCATCTGAACATGGAGAGTCTCCCTCTCTGTCCTCAATGAAAAGAACAGCACATCACTTTATTTTAACAGACTGGACAGAATGAGATTGCTGAATTAAAAAAAAATATTCTCCTTGTTGAGAATAGTGACCACATGGCCAGGACCCCAGATCACATCCAGAGAGCTGAGTGACTCTGAGTCAGCAGGTGGCAGGCAAACAGGAAACACTGTTCAGCTCTGTGAGCTAAGCTTGTCATCAGTTTGGCAAAGGAGTGTGAGTCTGCTGGGAAGGAATGGGATTCTCACCTTGATTTCAGTTTGGTGAGCGTGAACTGCCCCCACTTGTCCATGCCTCTCTATCCCTAGAGATTAGCAGAGTAATACACTTAGTACCGTGGGAAGCAGCTTGTTCTGTATCCTGAGGGGTGTGCCACAGCCTCATTCCTTGAAGGTCTGACAGGATCATTGTGCTTAGGCTTATGAATAATTTGTTAGTGGCTTTTAGATATTTATTACAAAACATTAGCTCCACTTAGCCAAATCCTTCCTATGATTCATATACCAAACTATTTTTATTAAAATCATAACTTGTATTTGTATACAGGGATTTTTTTTAAGTATTAATATTCTTTTTTTCCTAAATCACCTGCTGTTTGTTTGTTTTTAACCTGGGAATGGAAATGGA
>NW_021604639.1:5601867-5614367 GCF_004785775.1 Grammomys surdaster | reverse complement strand
CAGGGAGAATGTAAAACAATTGAAAAGTTGAGTTGGAGTTGACCTGATCTGGCTGCAGAGGAAGGCATCCTGTGTGTGGAGATGAAAAAGTCGCTGTACGTGAGCAAGCAGATTCTGACTTCCGGAGTGCTGGTTTCCAGAATGTACATTGAGGTCTAGAGCCCATTTTGACTTACTTTTATGTTATCATGCAATGAATAATACCTAGTACATAATAATAATGCACTGAAGTTATTAAAAGCTAATGTTGTTAAAAGTTTTGATGGTTATTGGGTGGCTCTAGGTTTTATAGTATACAGGAATACTATATATATATAGTGTATATATATATACACACACACACACATACACACACACATACACACACACACACACATGGGTGTTTGTATGTATATTTTGTTTTGCTGCTAGTTTTTATTGACGTATCTTTGTATTTCGATGCTGCATTGTCATGATGGGCATATGTTTAAAATAAGTCATCGTGAATCTTAGTCAACATAAAGTTACTCAGAACACTTACTTGCCTAGTATATCTAAATCCTCGGGCTGAATCCTAGTACTGAAAGAAGATCACTAGCTAAATAAAACACAAGGCCTCTAGTAGGATTTTGATAGACTTGTGATAAGACTACAGCCATTTCAAGGAGAATGCTCACATTAGAATCTTTGATGCTTTTGGCTACAAACCCATTCAGCAGTCTGTGTGTGCATGTTGTATAGCTTCCACTGGAAAGGCCTTACACAACTTCTATCAGACTTATAGCCCTGGGTGTGATCAGCAACATGTCTAACAGTTTTAATTTCTTATTTGTTGTTAATAGTTAACAAAAGATACATTCATTGTTGGTATCCTGAGCCCGTGTCTTACATCCTCGATTTCTGATGTTTTGGGCTCCTGTACCATGACCACCATTTTCAAGTTTAAACACACAAATGTCAGAAGTTATCTTCAGTACTTGTAGATAGCTGCAGCGGAATGTGGGCTCAGTGCAGGAGCGTGCAGCACACCCCTCTCTCCTCTAATCTCAACCTGGACACACCCCTATCATTTGCTTTAGTGCCTCAGTATCTCCCTGAGTAATCCGTGGCATTTCTTCTGAGAAAGGGACAGAAGTGCTCCCATACCTCCAGGACCAGGTGGGTCTGTGACCTCCAATCCTTCATCTTCATGTTTCCTTTATAAACTACTCCAGGATGAACATGTTACAAGAGTCACTACAAAGTTCTTTTTATCATTTTCTTTTGGGTCATTCAACGATCCCCTAAGCCAAGATTTGTATTCTTATACTACAGAGATGTCCTCTATATGAAAACCATTAAACTTTGGTTCTTATTGTTTTATTTTTAAAGTTATGTACAGACAAATGGGATTCATTATGTCATTTAAATATTTTTTCCTATGATTCTTCTCTCTGCCTCACCTTCACTCGTATGTCTTTCTAGTCCCTTTGGAGAATTCCATTCCTCCCCTAATAGACTCCAGTTCTACTTTCATGTCACATTTATTCCACTATCCCACCTATCACTTTGCTGGTATCTTTTTCTTAGTCTTCTGCTTGAGGACTCCCACACATGCATACATATAGATGTGCACACACATGCATATGCACAGATGTGTACCCACAGCAGCATATGCACAGATGTGTACCCACAGCAGCATATGCACAGATGTGCACCCACAGCAGCGTATACACAGAAGTGCACACACATGCATATGCACAGATGTGCACCCACACCTGCGTATGCACAGATGTGCACATGCATGCATATGCACAGATGTCAACCCACACCTTCATATGCACAGATGTGGACCCACACCTGCATATGCACAGATGTGCACCCACACCTGCATATGCACAAATGTGTGCCCATGCTTGCATATGCACATACATAAACAATCTTAATTGTGGATTCTGCACACAAGGAGTCACTATTTGTCTTTCTAAATCTAAATGTGTCTTATTTCACAGTAGTTTAAAACTACTTTATTCTCCCAGTTATTTCTCCAAACCTACCCACAATCTTGGACAAATGTTGTCATTTTACTTTCATTTTATTTTTTGCTGAAACAAGTTCTCATTGGGTAGCTCTGGCTGATTTAGAACTATCTATATAGACCAGGCTATCCTTGAACTCACAGAAATTGTTGTGCCTCTGTCCCACAAGTACTGGAGTAAAAGTATGTCCCACAGCACCATGCCTGTGATGGATAAAAAAGTCATACCTTCCACTACTGTTCATTACCATTTCATATTAAACCATTTTCTTGTTAAAAGGTCATGAGTTTAAACTGCTAAACATACATTTGTAATGCATTCTAAAATAAAAAACCAACTTAGAATAAATCATAAGAAAAAACTTATAAAAGTTTAAGTTGCTACATCAAGCTAAAAACAAACACTAGAGAACAAAGAGATAAAAATAAGAATTTATTCTTTACTTAGAATTTTGAGGCAAATTTTCATGACTCGGCATATTTCTCCACAGGCTTCTTTTTCCACTGAAATTTCTGCCGAGAGCACATTTGTTTATATGGTTTGCTCTGATCAATCAGCAAACAAGCGAACAAATAAATAAACAAATGAAATTACTTAGAAAGATGAAAAATAAAGCTGGTTGTGGTGTTGTGTACCTATCTTCTAGTACCAGCACTTGGGATACTGAAGCAGGAGGAAATTGATTTCAAACTACTGTGGGCTACACAGTGAGATTCTGTGTAGAAGATTAAAAAAAAGAGGAAGGAGGGAAGAGGAGGAAGAAGGGAAAAGAGAGAGGGAAGAGAGGGAGAGGAGGAAGGAGAGAAAACAGAAGAAGGGGGGGCAGAAGGAAGAGGAGGTTGCAACACCTGAGTCCTGGTTGTGATTTAATTCGAGAACAGAGTAAAAGGAACTGCCAGCTGCGGTCAGTCTCAAACTGTCAAAACCAGGCTGCCTTTCCTCACCATAAGCCTTGATGCAATCTCTCTCAGTGCCACTGTCAAATTCCTTGCTTGATTGGAACATTGAATCTGTCCACTTGGCTAGTAATTTCTTCACGTGCTCCGTTGGCTGAGATGGCATCTCACTCATGGCTGTTTCCTCTGAAACAGCAGCAGGCATTGCAATGAATTATGCATGGGGAGAAGCTGACCTCCATTAAGGAAGGAAGAGCAGAACCTCAGATCTCTGAATGTCACTTCAAGGGGGAGATCGCTACTAATGCTGATTAAAGTATCTTCAGAAGACTGGAAGCTTTTAAGGAAATTATAAATATTTCTTCTCAGCACTGCCAAGACCAGACACAAGATCCTCTCGTTCTTATCCTGTTAGCGATGAGTGGTGAATAAGCTTTATCTAGTTTTCCTTGGTGCAATAGTTATAGCCAGAAATTCTAGGCCTCCAAGCAAGAAAAATGTCTTGAAAATAATAGCACATCTCCTATTGAATTAATAAGAAAAATATTCAGAATGTATCTGGTTCAAATTTGGTGGTCCTCGTAGCTGTGAGTGCTTGCCACTGATCAGCATCTTTGTTGAAGTTAATTATACCACTAGCAAAACTGAGTCTTAAAGGCCTTGTTTAAAAGTCAGTTGTTGGGCTGGAGAGTTGGCTAAGCGGTTACAAGCACTGAGGTCTTGAGTTCAATTCCCAGCAACCACATGGTGGCTCACAACCATTTGTAATGGGATCTGATGCCCTCTTCTGGTGTGTCTGAAGACAGCTACAGTGTACTTATATACATTAAATCTTTAAAAATTAGTTGTTGGGGGTGAGGATTGACATGCTGTGTAGATATGAGGTTTGAATATCATACTCAGCACTCGGCACCTCAGAGCCTGTGACCCAGCATATGGACAGGAAGATTACTGGGGCTCCCTACTTCCAGCCTGGCTCCAGGTTCAGGGAGACTGTCTGCCTCAGGAGATAAAGCAGAGGAATACAGAACAGGACACAGCACACCTATGCACAATATAAATTGGACAACTACACACATGCTTCATATATAGTCATGTACTTAAAATCATTGTAGAAATACTAGGTTGTCCAGTACACTCTCACATCATGTAAGGGAGAACAAAATTTGAGGGTGACTTGGCCCACTTTTAGGAGGTGTGTCCTGTCCAGCAGGGCATTAAACAGGAGTCCGGGGAGATCACCTAAAAGAGAAAGTGGAGAACAGGCTAACGCAAGGAAATGATGATCTGTCTATAGTTTGATTAGAGTATAATTTTTACTCTTGCACACACAGGTTACATACAAAAAGGCAGGATGTGGGGAAGGAGATGATGCAGGAATGTGAGTGTTCAGGGAGAGTACAGGTTGTTCACAGGGAGTACAGATATCTTCCAGAACAGAGTGTCAGCTGGGTGGAGGTTCAGGGGACAGATCACTATGACTCCGCCTATGATTCACTTGTCCTTATCTAAGTTGGTACTATCCACCAAGGCTACATATCTACAAGATCTATGTATTCAGCCTGGCAATTTTCCACCAAAGCTGCCTGTTTACAATAGCTTCTAGGCATCTGTTTCAGTGTTTTTCCACAGAGACCCCAAGACTTGATGCTAGCAGGCATGTATGTCAGGCCCATTGCTGATTTTAGGCCTATGGCTGATTTTAGGCCTTCAGTGTATAAGCAGGGCTGCCCCTGACAGAGGTGCTGTTTCCTAACTGTAGGGTGGACTTGCATGGCTTTTACCTCTTTTACCTCTGTTCAGTCTTGAAGCTGAAATTGCCTGGGTGAAAGCTTTCTATTTGTCCAACAGGCCTTAAATGGCAATCCACCAATGTCCAGTTGTATAAATACTGAAAAGTGTTTTGATGTGACATGAAACTTGATACAAACAAAAAGAAAAAATTCTGAAAAACATAATTATGAAGAAAATACAAATAAGTCTTTCAAAAGGAGGTGTGCTTTTATTTTAAAGGGAATACAAGTGAGAAACAGCAAGGGATAGAGAGTACTTTCTAGATCACTTCACAAAATAACCTGGACCACAATAGCATACCTGCTTTCAGAAAATAAACACTCAGGTGTGCTAACAATAGCCACATAGGTGTGGTAGTTATGAGCAGACAAGTTGCTCGTCAAGAACTAGGTCAAAAGTATAAATGAATAAGGTAATGTTTGGCTATTGCGCACAGCAGGCTTTATTCAGATGACCATCTTAAGTCCTGTGACAGACAGCTAAGAAGTTTGAAAAGATTGACTAGCTCTCATAGGTTGTTACCACTGCCTAGTGTACACTTGGCCCAAAGAGCCAAGGTCAAGAGAAAATGTATCTTTCTCAACTATAGATGGATAATGAAGGCATTTCCTTATTTAGTAGCATGGTGCAGTGTCTTCAAATGAGGCAATGCTTAGCTCCACAGCCAGGGTAGAGAAAATAGACTTCTCAGAGTCAAATATGCAAAGATACATAAAACACATGAGAGCTTCTTGAAAGTCTTTGCACAGTGTATTCCTCCAGTATTTATGCAAATAGTGTGAAGAGCGAATATACAGCATAGCAAATCATTCAAAAGAAGGATGACAATTTAAATTAGAGGCGGAAGAGCTAAGAAAGAAAAACAAAAGGAAACAAGACCCACCTCTCCCCAAAGATAAAATTAAACATTAAAAACTTTGCTATGAAGAGCTTATGACAAATTGCATCCGGGTGGTCCAGCAAAGCTTCCAGGTTCTCATGATTGTGGTCTGTATTTTGAAATATTGTCTCATGAGAAATAGGTATATATTTTTCTTGTAAGGTACCATTTTTCTTTGAGAGTACATTAATGTTAATTGTCTATATGATGCTAGTATTTCTTTGCCTGTGTGTGTGTGTGTGTGTGTATATGTGTGTGTGTGTGTGTGTGTGTGTGTGTGTGTGTGATGCACTATACATGGCCATGAACGTCTCCTATTCAGTTTTCACATTATATACTACGCTGTTTTGGATAAGTGAAATCCATCGTACCTTCACTTACATGGGGGCCAAGAGTTTGTCAGAAACAGTACTGATAATCAGTCACACATAAGCATCTTCTTAAAAAGAGAAGTTTATATTTTCCCATGTGTGCTTGTCTGTGTGCATGCACATGCACACATATATGTAGCCATGTGGCTGAATGTATGAGTATGGGTTCTTTATACGTTTGTATATGTATAATGTGTAATGCATGTGCATGTGTCTCTGTGTCAGCATGCATATGTGTCCACATGTACACAATGAGGCGAGAAGAGGGGGTGAGATTTCCTGAAGCTAGAGTTCCAGGGATCTGTTAATGTCCTGATGTGGGTGCTGTGAACTGAACTCCTGACTTCTGTGAGTACACACAGGGCTCTGAGTCCTTGAGACATCTCTCCAGCTCAGCTCTAGCCCGATACTCTTTTAGATCTCCCACTGAGATCATGGCTCATGGACTTGGCAAGGGTGTCTGGCTAGCAAACCCCAGGGACCTTCTGTCTTTGCAGTCCTAGAAGTGGGATTACAAGCATTTGCTGTAATACCTGGCTTTGTATTATAGCTCTGGTAATCAAGTTCAAGTCCCCCTATGTGTACAACGGTCTTCCCCTCAGCTTCTATATAAGTGTCTTCTTATTTGACTGAGTATTTAAATAAAGATGAAACAGCCAGTGTTTGAAACTGAGGCTTTCATCATTGCCACATGCATGGCTATTCTACTCATCTGAATTTTCGGACAAATAAATTGAGGTAAATGGAGAAGTAAATTGACAGCACCCTGAAATTCACTTTTTTTTTCCAAGACAGGGTTTTGCTGTGTAACTGCAGTTGCCCTGAAACTCACTCTGTAAACCAGTCTGGCCTTGAACTCACAGAGGTCCAGCTGCCTCTGTTCCCCATGTACTAGGATTAAAGGTGCATGCTGCAACCATCCTGCTGAAATTCACTTTTGAAACACTGTTCATGGCTAATTCCAAATCCTCCACTGTGGTTTGGAGAGTCTATCATAATTAATATTCTTCAGCAAAGTGTGCCAAATCTTCAGCTACATTTGTGCTTTCCAGAATTTTCATACCCAACTTTGTGTGAATTTCAAATACAATTTCTATGTTTGTGTGTGTGCATGTGTGTGTGTGTTGCACACATTCTTGCTAGTGTCACCTCTTAGCAAACTGTTTTTTTTACCTCAGATTTTGTGGTCAACATTATCTGTGTGTGTTCTTTGACATGGAAATCATAGCCTCGCTATGATCATTATTTAGGAGTTCAGTCATATTTGGATGGAAACTTTGTGCCCGCAAACTTCTTGGCTTATAAAGTCATTCAGCTTGTATCTTGCTTCTCCAATGGAGGGCGTTCTTTAAAGCAAGCAGTCCATGAGAAGATGATTTGACAGGGGCAATTTCTTGCACTGTTGCCTGCATTCACACTTCTGTGGCTTTGTAAATACTTGTTGAACTTACCTGTCGAGAGGGATAATGGTCTAAAATTGGCAGATATACCCTTTGTGTTTTAAATTCACCAATGGCAATGACGTGATTTTCCTGTTTTAATGTATAAAGGTTTACCTTTCACCAGGAAGTAGCCTTGAGTGGCTAGCATAGCATGCATCACTCTCCAGGAGAGGAATTTCAGATTGGTTTCTGTTGTGTGCAAATCAATCAGGAAACCTTGCTAGTTTTCTCAGTATTATATCTGAGCTGGTTGTGGAGCTGGCAGAGGCCATAGCATAGTAGAATTATCAGGGGAGCTGGCTCACATGGTTTTGTTGAATGCAAAAATCCCAAGACAGGTTATCTGGAAATCTGGAAATGTCCTGGTATGGTTCAGTGCAGATGTGGAGGTCCCAGAGCAGGAAAGCTGAGGGTACAATTGGAGGCTGAGGTGAAAAACCCAAGGTCCTGGGAGCCATAAAAAGCATGGGAGTGCAGAAGCTAGTGAAGATGGATCTCTCATCTGAAGGCAGCTGAAGAAAATTCTGCCCTGGTTCTAGACCAGAGGCCAGCCAGCTGCTACTTTGTTACTTTGGTTTTTGTCTCTCCTTGGTCTCTTCATTCTTCTCTCCTCTTTTCTCTTCTCTTCTCTTCTCTTCTCTTCTCTTCTCTTCTCTCCTCCTCTCCCCTCCCCTCCCCTCCCCTCTCCTCCCCAACCCTCCTCTCCTCTCTTCTCCTCCTGGTCCCCTGCTGGCTGAGTAGGCATTTCCAGCTATGTTGAGCTGGATAATTATCACCTTGTCCATCATAATTGTAACAAATACTGGGAGATGGATCAGAATTTAATATAACTTTATGTGCTAGTATAAGGACCTGAATTGAGATCCTCAGGACCTATGCAAAAAACCATAACCAGAAACACACACACACACACACACACACACACACACACACACACACTGAGCTTGGTAATGTGATAGCCTGTGTCTTGTGTGGGGTGGGGCAGAGGGAGGGAAGGGCTTGCTGACTGCCATCCAAGCTCTATGTTCACTCAGGGACCCTGTCTCGAGGGAATAAGATAGATCCTGATTGCTGGGACACTCTACATCCTTCTCTGCCTTGTGTCTAGATGCACAGGTGAAGCCACTGTCACATTTACATATACCAAACACCACACAAAAAAACACAGACAAGACTGCAAAATAATTCTGTGAGAGTTATAGTTACTACTACTTGATCAGTTTTCTAAAGACTGTCCTGCTCAATAGAGTATAGGATGATGCACCCAAATAAAGACACATCAATCCGTTCTCCAGAAATTTCCTTTCTTTTTCTTAAATATAGACATTTTTAAAAGTGCGGGTTGCATATGGGCTTTGGGTTTTCAAGATTATGGTGTTTGGTGCTATATCCACAGAATTGTGGTCAACCCCTAGGCAGGGCTACATTCTGGACTTCCTGGCCTACTCGGGGGAGGGCAGTAGCCTGAAGACACAGTTTTCATTCTATGCAGGGATACTAACCATGCTTGTGATATTCTTTATAAGCCTAGGTGGAAGTATGGCCTGCATAGGTGGTCTCTATCATCCCTGGGAGCTCTGGTTTATCCTTGTAGCTTGAACTTCAAGGTGCTTCCTGTACAGAGTCCAGTTAGATTTTGTGGCTATGCTTCTGTTGTTATCTATGTCTCCCATGATCAGTAACTATTTTTCTTTATGGCACAAAAGGCTTAGTAGATTATATGCTTTCCATGCTCAGCGATGCTGTGAGCCCCCTGTTCTAGGAATCACCACAGCTTTCACCACCAGCACTGAATCCAATGATGGATACAATAGAATCCTGCTTGTTTATGGGAAATTATGCATTACTAACTTGACAATTACCCTTACTAGTGACTGAGAACAGAGCCCCCTCCCCCACTCCCTTTCTCGTCTTTTTTTTATGTAATATCTTTTATTTTCTGTCCTTCCCCAAAACAAACCAAGAAATCTTTGGTCTAAAATAAGTTAAGAAAGTTATACACCTTAATTTCTGGAATCTAGATACCTCTCCTGAATCTTTGTTCCTAAATGAATGAGGAGTCCTTGCTATAGAGTGTTGAAATTTCTGTTAGTACCCCACTGCCTTGGAAGCCACCCTTGGCAACTGTGGTACTTCCTGGCATCTTCCTGAGTTATTCAATGAGCTCTTCCATCAGCTTCTCCAACTTTTGTAGATGAATCCAGCGTACAAACACCTTTGTCCTGCCAAGCATAACAACCCGGGCCTGATCAGTAGCTCACTGGTGAGACTGAATTTGGGAATGAATCTGTGGGATGGATTTCCCTGTAATCCTGGTTATCCTCTGCCATGCTAGGGGTTAAGACTATTTTGATCCCTACAAATCTATTGGGAGTTTGTAATGCTATTATCTATTTACTTCTTCTCCTGTCACTAATAGTGTGTCAAAGGCAGGAAAGTTAGTGACAAGGACCAACCAAACCACCTGTTCCCTCAGCAGACCACATCCTACCAGTCTTCTTAGTCTTGAGGGTCTGAACAATCTGATTCTAGCAACTGGATCAAAGTCACCATGTGAGACCCAGCTCCCTTTTTCTTAGCTTTTATGTCAGAATCAATAACAGGGACTCAATTGTTATCTATGGAACTTTCCATATCCGGGGATAGATGTAGAGGATATCTGGGGCTTCAGACTTACCAGAAACTAAGATGGTAGCCCCTGTGTCACTCAGCTTTGATCACTATGACAGAGTTTCACGGGGTAGAGCTCTTCAGCAAGAAGTAATTGTTCCTCAGTGTTCTGAAGGCTGAAGTCTGGGATCAAGGTCTGGGTACCACTAGTTGTCTCCATGTCATTTCTGTTTGGCTCATAAATGTCACCTTCTTCCTGTGTTCTCATGGTGTCAGCACTTTCCATTTGTCAGATTGAACCATAGCCACCCTAACAACCTCAGTTTTGTTTCATTGCCTATTTAAATCATGCCTCCACATAAAGTCACATTCTGAGGGAAAGGGATAACGTAGGGAGGAGGACTTGAGCATATTTAGAGACTAACAGGTGGACAGGCCTAATAGTAGCACTTCTGAAAACAGCCTGTGTGCCTGGTTGAACCTACATGTGGAGAAGGAGTCTGGGGTCCCTGGGGAGGGTGGAGAGTATGGACTCAGACAGTGAGATTTGACTGAAGAATTGTTACTAAGAGATTGATTGTGTGACTACAATGTATCAGATCAAACTTCCCTTCTCATGTTCATATCTTGCTCATCCTATTCTGTCCCATTGTCACCTGTCCCTTTGTATGACATGAATTGTATCAGACACTTGAGGCTGGCTGTGAGGGTCTCTTACTAGTCAGTGTGGTGCTGAGGAATCCTCTCCCTTTTAAGAAGGTCTTTTCTTCCTTTCTGCTGTGTACATTAGATACAAATTTACTACTTCACAAATCTCCATTTGAACTAAAGATAAAATGGCATGGGACAGTGCATTGGTTACTTCTCTCCTTGCTGTGACAAAATGCTTGATAAAAACCGTCTAAGGGAAGAATGACATGTTTTGGCTTGTGGTTTGAGGGATAAGGTCCAGTGTGACACAGAAGTCCTGACTGCTGCAGCAAATGGACGCTGCTCACACTGCAGTCACAGAGCAGGGGAAAGAAATACTAGTCTCTAGTTTTCCTTCTCACTCAGTCCAATATCCCATTCTCTTGGATGGAGCTGCCCATATGCAGGTGACATTCCCTCCTTATTTAAATCTCTCTGCAGATGCCTGGATGCCCTCACAGACAATCAGAGCTTTGTTTCCTAGATGATTCTGTATCTAGTCAAGTTGACATGAGGGTTCACCATCATAGACGGGATCTTTCCTTGGGTCAAACAAAACCAATGATCTACACATTTATACTGAGCTGCCTCTAATTAATAACAGGATCTAGTTTTGTTATAGAATATGTTAAAATTCTGATTATGTTATAATCACTTTTAAGATTTTTTTCACTTTTAAATTAAAACTCTAAGGGCATACGGGCATTTAATTCTCAGTACATATGCAGTATGTAACTTTTGATATAGGCATACTATGTAATATTTATTGCAAAACCACTCATTTTAAACTGTCTGCACATGTTTCATTAGAGATGTAAGTGAATAGTAGACTCATTAAACAACTTTATGTCTCATTTTATTCTTTCTAAAAGCATGTTCCCAGTGCACATTTTAAGTTACTAACCTATGTCAATGGGGCTGGAAAGGTGTCTAACAGATAAGAGCACTTAATTCTGTTGGAGAAGGCCTGGGTTCAGTTCTCAGCTCCCACAGGAGGATGGGGGCATGACTCAAAACTTCTTTTAATTTAAGTTCCAGGGATTGGAAGTTTGAATGAGAATTTCCTTCATGGGCTCATGTATTTGAACATTTGTTTACCAGTTGGTGGACTGGTTAGAAAGAATTAGGAATATTACCTTCTGAAACTATAAACAAGCCCCCAATTAAATGCTTTTTTAAATAAGTTGTCTTGATCATGGTGTCTTTTCATGCAATAGAACAGTACCTAAGACACATACATACATGCAAAGAATAAATGATACATACATGCAAAGAGTAAATAACTCTTTAAAAGTAACTGATGACTCTCCCATGGGATGGGTCTCAAATTGGGCCAGTCATTGGTTGGCCATTCCCTCAATCTCTGCTTAATTTTTGTCCCTGTATATTTTGTAGGCAGGACAGATTTTGGGTTGAAGATTTTGGGGTAGATTGATGTCCCTTTCCCTCCACTGAAAGTCCCACCTGGTTACAGGAGGTGGCCATTTCAGGATCCATATCCCCTGCTGCTGGGGTTCTCAGCTAGGGTCACCCCCATAAACTCTCAGGAGCCTTCCACATCCCAGGAGATCCTTCTGGATTTCCATTGTCTCTCTCAGTCCAACCCTACTCTCCCCATACCAATCCCTACCCCTGTTTCCCTCCCCACCCCTTCTTCCACACATTTCTCTCTCTCCTTTCACTTCTGAAGTCTGATGTCTATTCTGTTTCTTCTTTTGAGTTTCAAGCATCCTTCCTTAGACCCTCCTTGTTACTTGAGAGCTGACCCCTGACTCTTTCTTTCTTTCTTTCTTTCTTTCTTTCTTTCTTTCTTTCTTTCT
>NW_021604639.1:5590977-5601857 GCF_004785775.1 Grammomys surdaster | reverse complement strand
TTTCTTTCTTTCTTTCTTTCTTTCTTTCTTTCTTTCTTTCTTTCTTTCCTCCCTTCCCAAATGCTGCCTTCTACTCTCATCCTCTGAAGGGGTGGGATCCCCCCAGGATATCTCCCCACCCTGGCACATTTAGTCTCTTCAGAATTAGGTGTGTCCACTTCCACAAAGCAGCCCTGTTGGGCAAAGATTCCACAGTCAGGTTACAGCGTTAGGGACATTATTTGATCCAGTTGTTGGGGGATCCACATGGAGACTGAGTTGCATGTCTGCTACATATGTGCTGCTGTTACCCTTCCAAACTCTGTATGCTCTTTGGTTGGTGACTCAGTCTCTGAGAGCTCCCCAGGGTCCAGGTTAGTTGATTCTATTGGTCTTCTTGTAGAGTTCTGTGCCCCTTCAGGGCCTTCAATCCTTCCCCAAACTCATCCATAAACGTCCTCTGTCCAGTGTTTGGCTGTGGGTATTTTTATCTGTTTCAGTCGGTTGCTGGGTAGAGCCTTTCAGAGGACAGTTATGCTAGGCTTCTGTCTACAATCACAGTAAAATATCATTAATAGTGTCAGGGATTTGTACTTGCCCATGGATGAGAGTCTCAAGTTGGGATGGTTATTGGTTGGCTATTCCTGCAGTCTCTGCTCCAGACAGGAGCCTAGCATAACTGTCTTCGGAGAGGCTTCATCTAGCAGCTGATGGAATAGGATGCAGAGACCTATGGTCAAACAATAGGTGGAGCTTGGGGAGTCTTGTGGAAAAGTGGAGGGGAGATTGAGGGAGCTGGAGAGATCATGAACTCCAGAAGAAGACCTACAAAGTAAACTAATCTGGGTTCATGGGAGCTCACATAGACTGAAGCACTAACTAAAAAGTATGCATATGTACTACACATATGTAGCAGACATGCAGCTTGGTCTTCATATGGGTCCCCTAACAAGTGGAACAGGGACTATCTCTGACTCTGTAGCCTGCCTTTGGACCCCTTTCCCCTAGCTGGGCTGCCCTTTTTAGCTTCAGTGGGAGAGGTTGCACTTAGTCCTGTTACAACTTGATGGACTAGGATGGGTTGGTACACATATTGGGGAGTTGCCCCTTCTCTAAAGAGAAGAAGGGGGAATTAGGAGAGGACAGTGTGAGGGTAGGATTGGGAGGAGAGGAGGGAAGGAGATATAAAGTGAAAAAATAAATGAAAAATATAACTGATGTTTGGGATAAATTACAAAAGGCAGAACACATTTCTACTTGGGAAAAAGAACTGCAAAGCGTCAGGAAGACAGAAAAAATACCATAGGTACTTAAGGGCACCAAACAGCACCTCTTAAGAGATCTACCCATATATAATGTTCTCTTTGAATTTCAAGTTCTAAACTGCCAATGCTGACCATCTGGGGCACACTTATAAGAGCTTGTTTCTTTCCTCTGGCTTTCTACCATCCTGAGAATAATGTAAATGAGCTAATAACTCCTACTGATCAAACAGTTATGCATATGGTTGGGCAAGATGGTTATACAAATAAAGCTTGACATGAATAAATCTGTTGTCAACTTGGTGTGAGGGAACATCTGCCAGTGGTGAAGTATATCAGTGGAATATGTTTCTAATGACGGGTTCACATAGAGCCTTAGTGGAGCTGTGACAGACCCCAAGCCTTAGGCAAGTGGCTTGAATTTGTCTCACAATGACAATTAACCACTGCAGATTTTTTTCTGTGACTATTAACATTTGCTTTGTGCAAACTTAAAATCCTCTATTCCGTGCTATTAGATTGACATTTTCAATGTTTTAAAATAGAGTAACCATCTTCCAAAACTTTTAGCATCAGAGTCATTTCATAGCTACACACACAGTAATATTCTATGTATTTATGTGGGAAATACAAATAGAGCTGGAAATGATCACCTTTCATTTTTTAAGAAAGGACTCAGGAATCAGTGACATGGGATAGAAAGTCAGGGGCTGGTTTTGAAGAATTAAAGTACAAATGGTGATATATGAAAATGTCAACATCTTTGCAAAGATATTGAACATTGTAAGGCAAAGCACCAATGTTAATGAGAATTAGCAGGTAATTTAGATTGTATAATTCAACTGACACATATAAAATGGAATAGTGAGGAAATAAAGTCTTGTTCTGATAGAGGAAAGAAGAACTAATAATGATATTCTTAGTATCTTAATATGATGAAATAAGTGTAGTCACATATCTCCTCACCTAGTTAGGCATTCATATCTGATATAAAGTGATAGTAAATCTTAATTTTGATATTATTTATTTTGCAGTAGCAAATATTGTTTTATATGCTATTAAGCCTGATAAGCTAGAACACTTAAGTTACTTTCTCAGTGTTGTGATAGAATGTCAGACACGTGTGACTTAGGAAGGGTTTATTTTGGCTCATAGTTTGAGGATGCAGTCTATTATGGCAGAGAAGATTCATGGGAATTAGGAGAATGAAGAGATGACTGGTAACATTGTATCCAGGTGACTAGTAACATTGTATTCAGTGACTGGTAACATTGTATTCAGGTGACTGGTAATATTGTATTCAAGTCAAGAGCCCAGAGAGATTCATCCTTGTCCTCAGCTACCTCTCTCCTTTCTATACAGTACTGGACAGCAGTCCATGGTGTGCTGCTGGCCATGTTTAGAGTAGTCTTCCCACTCTATTCATCTAGAAAAATTCCTCATGTACATGTCCAGAAGCTTGTTTCTTCTGTGATCCTAGAGTCTACGACAAAGACAGTCAATATTAATCTTTGCAAACACCATTTGATGTCCTAGAATTATGCACTTACAGCAAAGACACAAAACTTGTTATAACCTCAAAATCTAGTTGTAATGCCACTGTGCAATTATTTCTACTAAAAGTAGATTGTTTGGAGATGTAGAGATTGTTCAGTGGTTAAGTGAACGTATTGCTCTCCCAGAAGACCTCAGTTTGGTTTCCAAAATTCAAACTAGACAGTTCATGACTTCCTGCAATTCTAGCTCAAAAGAGACCTCCTAAAGTCTGTGGCCTCCTAAGGTAACTGCACACACATGCACAGGACCACTCCCCATACCACATAGACACATAATTAAAATATTTTTAAAGGCATGTTTTGAAGGGGGTCTAGATCTAACAGTCATTTGCCATGAGATTTCAAGTATGTTAAACCTTTCTCTCCTCTGTAAAGTACTTTCCACATTGCTGCAACAAAACACGTGATAAAAACAACTTAAAAGACAAAGCATTTATTTTAACTGATAGTAAAGGTAAGGACCCCTAGAAGTACCTTCAGAATCTATTCTATTCTATCTCAGTCTTCATGGCACCTGATATTGTTCATCAGAACTATAGAGAGAGACAACTGCACAGTCCTGTGTTTCACTGTAGAATTTCCAAAAGTAAAACACAAGATAAGACAGAGGAACATCTTAGTGGTGTATGCAGAGAGCCAGAGGCTCAGGAGTCACAACTGTAAGGTCAACAATCCTCAGCATCTTTTCATTAGAGTAGTGGATCTTAATCTTCCTTATGCTGCAACCCTTCAATATAATCCCTTACGATGTAGTAACCCCCAAACATAAAATAATTTCATTGCTACTTCTTAACTCTAATTTTGCTACTGTTATCAATTGTAATGTAAATATCTGATATGCAGGTTATCTGATATGTGACCCCCCCAAAAGGGGTTGCAACCCACAAGTTGACAACCACTGCATAAAACAAATCTCTGCCACTGGCAATTCTGTATCAAACAAATCTCTGCCACTGGTAATTCTGTAACAAACAGGTGTCTCAAACTAAAACTCACTATGTTTTTGCATATTTAATAATTCTAGATAGGCACAGTCAACATAGACTTTTAAAATGAAAATAAACTTTCTGATATGTCACAAGGAACTTTCATAGACAGGGTCAGAAACAAGTACTTTAGAGTTCTCGTCTGAAATTTTTAAAAACAAAAACCACTATAAGCAGTGGTTACAATGTATAAGCTGTACCATCCAACAATATTACAACATACATTCAAGAAAAAAAGAAGCACCATAAAGTGACATGAAGATGCATTGTTTGAAGCATTCATGTTGAGGGTGTAGAAAACATTCAAAGTCTTGCTTTGCATATGTTAATATACATCTGAAAATCAGTGCGTTCCCTAGAAATTTTTGGCATTTAAGCATTATTTTGATTTTCGAATGTACAACCATAGAGTCTTTGAAAAGAAATGTGAAAGATATGCTTAAGTGTTTATCCTGAGGGAAGGGACCACCCGTGACTCCTACCCTTCTCTCCCCACTCAGTCCCATGCATGTACTCCCCACTGTTGTGTGAAATTAAACATCAAGTGGCTGAGTGACCTTTCTACAGACCAAATGACATGTATGAAGGAGATACCCAAGACATCCCTCTTTCAACTGAAGGCAGTAACTAATCTTCCTATCCAATGGTCAATTCCTATTCAAAAAAACCCCCAATGGCCAGAAAAATGTCAGAGAAATCAGCTTTAGAAAGACACAGGCATTCTGCTTCCCTGTAAGTCACCTGCGTAGCGACGGAATCTTACACTCTAGTAGTCTTACATCATCCATGATGGAAAATGTTTTCTCCTAAGACCTGATGGTACTTGGCTCTTTATCTAATCAGCATTCACTGTACCAGTCCCATAAAAGGAAATACTGGGATTGATGTTGGTGGCCACATTCAAATAACTCTGCCAGGTTTATTTTATTTTATTGCCAAAGCTTGCTGTGTTTATGTGCAGGCTATTCACCGTGAATGAGGCAGCCTTTGTTTCTTTGTTAGTTTTCTTCCTTTTACTATTGGCTATGGTACTCTGACCACAGTCACATGAATCGGCCTCTGCCTTTGTTCAGAGACTCTGATAAAGTTAATCTCTTATACTAGCTGGAAGCAAGCCAGTGTTTTTTGAGGCACTGCGGCAGAGAAGCCGTGAAGACAAAGTACACTGTGGTATGTACAGCTAATTGATCACAAAGCATATGGCTATGATTCCCCCTTATAAGGACTTTATAAACACAAGAGAGTGCTGTTTGGGGGTATCTGACATGAGGTCCACAGTGCTCTTTTCAATAGTTTATAGTTTCCACTGCAGTTGGTATTAATCAAGTATTTCAAAACTCAATGGACTGGGACAATATATAAGTGCTGTTAGAGATACTTGGTTAGTGAATTCCAGAGAGATGGTTCAGTAGTTATGAGCACTTGTTCCTCTTACAAAGAAGCCATATTTGATTCCTAGCACCCATGTCAGGTGCCTCACAAATGTTTGTAATTCTTGTTCTAGGGGATTTGGTATCCTTTTCTGAACTCTATGGGACTTGTATATGTGTGTGTGCGTGTATGTGTGTGCAAACATACACATACATGCACAGAGAGAGAGAGAGAGAGAGAGAGAGAGAGAGTCTCATGTAAATAAAAACATAATAAATCTTATAAAAATATTGGATACATAAAGAAGAATAATTACATGTTCTAAAACCTCCTAAAACAATCTATAGTACAGCCAATAATGTCCTCGTTTAAGTCCACATGTTCATCTTGTATGATCCTGTAATGTTTCTTTTTACTTCTCAGTGGATTCAGATGCCAGTTCAAGTATATAGAGGTCACATGCCCTGTATTTCATTATAATATTCTTCTACCATTATATTAAGTCATCCAACTCTTAAAATTCACTACTTCAAATAGATTTAGTATATAAAGAAACAAAATAACTGAACATGTTACCTTTTTTGTTGTTAGCTTTAACTTTTTCATTTAAATTCTTAGTTAGTACCCACAGCACAAGGTCTCTCTCTGGCACTTTCAAACAAGTTATTACACTGATTCCTTCTCATAGCCCTTCTCTAACCAGCCTCCTGTCTATATTCAGGTCATGGTCACATGTGTCCTGCTGCTCCTGACCATCCATGACAGCTCCTCTCTTTCTGCTGTGGTCTCCACTCATTTCAGAACATCTCCCTCACAGGGTGGTTTGCCACTGTCCCACAGCACTTAGATGTGTCTCCGAGAACTGTGTTTGCAATGTCACAATGGGTAGAAATGCTTGTGGTAGATGTCCATTGTTAAATCTGTCTGTGTTAAATCACCAGTGAAAATACAATGTATTCAGTAAAAATGCTGAGTATTATGGGATATGTAAGCCCTTCCAGAGGTGAAACACCAGAATTACTACCATAAAATGATAAAAAATAAAAATGGTCCTAATGTGTCTGCATGGCAATTTATTAAAAATTTTTAGCATCTGTAAAGATGACGACTCAGCACTTAAGAACACATATTGCTGTAGCAGAAGAACTGGGTTCCGTTGCCAACATCCACATCAGATGGCTCAAAACAACCATAAATCCAGCTCCAGGGGATCCATAGGTGTTCTTCTTTCCTGTAAGTGCAACTTACACTCATGTGAACGCAATGGTCCCCCACTGCAGTCACATAATCAACAATAAAAATGAATAATATCCTAAAAGATTGTTTCATTTGTACTTATGTGCATTTCTGTATCTAAGTATGTGCTCAGGAATGCAGGTGTTCCCCAAAGCTATAAGAGGGTGACAGACCCCTCTCCTGGAGCTGGATTTACTTGTGATCTTGAGCCACTATCAATGTGTGCTTGGAATAGATCTGAAATTCTGTGAAACATCAGTCAATGGCTGTCATCACCAAGCCATCTCTTTTGGCCTATAAAAACTATTATCTTATTTTTATTTTGTGTGTATGCATGTATGTATGTATGTGTACATGCTACTGCTTATGCAGCCCTATCTGTACATGTGTGTATGCAGGTACCATGAAAGTGTGTATGGGAACAGAAAGCAACCTCAGATATAAGGGGCACTGTCTATCACTTTTGTGACAAGGTTTCACATTGGATTGGAGTTTACAAGTTCAGAAGACTGTCTGACCACTGAGTCTCAGGGATCATCCTGTATTTCCCTTCCTAGTGCTGGGATTAGAAGTGTGCGGTATCTCACTAGAAACTTTTACATAGTTTCTGGGGATCAAACTCAAGTCCTCATGCTTTTAAAGGAAGTACTTTGTACCAAGTCATTCCCCAATCCCTAAAGAGCATTTTTCCTGAATATTAGTATTAGCAATCTAACACTTTCAGTGTCATTATATTATTTTATATTTTACCTCCTGGCTTGAAGAATAAGATTCATTCTTTCAGATTTATTTTAAAAATCTAGATGGATGAAATCAGCAAGGCTATTGTATGGATTAGGTACAGATTTGTTTTTTGGGATATATACAAATTATTCTTTGGATTTATTGGGATCTTAGGGTACAGAGAAGCTGCAGAAAGTTGCTTGTCAACTGTTGGGGAAATCTCATGACCATTTACATCATTTTATTATCTAAAATGACAATCTCTGGTGTCTGCTTGTAGGTTTCAGTGCTGTATTTAATTTAGGACTCCTCATGTGTGGAAGAATAACTTGAATGGATCATCATGACACATAGCATTTGTCTGGCTTGGTGGTACATTCCTTTAATCTCAGCACTAGAAGGCAGAAGTAGGCAGATCTCTGAATCCCAGATGAGCCAAGGCTACACAATGAGACCCTGCCTCAAACAAACTAAAACATGACAAGACCCATGTAGCTTAAAACCTGTCAGCGGTGTTTCAAAATTCTTTGATAATACATGCTCAACATGTATGTGGGACTTAAATCTCGTGCCCAAATTTGTCCATCTCTTCTGTAGCCTTGTAGTTTACTCTGTCCCGCTGTAATATTCGTGAATATTGGACAACCTGAGAGATGGAGAGATGGCCCGGTCATTTAGGGGATTTGATATTCTTAGAGAAGATGGGAGTCTAATACCAGCACATATACAGGGCATCTCACAGCATCCTATAAATCCAGGTCCAGAGAATCAAATGCATCTGGCCTCCACGTGTACTAGTATGCACATGCCCACAGCTCCACAACACACACATACATATAATAAGAAAAATACACCTTTAAAACTTGACATTTATATTTAAATATGAATACCAGTGGTCAAATGACAGGACTGAAAGATTACTTTACATTTCAACACCAGTGAACTTTCAATGTGAGTAAAAATGTATAGCATTATGGGAAAATAAAAGGTGAGCTGAAAGATAGCTGCACATTTGGTGGACCCAGGTTCAGTTCCCAGCACATAGAGCAGGTGGTTCCCAACTGCCTGTGACTCAGTCTTGGGGGTCTGATGCCTTCTCTGGCCTCCATGGGCACACATATGCACACACACACACACACACACACACACACACACACAAAATGCATGGACACATACAAAGTAAGTAAATACATGTTAAAATAATATGCTTGCTGAAAAGGAGAGGTCCAGGCAGGGATATGATACTGAATCTGGAACCTGGCAAACCTGAAATTTCTATGCAATGCACTTGGCTTCTCCAGGCTCCCAAGTTATAGGGTACCTTTTGTTATTGGTAAAGAAATTGAAATAACTGTCTCAGTGGGCTCACCTAAGTCTGACAGAGGGTATGTAGTTCCTGTCTGTCTACTGCCTGGCATCCTTCACTGTCCCAACAACTTGGAACGGTGGTGGATGAGCAGAGCTACAGAATCATACTGAAAACTCACAGCATGAAGGGCTATGATGTCAGGAGTGAGTTTCAGAGTCTTCAGGACTGGCACATTCAACACCAGATGCCAACAGCAGACTGGCTTTTGATTGTAGTGAGCATAAGCAGCTTGCCCCGATCATGCTGCTGCAGGAACACAAAGTCATACTTTCTTAGCCAGCTGGAGATGATATTGATCAAATCCTATCTCTCTCTCTTTATTTTTTGGCACCAGTTTGTAAAATCAATTACACACACAGGTGTTAAATGCAAGTAAAATATAATGTTCAGGAAGGGGATAAAGAACAGACCATATTACATAAGGAAAGATAGAATGAAGGCAAAAAGACACATGAAGGAAGATATTAAGCCAGTGTTTTTCCAGTTTCAACTTTCTGGAGGAAGGTTTTGCATGTCTTACTTTTGTATATGAGCAACTAAATTTGACCAGAGTTGCCACATGAGCATAGGAGGCAGGTTATCTAGAGGAGTACGGGAAACTTATCAGTGGTTATATCACTAAAAAAAAATGACAGCTTCATGGCCACCATTAAATATCAATAATTTAATAGAAGGTTGAGACTCATGGGTTCCTCCACTGAAACTCCCGGCTCCACACCACAGACTCCCCCAGGTCACAATCAAATGTCCATGTGCCCTGTCATGTGTGGTTCTTGTGCAGATTAGCATAGCTGCAGTGAGTTTATGAGTGTAAGGTCATATTATGAAAGTGGGAGGTGCATACTGGGAAGAAGGGGTCAGGTCATGAAAGCAAGAGGTGCATGCTGGGAAGAAGGTGTCAGGTCATGAAAGCAAGAGGTGCATGCTGGGAAGAAGGAGTTTCAGTGGTAGAAGGAAGTGAGAGGGACTAATAAATGAAAGTAATTAAATTCATTGTATGTAAGCATGGAATTATCAAAGAATAAAAAAACTGAAAACTATACGTGTGCATGTGTGTGTGTGTGTGCGCGCACGTGTGTGTGTGTGTAGGCCATAGGTCACCCTAGGTGAATTTCTCCAAGAGCTGTCTACTGCTTTCTATTTATCTTAACTTTAAAAACTTTGAATATATTTACTTTATTTTATGGGTCTGAATGTTTTACCTGAATGAGTGTATATATACTATGCATGTGCCTGGTGCCTGCTGAGTTCTGAAGAGGGCAGAGGATCCCCTAGAGTTGCAGTGATGAGTCACTGCATGGGTTATGGAAGCTGCATCTAGATCCTTTGCAAGAGCAATAAGTGCTTGAACCATTGAGCCATTTCTCCAGACCCTACCTATTTTACTTTATATTTTAGGTTGAGACTTTCAAATTAGCCTTGAACTGGAACAGTCATGCTGACTGGCTTGGCAGTGAGCTCCGAGGACTCACCTCCACATTCACCTTCCAAGTCCTGCAATTACAAGAGAAAAAAATGGACCTTTTAATATTTAAATCCTAAGCTGTGACCTTGCCTCGATTTTTAATGTGCCTTTATTCAGTTGATAATACAGCTTTTCAAGGCAGTAGTAATGTCAAGTTCATTGTGTCTAAATGAAATCTGTGTTCTGTTCCCAAATCTCCCTAGTCCCCATGTTGCTCTCTTTCCCCTGACATCTAACTCTATCGAGCCGTACAAGACATACTTTAAAAATACACCTCCAGTCTGTCTCCTTACCACTTCCTGACCAGCATCAGTCACTCAGTTGATGGCTGCATCCTTGAGCCAGGTGATCCCTCTGTGTAATCTCTCACACTGCCATCTACAACGTTTCTGGCACCTTCAGAAACACAACAAAGGAGAGTGGCAGGATTTCTTCAAACGTGGAGCTTCCGCTCTTGAGTTTAATGAAAAGAAATAACAAGAAACTTAAGATTTTGGGAAAATAATTGTAACTACTGCTGTTTAGTATTGGAATGAGCTTTTTAGGCATTCATTTCTTTTTCATTTTACACTGGTTATATTTCTTCATCTGTACTTCATCCTTGTAAACATGCATGGGATACTTCGTAATGCAAAAGGTACAATTTCAAAAGCTAACCCAGTTAAAATTCAAATGAAATAGAAAACAAATCTCTACCTTCGAAGAACTTATACTCTGGATGAATGTCCCTATGTCCCTGTTTTGAGTCAGCATGCAGAACCTGGCCAGAATGATTTGTTCATTCCTTGCCATTGATCACTGATATAATGCCACTTTTAGGATGTAGTTTGTTTTTGTCAGTCACATAGACGACTATAGCTACAGATTCCTGTGTGAAAGCGGACATTCAGTTATCTTACAGATCACTCTAACCCCAATGCGCTCTCTCTCTCT
>NW_021604639.1:5587029-5590877 GCF_004785775.1 Grammomys surdaster | reverse complement strand
CGCGCTCTCTCTCTCTCTCTCTCTCTCTCTCTCTCTCTCTCTCTCTCTCTCTCTCTGTGTGTGTGTGTGTGTGTTGAATGTGAATCCAAGCTCACTGTTTCTCTTTACCCACATTTCATTAACCCTATATGATACTTCTTTTTAGCTAGTTAGTATAAATGAAACAGCTATATATTGATAATACCTTGTATATCTCTCAAAATGGAAAATACTTGATAAATTTTAATGCATCAACAGACGGATGAATAAGTTGATGGTATTGAAGAACGTCAATACATGGTTATTGGATAGGCAGGCCCTGCGCATTTCCTTTCATATGTCATGATTAATGAGATTTGCATAGCCGGGCAGTGGTGGCGCACACTTTTAATCCCAGCACTTGGGAGGCAGAGGTGGGTGGATTTCTGAGTTCGAGGCCAGCCTGGTCTACAGAGTGAGTTCTAGGACAGCCAGGGCTACACAGAGAAACCCTGTCTCAAAACAAACAAGCAAACAACAACAACAACAAAATGAGATTTGGACAATTCAGGGATGGCTGAGAGGAGTTGTGTCTGAATAGGACTTTCTTTATCAGAGAGATCAGGACCGAAGTAAGGCACAATTTTTATAGAATTAGAATCATGAAAAATGTCTGGGAACTCTTTGTGACTTGTGTGGTTGGAGTTAGTTATGAGGTGGGTCATGTAGATGTATTGCAGGTTAGGAAGAAGCAGAACAGAAGCTGCATAAAGCCTTGTGACCTTAGGACTTGGTAGCCAACCACCACATCTCTGTAGCCAGCTCACTGTGAGAGAGATTTCTCCATGAATAGGCTTGTGTGGCCTGCCAAGACAAGCACAGAGCCCAACCAGAGGGCAAAGCAAAGCAAAGTCAGCCGGATCCCGGCCAAGGCTGCAATCTGTCTTCCAGCTAGTTACAGAGAAAGCCTTAACTTGCAAAAAACAAGAGCACAGCTGGGTGGCATGTACTGGGTTCTTTGTTATTCTTTATTTTAGCTGGATAAGAAGCAGGTGTATATCTAGAACAAAAATCCATTAACTTCTTCATAATTTCATGGCTACTAGACCCTCAGAGGTTCATACCACTGAAAGCTAAGATTACTAAACAAACACCCTAAAACAACACTGAGCTAGAATAAGCCTAGCTCACTCTCCATGTCAGGTGACAACTGGGATGTGCCTCAGCTCTCGGTGTGTTCCATTGAATAACTGGTCCGCTGAGATGCTGTTTTCAATTACTACTAGATGCCTGAAATAAAGACAGTACTTGACCTTGAAGACTGCATTGAGTGTCCAGTCATTAATTATGGGGTTGGTTTATGAATGGGTTGCTCTGTCACTCAGTGTCACCTAACCAGAAGATGCATAGTAGTTTAAGAAGTGAGAGGGGATTTTTAAAAAAGCAGCCTGTGCCACAGAATTTTTAAAATATGAATACATGTTGATATGTCTCCCGAAAAAACAAAACTGTCTCTGTGTACCTCATACTGAGATCATTAACATATTTTAATATGGTTCTACTTTATTAATATCTCTTCTTAATATATTTATTTCAAGGAGTTATGGGAAAAATAACTTCGAAGTTCAGAGTAAGACTGCCCTCAGATCCTTAGATAATTTAAAAATCTCAGTATGTTGAGACACCAATGAACACGCGTAAGGAGAAACAAGACAGTAGTGATCGAAATCGATGAAAACATTGTGGGAGTTTCATTCTAAGATTCCGGGAAATAAGCTTTAACATTGTAGCAGTTATGTAATCAGAAAGTAAATAACAACATGAGGGATTTCAACAAGGGTGGAGTGTATGAAAGGAACCAAATGGAAGCATACATAGGCTGGGATCCTGGAAATGAAAACCGAGAGTTCTCAGCAGATAATGGTAGACAATTTAGACAGCAAAGTAATTCAAAAACTAGAAGACAGGCTACTGGAAGAAATATTTTTATGATGAAGAAGACAAAATATGAAAAAATAGCACAAGGGAAGAAAGTATGGGAAAGATAACATGTATGGAAAATATTTTTGAAAGGTAAAAAAAATGTTCACTTGGGCTACTAATTTTTTTTAAAAAAATGGATAAACAATAACTAAAGAGATAATATGCAAGAATTTCTTGAGTCTGACAATAAAAATCATGGAGCCAGTGTGATTCACTCATTGGGAATTGGCATTTGTTTGATAACTTGGATACACAGGATTAGAAAAGGAAATCTACTCATATAAGTTGTCCTTTAACCTTAGATGCATTCCCTATCATACAAATAAGATATATGGATAGAAATTTGAACACATACACACAGAGAGGGGGAGGAAGAGTGAGCAAGGGAGAGTGAGCGAGGGAGAGTGAGCGAGGGAGAGGGAGAGGGGGAGGGAGCACACTAAGGAAAACCAAAGTGAACAGACTGTATATATAAAGGCCACCAATGTGACAGACAGTGGCTTCCTGTCTCAGTTACTTGTTGACTTTTTATATGACCCCCAATTTGAAACACTACTTTGGTCTGGTTCTTAAATGTTATTCAACTGTTCATGTGCTAAAGACTCTGGTCTGAGCCAATGGTGTTAGCGTGAGAATATGCACATTTAAGAAGTGTAGCTTTTAATAAATCTTCAGTCAACTGGGGATATACCTTGGAAAGTAAGATGAGGTGAGCCCATTACTTTTCTTTTATATGTAATGGTGAGGGGAACTGGCTACCTTGCTATACAGTTCAAAAGAAACAGGAGCAGCTCATCCTGAGTTGAAATCTCCAAAACAATGAGCCAAATATAAACATAGTATCTTTATATGATGATCACCTCAGGCATTTGTAATAGAAATAGAAAGTTAGATAATATATATATATTTTTTTCAGAAAATAGAAACTAGAAAAACATTTCTAACATAAATATTCTTAATTCTTATTTACGGTTTTGTTTTATTCTTTCAGTACAGGATCTCACTATATGACCCTGGCTGACCTGTATAGACAAAGCTGGCCATGAAGTTTCAGAGATCTTGCCATTGACTCTTGAGTCTGGTATTACAGTGACTCACTGTTATTACACCCAACCCCAATCCATTTTATAAATGTAACTTTCATTTTTAAAATACAAATACCTTATAAGAAATCAAAATATAGTCATTCTGCATTCATAAACATGAGTGTAAAATACTAGACAAAATAAAATTATCAGCATATAAATGCCTATGATGGAGGGGTAGTAGAAACATAAATAAGAAAACTTTTCTTTGTAACTTAATTCTTTTTTACCCCTATTTAGCCAATAGCAATTCCAGATTTAAATTCTCTACTTCTTGTACCCTGTATTTTCCATTCTTGTCTGTGTATTGTATGAGTCTGCATTTGTGCCTGGCTGAAGTCTGTCTTATGAATCTATTTGTCCCTGTGTCTGTATGTGTTATCCCTGTATGCCTGCCTATTTCTGAGCTGTTATAATTTGACTGTTGTATGAGATGTGTTTGTCTTGCTCCAACAAAGGGCTTCACTCTGTATTTATTGAATGCCATAGAGAGCATCACATTGTTGAAGAAATGGAATACTTTCTAGAAATCTTTAGCACATTTTAAAAAGAGAGTAAGTTTTTGGCCCCAACTGATCCTAGCAGACCCAGACAACAGACATTCTTTATCAACCAATATCTATAAATGGGTTCTTTCAACATTTGTGATAGATTTTAGGGAGTTACTTTCAACTTCTGCATTCGCTGCTTTCAGTAAATGATGTACACTCATTACTCTAGGTCAGATGCCTGGAGAAGCATATAACTTAAGATTTTAGCTACGTGTTTATTCTTTGAGGAAGATATATATATATATATATATATATATATATATATATATAT
>NW_021604639.1:5585311-5586629 GCF_004785775.1 Grammomys surdaster | reverse complement strand
TCATGTGCTAAAGACTCTGGTCTGAGCCAATGGTGTTAGCGTGAGAATATGCACATTTAAGAAGTGTAGCTTTTAATAAATCTTCAGTCAACTGGGGATATACCTTGGAAAGTAAGATGAGGTGAGCCCATTACTTTTCTTTTATATGTAATGGTGAGGGGAACTGGCTACCTTGCTATACAGTTCAAAAGAAACAGGAGCAGCTCATCCTGAGTTGAAATCTCCAAAACAATGAGCCAAATATAAACATAGTATCTTTATATGATGATCACCTCAGGCATTTGTAATAGAAATAGAAAGTTAGATAATATATATATTTTTTTTCAGAAAATAGAAACTAGAAAAACATTTCTAACTTAAATATTCTTAATTCTTATTTATGGTTTTGTTTTATTCTTTCAGTACAGGATCTCACTATATGACCCTGGCTGACCTGTATAGACAAAGCTGGCCATGAAGTTTCAGAGATCTTGCCATTGACTCTTGAGTCTGGTATTACAGTGACTCACTGTTATTACACCCAACCCCAATCCATTTTATAAATGTAACTTTCATTTTTAAAATACAAATACCTTATAAGAAATCAAAATATAGTCATTCTGCATTCATAAACATGAGTGTAAAATACTAGACAAAATAAAATTATCAGCATATAAATGCCTATGATGGAGGGGTAGTAGAAACATAAATAAGAAAACTTTTCTTTGTAACTTAATTCTTTTTTACCCCTATTTAGCCAATAGCAATTCCAGATTTAAATTCTCTACTTCTTGTACCCTGTATTTTCCATTCTTGTCTGTGTATTGTGTGAGTCTGCATTTGTTCCTGGCTGAAGTCTGTCTTATGAATCTATTTGTCCCTGTGTCTGTATGTGTTATCCCTGTATGCCTGCCTATTTCTGAGCTGTTATAATTTGACTGTTGTATGAGATGTGTTTGTCTTGCTCCAACAAAGGGCTTCACTCTGTATTTATTGAATGCCATAGAGAGCATCACATTGTTGAAGAAATGGAATACTTTCTAGAAATCTTTAGCACATTTTAAAAAGAGAGTAAGTTTTTGGCCCCAACTGATCCTAGCAGACCCAGACAACAGACATTCTTTATCAACCAATATCTATAAATGGGTTCTTTCAACATTTGTGATAGATTTTAGGGAGTTACTTTCAACTTCTGCATTCGCTGCTTTCAGTAAATGATGTACACTCATTACTCTAGGTCAGATGCCTGGAGAAGCATATAACTTAAGATTTTAGCTACGTGTTTATTCTTTGAGGAAGATATATATATATATATATATATATATATATATATATATAT
>NW_021604639.1:5556480-5585211 GCF_004785775.1 Grammomys surdaster | reverse complement strand
ATTTTGATCAAATTCATTTATATTTCCTATTATAATTCCAAGCCCCCACCACATCCCTTTCAAAGACATTATCTATCATCTGTCTGCCTATCTATCTATCTATCTATCTATCTATCTATCTATCTATCTATCTATCTATTTATCTATCATCTATTGATCTATCTATTGATCCATTTCTATCATCTATCTATCTATCTATCTATCTATCATCTATCTATCCATCCATCCATCCATCCATCCATCATCTATCTATCTACCTCCCTCCCTTCACACCTATTTATGTTGCCCATTGAGTCTAGTTAGTGATGCTTGTAGATACATGTGTGCATATCCATCCACTCAAGTGGGCTGGACATACAGGAGCCATACCCCTTAAGCAAACAGACTCTCTCTCCATACCAGCCATCCTCCTATAGCTTCTCCTCTGGAGGTGGGGCTTCCTGGGTCCCTCAGTCCTCCTTGCTATAATTTTTACTTACATATAATTGAATGTTGTTATTATATAGCACAACATATTGGGACATGTAAAGTATTTGAATAATGATAAAGGTATAGCTTTTAGGATAAAAGAATCTGTTTGATATGCAAAATCTAAGAAAATCTGAAAATAGCTGGTAATAAGAGCTTGCAGTGGCTTTGATGTAAATAAAATGAAAGAACCAACTGTCTTGATCATAAGAGTTGAAAGGAAGCTATATTTATCTAAATTATCAGCTTTTACCTAATGACTAAAACTATGGTGCTATCTTACTTCACAACGAAAACTAGAAAATATAGACATAAACTTGTATTTATTTTTAAAGATATATATTTTTATTTTTAGATGTATATATGTGGGTGTATCTCTCTCTCTCTCTCTCTGTGTGTGTGTGTGTGTGTGTGTGCATGCATGCGTGCATGCACTCATGTCCACGTGGACACACACACATGCATATGAGTGTGGTTACATACAGAGGCTAGATAAGGTGTTGGTGTCCCTTGGTTCTAGAATGAGAGATGATGGTGGGGCTCCTGATGTGAACACTTGGAATTCAACCCTGCCCTTGTAGAAGTTTCTCTTGTCTAAGGAGCCATTTGTCTAGCCTCTTACATTGATTTTTTTTTTATAAAGAATGAAGTATCTACAAAGAAGGTGCTTCTGGAAAAAATATGTAGTTCTTACAATATTGAGCATGGTCCAATGAGTCCATCCAGAAAATGATGATTTCAAAGAAAAATCAAACATGTTAGGAAATTTATGCATCATATCTCTGACTATGATGGTTCACAATGGAGACTATTGCCTAGGTTATCAAACTAAAAAAATTCCTAATCCTTATTTTTAACTAATGAAGACAGGCCAACATTGTATAATAGACAGAATTATGTGGAAATAAAGGGATTAAATTCTATCTATCTATCTATCTATCTATCTATCTATCTATCTATCTATCTCACAGTGACACTCAGTTTGCTAAAGCACAATTAACAGATATTGATTTGAACTGTTTACTATTTGTTAAATACTGAAAAAGTCTAGGCAAGACCAAGCCACCCTGTGACAGTGGGTGAGTAATGTGAACATCACATCCTTCGAAGCCTCACAAGACATCTTAGCCACACTGTGTGGCCATAATACTCATTTGTGAAATAAAGAGTGTTCCAGGTCCCTTTCTGCTGCTGTCATGAAAAATAAATACCTTGGCAAAAGACAGTTTAGAGGAGAAAAGGTTTATTTTAGCTCCGAATTCCAGGTTACAGTTCACCATTTCAGGGAAGTCACAGCAACAGGGTCTTGAAGCAGCTAGTCATATCACATCCACAGGCAAGAGTAGGAAAATATATGCATACATGCTTAATGTTCAGATGGCTTTCTCTGCTTCTCCTCAGTCTAGGTCCTATAAGTAGGTAATGAAGCCACTCAGAGTGGACAAGATCTTTACACGTTACTCAAGGATGTCCAGACAAATCAACACAGTCATGCCTATAGGAAAACCTAAACTAGACAATCCATCATGGAGACTTCCCAGGTGATTCTAGTTCATGCTAAGTTGACCATCAATGCTAACCACCACTCAGTTGCACTAAATGATGGCTCATATCTTATTTACTCCTAGAATTTCATGTCTTTAGCTTGCTAGTTCTCATGGGTCATCTAGGATAAAACCCCTTAAGTAGTTAATAAGGATTCCCTGAAAGTAAAGGCTGTGCGTTACTGTTGGGAGGTGAAGTAAAACTCCCTTCCTGAACTCTAACAACAAAATGTATTTAGGAGAAAAAATGAGCAGAACAGAGGAAAGCCCATCTAAGCAAGCTCTCTGGGCAAAGAAGTCCTTTTATCTGATGGGTCACCAGAAGGTGCCACCAACATTTAGGCTGGGTCTACCTGTTTAAAAAAAAGTCTGATCAAGAAAATCCCCTACTGGAAGTCCTAGTAGCTACGTTATAGTTGGCTCTGGATATAGTTGACAACCAAGAATAGCCATCATCAAATGCTATGTTTTAGGTATCAAATAGACTGCTACCCACTAGCTGCAGTAGTTCACATATCTTGATGTGGGGTCTAAGGTCTGAGCTTTCCTCTGACTGATCAAGATCTTCTATGATGCTGGTGAGTATGACACGGCTTGGATTCACATTTCCAGTTTTCAATGCTTCTAGTCATATCTTTAAGTGCTTATTGTCCGTTTATTCACGTATCTTTAGAGAAATTGTTCCAGACACTTAGCCAGTTTTCAAGTCATGTTTACTTTTGATGGCTGAGTTAGAGTAGCTCTTTGTATGTTCAGAGTATCAGGTTCTTATCAGGTGTGTGGCTTACAGGCATTACCTCATTCCATGGATGCCCTTTCATTGTTTTGAGGACATCGTTTGAAGGACAAATTTGTTACATTTTATAGAGTCTAGTTTGATTTTTTCATTTGATATGTGATTTTAGTGCCAGAGATAAAAATGTATCACAATACACAGTGATATAGATTTATAATGTATTTCATTTGAATAACTTGAGTTTCAGTTATTTCTCCTAATTCTCTACTTCATTTTGCATTAGTTATTGTGTACAGTGTGAGGTAGCGTTGAAAGTCTTCCTTTATGGGGCTGGAGAGGCTGCTCAATGGTTCAGTGTGGTTGTTACTCTTGTAAAGGACTGGGTTCAATCCTCAGCACCCATTTGGGGTGTCACACAACTATCTGTAACTCCAACTCTAGGGTATCTGGTCATCGTGGGCATCTGCATGTGTGTGGTGAACACACAAACACACACACACACACACACACACAGTGTAAAATAAAAGCCTTCCTTTAGGATGGAATCACTTGTTGTTAAGCTGCTGTTTGAGAGGAATATAATGGTTCTGTGGAAATCGCCATTGAAATAATGGGCCCTGAAGTGTCTGACTCATAAGTAGAAAAATCAACGTTTTAGTGTTTCTTCCTGAGACTTTTCATCTTCTAAAATAATTATGTAATGTTTAAAGCTTTCAAACAAGTTATCTAAATGTCATATGTTTTAGCATCCGTGTTCTTTAAAAACCTCAGTGAGTTTTCATTGCAGGATCTCAAACTCTTTGTCTCATTTGTTATTTTGTGTTTACTTCCTGGCAATAAGTCTCTATCATGCCCAAAGCAAATGTTTAATGCATATTTTTCTTAATACCAGGTACTACAGTTTACTGCACTTAGAGTTTTAAAAAGAAGTTTTTGCTCACTTTTTCCATGTTTTTTTTTTAAGGAAGTTTAATTTTAGAAACAGAAGGATAATATTCCATTTTACCCAAGAAACTTTAATTGATCTCTAAGGAATCTAAGCAGTCTTGGAGCTAAAGGTTGCCTGATCCAGGAGATTCATTAGAGTCCTGGAATGAAGTTAAGGGCTAGGAAGCCTTTGAGGCTCTAGATGGTGCTTTGCAGAGCACAGAGGGATCAGTGTGATGACTTAGTCTGTATCGAGGACAGTGTCCAAGGCTGCTTTCCTCTAGCCTTTTATAGACCTGACCACCCTTAGCTCTGTGACCCAGTGAACACCATTTATCATTCTGGAAAGACTGAATGGTCTTATCGTTCCCCACTGCTATCTGTGCCTGTCTATAGCATCTTTGAGATATACCTGAGGGTAGTTAGGTTTTATACTTGGTATCTTAGGACATCATTGAGTGCTTACTAGAAAGGCGATGTTTAACACACGGTGTCAATTTCAACCTTAGTCTGCTCTCTGTCAGACTAAAGCTGGTGAGCTTTTTGTTAAAACTTTTATCTCAGTTTTGACTTTGCTTCAGCTAGTAAAGTGATCTCTAGATCACTCTTACAACATATTTACTAATTTTGTGTGACTGTGTGTGGACATGCATGCGCCTGACTTGTGTGTGGAGGTCAGAGAATAATATCTGCGAGAGTCCCAGGGCTTGATCGCAGATGCCCAGAGTTGCTGGAAAATGTCTTTGCCTTCACACACCCTGGATAATAATACCTGAATAAAAAAAAAATGTAGCTTAACAGCATTTGTTACACTGTACTTAGAAAATAAGTGTTTGTTATAACATTTAAAATTTTAGTGATGCTAATACTACGTATTAACATAATACAATAATATTAAGGGTGAATAATTAATAATTTTAAATTATGCTTCTATAAAAGTAATCATAAATGACACCTCTATATATTGAAAATTTGGCTTTTCATGAAGTATCCTTCAAAACATGAGACCTAAAGTATTTTCATTTAAATTGAGAAATATTACACACTTTAGTTTCTCCAGGCCTTTCTTGCCAGTTTAGTCTTACAAATTATTTTTTTAAATGTCCACCGTATGTTTTTGAAAAATACTTTATTTTCATGTATGAACAAGGAATATGGCTCTCCTAAGTAAAGAGTCTACAGTTAAGGAGGGGAACGAAGAAGTCATTTTTAAATACTTAGATTTTTTTCCCCAATGAGTCACCCTGGATCCCATCCCACGCTGTTACTGAGCCCTGAGTCAGTGCCCCCAACTCCTGAAAAGGGACGTCAGATTTCTTCTCCAAGGGCTCTTGGGTAGGCATGCAGGCTCCACACTTCCTTCATTCTGCTTATCTTCCTTCTCAATACATTCTGTTTTTGATAGAGTCGGGAAGATAGGTTCGAGCCAAGTGGTCTAATTTTGAAAACATGATTGAGATAACCACACACTAATCATACGGCTTGTGAATGCTGGTGCTTTATAACATCGAGCAATGGAAAGGTCTCGAAGGGGGTTGCTATATTTTAAGAAGGTGGATTAACTCCATCATCTACCTTTTATGGAGAAAAAGGGAAACTGTGAAGACAAAGTAACTACAATGCTCTACAGCAAATTCTACAGTAACTCCAGCCACTCTAATCCACTGTCAACTGAAGTGGGGTGCCTGGGTAAATGAAATACCACCACCGTTTTAGGAAAATGGACTTCAGAGAACACTGTTTTCCAGACAGTTCTGGTTTTAGTTTCGCTTTTGTGGTAGTGTGATGTTCACACTTATTTCCTTGTGTGCTTCCTTTCGCTTGTTTTTGGAACCAACTTACCAATAATACACTGTGCATTCATGAAGCCTAGGAAGGCCACTCATATTGTTGCAGTTAGATTATTAAAGTAAGTCTTCAATCAGGGTAATTCAAATAATTAGTAGTTCTATGAGAATTGTGTTGACATCTGGGAAAGGAATCCATCAAGGAGACTCTCTGAAAAATTTGTCAGCTAAAGAGATAAAAAGCAATTCTAAAATGTTGAGAAAATATCCCACAATACAATAGAAACTATACTTAAGATGTAGCTTAAAGCCATAAATTACAGCTAGAGAGATGACACACAGTTAAAAATAGTTGCTACTCTTTCAGAGGACTCAAATTCAGTTCCCAGGATACCTGTTAGGTAGTTCACCAGCACATTTAACATTAGTTTTAGAGTATCTGCTACCCTCTTCTGGCCACTGTTTGCAACTGCACTTAGATGCATATACTCATACAGACCACATATTCACAGAGAATTTAAAATAAAATCTTTAAACCAGTGAGTTGAAAGATCAAGTTGAAGTAAATGAATCTGGATATAGAATAGCTTTAAAATGGTTAGATTTCTCAAATAGCCTAGAGAGACAGAAGGCAGAAAGAGACCAGTGTGATTTCAGCAGAAGGCGCTGTTCATTTCAAAACAGTGAAGGGCAGACAGTCTCCCACGGGAAAGGGATGCCTGCGAAAAAGGAAACAGGAAGCCTGGAGTTTTCATAGGAGGTTTTCGAAATGAGAAGTTAAATGCAATGGCTGGGCCTATGTGTAAGCTTATAGCCTCTCCCTCCTTGTATTGTCTGCTCCAACAAGACCGGTTATCTGGGGAGACAGGCTGACATGCTGGTAATGGTTTGAGCAAGACCAGCTATAACATCACAAGAAGTATATTTTTATAACAGATGATCTTTATAGTTCTAAACCTTATAAAAATCATAAAGTGGAGAGGGAGTATCTATCCTCTCTTAGCTTTTTCTTGCTGAGGAGGGTCTTTATCAGGAGAGAGTAGTCCAGGGTCCATGGGAGAGGAGGTCTTCTGGTCTCTTAGCAGGAGGAGGGTTTTAACTTGATCTGTGGTGGATCTCACCATTCTTGTCATGCATTTTTGGAGAAATGCTTGAGAAATAATTAGTAAAGGGCTGAAGAGAGATAATTTGGTTACAGAGCATAATAAGGTGGAGAGGAGGGGCGGAGTAGAGACAAGAGAGGCAGAGGTAGGGGTGAGAGGAACTGAGTAGTGATGATTCAGAGTGAGAGTGACTAGTCCTCCTGCTGGGAGTGCAGCACCAAAGTGAGCCAGGAGAAGTGTCTGGGAGCTATGGAGCATTAAAGGAAGGGAATAGGAGAGAAATAGAGGACTCGGGTAAAGAATTATATCTCACCTCAGGTCAAAGAGTTAATGGTTCTTAGCAGCCAGACTTTCTCCACAGCATTTAAAGTATTTGTTGTTGTTGTTTTGGTTTGGTTTTTGTGGTTTTTTTGTTTTGTATTGTTTGCAGATGTATGAGGAATACATAGAGCTGTTGTACAGTGGGAGTCTTGGGAGATTTTATGTGGAACATTTTGTTTGGGTGTAAGGGGAAGTACAGTATGTGAAATATTTAAAACACAGAGTGAAAACACAGGAGCTGGAATAATAAGGAAGGAGGAAGGGGAGAGGAGCCAGAGTGGAAGGGAATGCAAAGCCTGTACATAGGAGGAGATCGAGGGTTAAAATCTGTTGGTGCAGCAGCAGCATCAATCATTGAGGCAGGTACAGTTCTCATCCTGAGCGGTAGTCAGATCTACTCCTAAAAAACAGCAGAAGCCAAAAGATCGAGTTGGTCCTGAAGGATGGATCTGAAATTTCTTGAAGGCATTTTGAGAGCTGGTGAGACAGAGCTGATAATCGGTGCAGAAAATGCTTTAGTACAGATGGTCGAGTTCTGAGTACTGACAGCATCCCTGGAGTGGTAAGAAAAGGGATGAGTTAGATGTTCTGTGGCCTCTGATTGGTCCTCCACTCAGACATCACCCAAACTGTACTTAAGGGTTTGGAGGCATAGACCTCTCCTAACTGCTTTAGGCTGACAAAAGGGACAGTGTAGGAAGGGCAGCTGCTATAGTGCCTCAAAGGATGGTCCCTCTAAGGGGCCTATAGTAAAATTTAACAGATGGTCAAGGTCTGGAGCACAAGATGACTGTTTGGTGATAGTGGATTTTCTTGGAGTGTGCTATGTGGGAGAGGTAATATTTGTAAACATCTAAAAGTGAGATCATTAGTGCGCTTATAATTTTACTGAGGGCAAGTTAAGAGAATAGTTTGGGGAGTTCTGTCCTTATTAGAGGAAAAGAGCAGGCAGGAAAACCATGGTAAGAAAAAAAATCCTTGGCTAGCTTTTCCAAGGCATTAGTAAGATGATTTTTCTCTCTCCTTGTTTTTTTGGTCACTGTCATTGATCATACAGATGTAAGGCCATTTATTCTGAGAAAGAGCTTGAGACATTTTCATTGGCCAGCATGGGCTCAGAATCATCTATTGAGTCTTTCACAGTTGTTTCAACTTTCTGTGAAGCATTAAGAGTTGGACATAAAATATCTGATTCGACTTAAGGCCCACTCCATGAGCTAGGACTCATATCTGACATTGTTTGGGTGACCAAAACTTGAGACCAGATAGCCCAAGGACATAGGGTAACACTAAATGCTACTGTTTTAAAATAAATAAATAAAATATAAGTAGCAATGGAGTGACTCCTAAAGCTATACTCACAGATCAGTGCCTTGCCCAGCCACTGTCAGAGAAGCTTCCTTCTGCCGCAGATGGGAGAAAATACACTGACCCATGGGTGAACGTTATACAGAGAATGTGAGACCTCAGAAATATTCAGCTCTAAACTGATGTTTCCTTCAAATCCCTTCTATCAGGGCTCATGGAATCTCGAAGAAGAGGAAGCAGAGTGTCCTTAAATATGTATTATGTTTTCATGGAGTTCCTGAATATGCCAATGAGTGGGTCTCTATGTTTATATCTGTTTTCTGTGCCTTTCCTTGGCCCCCTTTCCTTCTGTTTGTTTGCTTTGTCTTATTCTGATGCACTGGCTTTTGTTTCCTCTTATTTCATCATTATCTGTCTTAGGTTCCTATTTGTTTTCTAATGAGAGACAGAAAGAGGACAGGAGGGGAAGGATTGGGAGGAGAAGAAGGAGGAGAATCTATAATTGGGATTTTAAGTGTGAGAATAAAAACTATTTTCAAGAAAAAGGGAAATGTATGAAAAAAGTTTAATAACATGATTAACATTTTTTTTAAGTAAGGTTAAGTGAAATTGTACAGCTGACTAGGCTGGAACCTGTGCCAGAGTTCTGTAGAAGAAGAAGGTAACTGTAATTATCTGTCAGTCTCCTGCATAAGAAGCAAACACCAGAAAGGTTTGTGGGAAATGTCAGTGAAATCCAGCATCTGGTTTGAAATTTAAAAGAGAAATAGAATACCCAAAAGACATTTGGATGACTGTAAGACTGAACCCATTGATTTACATATACATCACCAGTTTTTGTGCGTGTGTACAGATGGGGGGAGACAACTTAAAAAGATTAAGAAGTATTTTTTTTCTTATGAAGACACAAAGTTGGCAATATTACAAATACCTATAACCTAGAGCCCATCAAGCAGAAACCTATAAAAATATAAGCCAGAGGATCCAGGCTTGGTGAGACAAAACAAAAGCAGAATAAAACAAAGAAGTCCCAAGAATGAAAAGGCCATCCTAGCTCAGTCACAGAAAGAAGGAACCCAGTTGAAACAGAGGGGGTTCTCAGTAGAAACAGAAGACCTAGGACACTGCGTAGCCATGATCTCTAGTTTCCCTCCAAGACACACAGGCAAAGGAGTTTCCCCAAACAGAAAATAGTTATCTTGCATATGGAATGTTGCCCTGCATCTCATAGTCATTCTAAAATGGGCTCCAGACTCACTCACTGGTCCTGGCCTCAATGGTTGGCAAGGCTGATGGTATGTCTGGGTCTTGCTAGGAGTAGAGAAGTAGGAGGGTCTGCCCACTTATGTGTTTCAGTTCCTGCTCCATGGCTCTTGCAGCCACTTTGTGACAGGCTGTCCTAGCTGAGACATTATCTTGACTTTATGGCTCCTCCCTAGGGCCAGGGGAGCACTTTGGGAAATAGGGGATAGGAATTTGGGCTCTGGGAATGATTACAGTGGAGCTAAGTGCCAGAGAAAGGAGGGGTTAAGTTGGGTGCTATGCGGTGGGTGTGTGGAGGGCTTTGATTCATTCCCCATTATGCCTTAAGAAGTAATCGAACAGTTCAGATACTCAGATTGAAAGTTTCAAATTTGGGCTGACAGTTGCAGTTGCTCAGTATGTATTGAATTCAGATCGTGATGGAGAGCTGACTAGAAGTTGCTGGTCTGAGGTCTCCCAAAACAGAGTGCCTTTGGACTAAACTACAGACAGGCTAAGGGTGTGTCCTTTGGCACAGACAATTTGTAACTCACGGTGGGTGGGTGTGAAACCTAGGTCAAAACAGGTCTCTCAGGGCCCAGGAAGAGTTCCCAGAATTCTCAACTGAGTGAGGCTCCAAGGAGTCATATAAAGCTTCTAGAACGTTCAACAGAATGAGTCTCAAGATGAGACAGAGGGGTTTCTGTGAGCCCCTAGACCTAACCAGGTCAACTACAAGTTTGGTTCCATGAGGTACCTTGTCTCGACATTTTGTCTGTGGTGTATGCATGGTCTGGTCTAATACAGAAGGAAAGGGCTGAGGAGGTCAGACTGTTTCAGCCAAATGGAGTGAAATGAAAATATGCTGGGGAAGATAAATGTCTATATATCTTCTCTATATACATATGAGAATATGAAGTGAGAGGAAGAAGTTCCTGAGATGATGGATGGGCATGAGCAGACTCTGGTCAGTTTGACTGGACTGAGCAAAGATGCCAGATAATCATAGTCATCAAAGCCAGAGCTGTCATTGGCCTTCAGGGACTTGGGGCCACTGGGAAGGGCCCAAAGTTTAAACAAGGTGGATAGAGAGAGAGAATGGTGAGACCAATGAATAGCTGTCTGTAAGACACAGATGGTCCCACCAAGCTCACTGGGGCCCAGAACTGTGTTCACACAGTTCAGACAGGTCTTATGCCACTTATGGAGGCAGAGGCCACAAAGACCAGAGGTCCTAGGGAGGGGGTCTGTTTAGCCTATACAGTGAGCTTGGCAGGTGTCTCTGCTCCTGAAAGAATGCATCCCAAGAGTAGAAACAGACTGTCAGGATGTCAAAGGGTCCCAGAAAGGAGCTTTGGAGCCATGTGTTCGGGGCTGCGGGCTCAGATGTCAGTCTGAGTTTTGGCACCAAATATTAGATTTCTGGGGCATGAAGAGAGGAGACTGGTCTGACTTCAGAAGAAAAGTTGTTTGTTTCAAAACAGTGAAGGGCAGACAGTCTCCCACGGGAAAGGGATGCCTGAAAAAGAGGAAAGGGGAAGCCTGGAGTTTTCATAGGAAGTTTTTGGAATGAGAAGTTAAATGCAATGGCTGGGCCTATGTGTAAGCCTATAGTTTCGCCCTCCTTGTATCGTCTGCTCCATCAAGACTGGTTATCTTGGGAGACAGGCTACAACACTTTGATAATGGTTTGAGCAAGGCCAGCTATAACCTCATAAAATATTCTATTTTTTTTATATTCTTATTACCAAGACCCTCTATCAAGAAGCCTATAAATTTCATTTGAACTAGCATCGGCTTCATTTGAACTGCTTGAGGTATTGTGTAAATTACATTTGTTTATTTTTAAACCATCTGTTAATGTGTGAGTGAGTGAGCATACATTAGGAAGGCAGAGGATGACTGTGAAGTTGCTTCTTTCCTACCTGCATGTGCATTCTGGGAATGGAACTCAGGTCACCAGGCTTTATTCCAGAATTGGCTGAGCTAGCTGAGTTATCTCTCTGGCCCATATATTAGTGGCTTTTACATCACTATGACCAAATACTTTACTGAAGCCACTTAACTAAGGAGCAGTTTATGGAATACAACCTATTATCATAGGGAAAGTTATGACAACTGAAATAGCATCTTTTACAGCAACAGGCATTTGAGACAGTGGTTTCCTCCCATCCTGGTGGAGCAAGAAACAGACAACCACACCCAAAGCATGGCCATGCTGCCACCATCACAGATCATGCCCTGCCAGCCAGCAAACCATTGTGTCCCAACCTATTAACAACCTCACAACCTCCCTATTCAGTGACATCAGCTAGAGTCAAGAGCAAAGACAGGTACAAACATAGTAACTTATGGGGACATTTCAGATGCAAACTGTAAAGGATAAGCATGAGGTTTGCAGTATTAATAGATATGATAGTGCCTGAAAAAAAAAACCACAACACACTGCTTTCCTTTAACAGAGAACCTGAAATTCATTAACTAACTCTTTCACATGGACATAGACATGGGAATTTAATAGAAATTACAGAAGTCTTATTGGTTCGGTGAGACACTGCCTAGCTGATTGAAAATATGTGGCAATTCATGCAAAACTCTGCCTGTGTCCATAACTATTAGAGAATAAGCATTTCTGAACCAGTGACATGGCTCTGCAGCTAGTGGTCCTTGCCCCCAAGCCTGGACTTTGTTAGGACTCACATAGTAAAAGGAGAGAAATTACTCTTTCTAGTTTCCCTCTGATTTCTAAACATATTCTATAGCATACACATAATACTCTCTCTTTCTCACTCTCTCTGTCTCTCTCACATACACACACACAGAGAAAGACATACTCACACACACACACACACACACACACACACACACACACACACAGAGAGAGAGAGAGAGAGAGAGAGAGAGAGAGAGAGAGAGAGAGAGGAAACATTTATTTTTTCCAAAATTTATACCTAACATTTCAGGAGGATAAAATATGAGCAATTTTATTCTCAGCTAAAAACAAAGTATTTATTAATAGAATTCAACAGAGTTTACACATTTTGCTGTCTAATGTTGGGGTGTGACTTTTTAATTTAATCTTTCCAATTACTAAAACATAGAGGAAAATGCAATAAGATATTTGTGCATTTTTGATACCATCAAAAAGTACTTTGAGGAGGGAAAGATAGCTCTGTGGATAAAAGGTTTACCATGCAAGCATGAGGACCTGAGTCTCAAAATCCAGCACCCACATAAAAAGCTGGGTGAAATGTCTACAATCACAGTGCTGAAACCCAGGGGCAGGAGGATTCTGGCTTTCAGCTTGCTGGCTGGCCACTCTAGCTGAAAAAGAATGAGCTCCAAGTCCTCAAAAATAAAAAGTAATGTGGAGCATGTTAGAGAAAGACGCCTGATGTCAACCCTTGACCTCCTATGCACACACTGGGCAAGGACACTCTTAGGCACATATGCATTCACATTCATTGTCTACACAAACAAACACTTCAAGTAAGTAAAGAAGTACAGAGCCTTTAAGGAAGTCTCTGCCACAAGAATAGCTTTTCTGTGATGGTACATGTGTGGATGCACAGGACAAACTGCTAAAAGAAAGCAAAGTTATATTATATTGGATTGTATACTTTCTATCAGAGAATGTATTTTTCTCTTTCCCTCCAATGTACACATGTACTTATATTTAGGGACTAAATTATTATCTTTCTTTCTAGTTTTGATGCAAAGCTCTTTCCTCTAGAAAGGATGAAAATGGCTCTTCTAAAATACACTGGAAGAGAGTCTCCCTCGACACTGCTTTTGAAGGCTCATTTTGCCAATGATTACTATTTATGTACACAAAACAAAGACTTTGCCTTAGCCATAAAGTAGTGTCGGGAAAGTACCCATTTGCTGTTAGTTGAACAGAAGTTATAAAACAATTAATTATCTTGGCACTCATCAAGTTGCATTCTGAAGTTATAGAATTCCTTATTATAAACATTAGGCAAAAGAGGTGTAAGAACTGGAAAAAAATGTTACTTACATGTTAAAAATAGCAGCCATTTGAACCCTGCTTCCCTGTTTCCTTCAAACTGTAATAAAAGCCAAATACCTGATGGTATGACCTTAGAAGTAAGGCTAAGTGTTGTGGGGAGAGGAAGGAAAAGATGACGAATGAACACAAAGTTGCTGCCAATGTGAAGGCAAGAATAGCTGCTGACAGATGTCTGAGAAGCTCCACTACATGCACAACAGTGGGGTGTGCTAAGGCGTAATTTGTGGAGCTAGATAATGACACTGTTACTATCACTAGTAACCTAAAGCACTCTGTGAAGGAAAAGATGCTACCAAGTGCCAAACTTGGCTGCCAGACAATGAGTTTCATGCATTCACTTATTCATTCATTTATGTTACCTTGAAAGAGTCATAGGTTTCCTGTGGAATTTTCATACACACCTTGGTTTAATTTATCCTGAGTCCACCCCTCTTCCCCATATACCTTGTCTTTCCCTATATCTTCCAGAGAGATGTCCTGAAGTCTCTAGAATTCCCCCTTTCCATTTTCATATCACATATGCTCCATGAGCTTACCCATGTCCCTTCCTTCAAGCTTGCCCACCCTTCCACCATGCCTTCCATCTCATGGATGCCCTTCCAGGTTTCCCTCTGCTACCCACATTTGCTTCTACACTGATACACACAGGTAACAGTCCTATATAGAAACTAATGAAATATTTACACTTTAGGATTGCAAAATCTTATGAAAATACTCTTTCTGAATCTAGACAGCGGGAAGCATCATTTTCTTTGAGCCTGGATGTACTGTTCCTCTAATTGAGAAGGCTTGCTACAAAGATGCAAAGTGTTAGGTGAGTTTTATAGTGTTTTATAAAAGAAGCAAAGAATCTTTTTTTTTCCCTGAGAGAGCTTTGCAAATTCTTTTGAGAAGAATATGGGATTGTGGAGAATCACAAGGACGAAATTTGATCTGAGACATACAACAGTGTTACTGTGGACACTCTCTGTCAGAGAGAAGGGTAGAATCCATTTTCACTTGGAAAGAATGTACTGGAGTTTGATACTCTGTGTCTTCCATCCTTCAACACCCTTTCTCAGCCCTTTCAAACCCTAACACTAAGTAGGAGATAAATACATAAAAAGATAGAAAGGAAAGGAGGCAATATTTTCATTAGACTCCTTCCTGATGATTAGAGGCATTGACTTCCTTGGGGAAAGTTTAATCTTTGTCATCAGGGTATCTAATTTCTTCTTCTTTGTGCACAAGGACTTAACAAACTACAACCAACAACAGCCAGTGGCACCCAACCATCAACTCACCCCACCTCTGGAACCCTAGCATTTATAACCCCCCTGAAAAGTCCCCAGAATTCCCAAATTCACACAATCACAGAAATTTATCTGCAGCTGACAAAATCATGCCTCTGCTAGAGAACCAGGCAAATCATAGTCAGCTGTTACAGACAATCCAAAGCAGCCTCATATCCCACACCCAGGATCAAAATGAAATATTTCCTATAATAATTTTGTGGTTTTCCAAGAAATCAAAACTCATTACACATGAACTTTCTTGATGGTTGGCCTATCTAATCCTCTTAAACAAAAAGTCTTAGTTTAAAACCTTTCTTTTTATCTGTTATCTTGCCTGTGATGTTTTTATCACAATAATAGAAGAGTAACTAAAGATGGCCACAGAAATGTCTTTGTAAATGTTATAATAATCTCTTCATGATTCCTCATGAAAACAGTTTAAGTGGAGTTCCTAACTTTGAGTCTTTAGTGCGAAGAAACAATATCATAAAAATTAAATTCCTCAAAGCTAGAGAGTTAGCTCAGCTCAGTGGTTAGGAGTGCTTGCTGCTCTTCCAGAGGACTTAAGTTTGGCTCCTGGCACCCACAGCTAAGCTCACAGTCTCCTATAACTCCAGTTGCAGGGGACTCTGAGCCCTCTTCTGGCTTCCACAGTCTTCACTCACATCAACATGCCAATACATGTACATACATACCTAAAACTAGCAAGAAATTAATTCCCACTTATCACATAGCCTACTGTGATTCAAAGGGATATTTTTTTGTCTCTTCTGTACTACAAGGGCATATGAGGGAAGGTAGCTTCTGGGTCTACTCCTGGGAGCTCAGTAGAACCTGGGAAGAGCAGTGTCATGATGATCCACTCATGAGGGTAAATGTAAATATGAAGAGAAAATACTAAGATTATCTTTTGGTAATTGTCTTAGCTATTTTTCAATTGTGATTAAAATATCGCAGCCAAGATAACATATAAAAGGAAAGCTTCTAAACTATGGTGTATTGTTTAAGAGGATTAGAGTCTATGACCATTATGTTGCGGAGCAAAGCAGCAGGCAGGTAAGGCATGGGACTGGAACAGTAGCTGAGATCATACAATTTGATCTTGAAGCAGGAGATGGAGAGGGCTACCTGTGATTGAAAAGGGATTTTGAAGTCTGTTCCCAGTGACACACTTCCTCCAACAAACCTCCCCCTCTTAATCCTTCCCAAACTATTCTACCAAATGAGAAACAAGTTTTCAAACATGTGAATCTATGGGAGGCATTCTAATTCAATTCACCACAATAATAAAATTATTTCTAGTAAGAGGTTTTTATTATCCTGTGTATGCCTTGTAAATCAGATTGCTCTTCCATTTTCTCCCTGGGTATGTTTTAGTTATGTGTGTGAATATCTCTGAGTGGCTATGTGTACATGAATACAGGTGCCTTTAGATCCCAGAGGAGGGCGTCAGATCTGGAGCTGGAAATATAGGTTGTTGCTGGTCTCTCCATATAAGTGCTGGGAACCCAACCTAATCTTCCACAAGAGAAGGGTTCCAAAGTGCTGAGCCATTTCTTTGTTTGTGTTTTAGGCATATCCTCCTAAGAAATTTCCAGTTTCTTAGATCATTTGTTCTTCCCATGTTGATGGGGAATGGAAGGGACATAGAAACAGATGCAGAGACAGCAAGAATACTTTTCTTAAGGTATACTAAAATATTTTGTGCAAGCACAAGTTCATTTTTGATTCCCAGATTTTCCTACTGCGGTTTTAGTATCTTTGTGTTTTTCTCATGTTTCACTTTCCCATGTACTGTCCAGTCATCCTACATTGAGTTGTTTGTCTATAACACACACTTTGTCCTGTGCACTCATGTAGTTTGCTAGGGAGATTGGTTCTAATTCCATGCCTGCTTCTCCCATCTCTTTTACTTCGTACAATGAAATGCTTTAATTAGACTCTGAAGACCTTTAACACTTGGAACAAGTCTTGGCATTGTTTCATTTGGTTTTGTTTTAGAGTTATTGGTAACTGAATTTTCTTAGAAAATTGGATTGATGATAACATTATATGGACTCTGGAAAGAATGAAAAAAGTCAAGGCAAGAAAAACTGAAGATGAGAGTGTGAGAAGCCATGAGAAAGCATCTGAGATTGGAAGGCAGGAGCAGGGATGAGCAGATCAAGAATTCAGAAGATAGAGGTTTGGAATGTCAGATAGAAGTGGCTGCCACCAACATTTCTAAATGGAGGTGGAATTGAACAGTCACGTGACAAATGAGTTGTCCTTTTGTAAGAGAACCCCAAGAAGGCAATTATAAGCAGAAAAGTGATCATCACACAACTTCTTATCCCTAAGATGAACAGAAGAACAAGACAGAGCATGTGGGTTGGAATCAAGGGACAATTGATAATTTTCTATATTTTGGCAGAAAGACCTCAGAACAATGATAAAAGTGCTCTAGTTCATATAAGCAAACCTGACTCTGATTTTTAAAATTAATTTAATTACCTTTTTTAAAGATTATTTTTTAAACTTTTTTACAGTCCAGACTGTATCCTGCTCCCAGTCCACCCTCTGACTGTTCCACATCCCATACCTCCTCTCCCCCACACCTCTTACAAAAGGATGTCCCCACACCACCCCCACCCCCACCCCACCAGACCTCTCTACTCCCTGGGGCCTCAAGTCTCTGGAGGGTTAGGTGCATCTTCTCTGACTGAGTCCAGACCCAACATTCCTCTGCTGTATATGTGTTGGGGGGCTCATATCAGCTGGTGTATGCTGCCTGGTTGGTGGCTCAGTGTCTCAGAGATCCCAGAGACCTGGTTAATTGAGACTGCTGTTCTTTCTATAGGATTGCCCTCCTCCTCAGCTTCTTCCATCTTTTCCCTAATTCAACCACAGGGATCAGCAGCTTCTGTCCATTGATAGGGCATAAATATCAGCATCTGACTTTTTCAGCTGCTTGTTGGTTGTTTCAGAGGGCAGTCATGATAGACCCCTTTGTGTGAGTGCTCCATAGCCTCAGTAATAGTGTCAGGCCTTCGGGCCTCCGCTTGAACTGGATCCTAATTTGTGCCTGTCACTGGACCTTCTTTAATTACATTTTTGATAGAGAATTTCACATACAATTTCTATTCCATCTCTCTCTTCTCCAACTTCTGTTTTTCCCTCAACTCCTCTCAAATTCATGTCTAAGAGGAAATATACATATTTGTTTAATTCTTACTTCTCAGGTTCTCAGAACTGGATAATTTATCAGGGAAAGAATAATTCCCTGGAGAAGAATGATTCTCCCTCCCTCAACAGTCATTAATTGCTTGCAACTAGTGGTGGGACCTTATGGGATTTCTCCCATACGCATCAACATGTCCATTGTTGTCATTGTACAAGTCTTGTTTAGGTAACCATATTGCTGATGTCACATAGATGTACTTGGCTGACATATCTAGAGGACACTACTTCATAATAGATTCCATGGTCCTCTGTCTCTGGCAATCTTTCCTTTCCTTTCTTCCAAGTGTTCCCTGAGATATGAGTTGTAATGTAGACATAGTAGTTTTGATTCTTAACAAACAGGTGTCCATGCACGTGCATGCACACACATGCACACACATGAGTGCACACACACACACAAACACACATATGCACTCATACAAACTCTGATGTTGAGATAGACATGACAGGCTCACTTGAACTCCACCAGAACAAAGAAGAAGGGGAGGGTGAAATTATGCCTGGAGCTCTAAGACACCCTCCTTCTTCCAGTACCAATCTGAGACCAGAAATAGCTCTGTCTATTCACATAGGTGTTGGGATAATTGAGCTGAGGATTGAGTGTGGTAGATACCCAAGCTGAGGAATTTCCAATGGCAGATTATATAGGGATCAGGCCATGAAACCTGATCCCTATTTACTCATGTTCTGAATTTATGGAGAATAGACACCCACTTCATTAACTTCATTATGAGGAACCTAAATCAAAACTTCTCTTGGAGGAAGTTGTAAAATGGTAGATGTGGTTCTGGTAGATTTGGCAGAATGAGGCACTCAGTCTCTGATCGTAGTGCCAGTTGTTTACAATATTAAAAATTGAGGCTGATTACACTGTAAAATAGTAGGATCCTATGGATTGAGCAAGGTGATTAATATATTCAACAACGTTTAAAGAATTTAGTAATTTATAAGCTCTATCAACTAATGAGCAATGACTTTTTGTCATTGATTTTAATCATCGCTGTCGCCATCATCGTTGACTTTAAATAAAGCTATACTGAATATGGAGGTGAAGTCTTTTATTCTGTATTCCATAGACTACAAGAAAGATAGCTGTCCATCATCCATAATCCATCTGTACTTCAAGGAAAATTGAAAATGCAGTCTGCTTGTTCTGTTGACATGAAGCAGAATCCATGGGGATGTGATGTTTCCAATTATTTATTTTTGCTTTTAATAAATACCTATCTATAATTGTAAAAGCACAGCAGTTCCCTTTGGCATTGAATTCTTTTAATTAAAATAGAAAAAAAAGTAATATTTAAAGGTCATGTGAGTGTACCATTAACAAGTATAGTTTCAAAAAGGCTAGTCTCAATATTTCATCAGTAACTATGTGTATTAGACTCCCACTCTTAAGATTTAACTGAAAAGAAAATTTGGCATATTCCAAGGCTGTTGGTGTGTGGCTAGTCAGTTTAACACAATAGAAAACCCAGAAATGTATCAGTATTATTTCAGAAAGATGGCATATCTGTACCATAAACATTAAAAAAAAATAAACTTTGGTAGGCTAGTGAGGTGGCTCAGTGGTTGAGAGCTCTTGCTATACTTACAGAGGATCTGAATTCAGTTCCCAAGACCCTTGTCAGGATGACTCACAACAGCCTGTAGCTCCAACTCCTGAGGATGTGGGCACTGTCTTTTGTCTTACACATCTACTGCACTCATGTGCACAGACCTACACATAGACACACATACATATCCATAATTAAAAATAACATTAAAATAAATTATTCTTTACCCGTGGACTAGAAACAATGTTAGTCAGACCCTGTGATTCCACCAAATCTTTAGATGATGACTCACTTATAAGGAAATTACTTAGTTATAAAATTTGTATCTATCTGTAGAATGTTCAGATAGTTTAAAGAGACCTTTAAACTATGCATACACCATAAGCTAGAAAAAAACTGCCTGCATATTATAAAATACAAGCAATTAGATTAAAATACTATATAACAATGTGTCCATATGAATAATTCCATTTAATTTTGTAGTTCAACATAAACTATATCAACATATGTTACTGCTGCCCTTCGTTATCAGTAGCACATTTTGGAGAATGCACACCAACAACACTTTTCCAGGGAATTTTTATGAAAAAGTAACATTTAAAATGTAGGTTTTATAATTATTTTTCAATTTTGCTTTTTTGGAGTTTTGTACATGTACTTAATGAGTTTTAGTCATTTCAGCAATACTTCTTGAGTCATTTCCAAGGTCTTGTCAAAGCATGGGACCTAACTGTGTCTCCTTGAATTTTTAACTGTTAGTAAAACAATTGGTTTGTGATTGGGATGATGGTAATAAAACTGAAGATCAATGTTATATCACAGTTTATAATTATTATTTACTTTTGAATATAAATATACAAATCATTGTGGGCTTATATGCATATGGGTTCACTGCCTGCAAAGACCAAAAGAGTGTGTTAGGTCCACTTGAGCTGGAGTTACATGTAATTGTGAACCACCATGTAGAGGGTGAGAACTGAACTCAGGTCCTTCACAAGAAGAGCAAGCACTCTGTCTATGGAGCCATCTCTCCAGCTTAACAGCTAAGATTTTAATGCTTATGTGTACCAAGTGTTACCTTGAAAGATTTTCATGCACTAAAATGTTTTTAAAAGGTAGTCACTGTAAAAATAAATAAGAATGCACAAAACTTTCACAGATCAAATGCGATGTATAAACAAGAGGTATGAATGCATCCTGGTTTGAAGGGATTGTTCTATTAAAATAGACTAAAATATTAATAGAGCCTCATTTGGTGAACAATAGTGTTATTAGATTATATATCAAATATTCATGGGATTGCTATACACCACACACTTGTATTGCCTGGTTTGGAGAAGTATGTAAATGCCAACATCTCCCCACACTGTAAATTATATAAGAATTTACATTCACAATACATAAAGTTTTGATGCCTATTTGCATATATTAACACGAGTAATTAAATGTCATTAGATTGGGAAGATTTTAGAGGTTACGTTAGGGTTTTGTAGTGTGTATCGTTACTGTGTCTTTTTTTTTTTTTGAGTTCACTGTAGTGACAATTAGCACAGCTAGAAGATATGTTATGGTTAGGCTAGTATTGACAAGGGTTAGAATCTAGAATCATCTGGGAGATGATCCTTTTAAAATGCCAGGAGGGAGATATGGAGAGTATTTTAATTGCAATCCGAAGATCTTCACTCTGTGGGTGGATCTTACCTGACTGGAGTGTATGGTGATAACAGGTAGTGGGCAGCAGCTTAAATTTATGCTTTCTGTTTACTGACTATGGATGTCATGTGACCAGCCACCCCAAGTTCATGCTGCCTTGACTTCTCTGCCTTGATGGATTGCACCTTGCAGTGTCCCTTAAGTGGCTTTTGTCAGAGTATCATAGCAATGGGAAAAGAAACAAAGACAATAAAGCCATATGGGTTACTTGGAAAAGGCGATTTTGGGAAACAACTTTGCATATTTAATATGGACTTTTCCCTTTTTATCACTAATGAGCTAGTTTATACTTTTGCCCTATTTACTGTATCCCGTACAGCCCAACAACATTCAGTACTAAACCTGTAAAACTAGGAATACTTTTTTCCTCATTCTATAGCTAATTATTACGAAGAATTTATTCTTTTCAACTGACATAAAACCATTAAAATTCAGTTAGTGAGGTAAATGCATCTTTCTCACATTGCTTTGCTGTGTGAGTCCAGTTATGTTTCTGTGGTGTTCCTGTCTGGGTTTGGACACATCACTCTGAAGTAACTCCTAAGAACAAGACATTCTCCAGCTACTATATTGTCTTCAAAAACATAGTTCCATAGTATTATTGAATAACTAGCCAATATTTAATTATTCTTCATTGCTACTAGTCCTTGGCTAGTCTTATCCAACCTTTGAAAACATTTTTATGTTTCACATTAATATCCGGCTTTGAGACAGAAGATGCAACCATCACATACATGTTTATTCTGCCACAAATCATCTTTTCCGTAATTGCTGAGAAAAGTGTTTCTATCTGTTTTGCTCTTTCTTTATGAATAGTTTTGCAATTTCAGGGTGTTCTGTTTATATTGAAACCACGTCTAACTCTATTACTTGTGTTTGGACATGGAAATTTATTTCACAAAGCTTAAAACTAATAATCCTTACAGCTTCAGACTGATAGCTTTGCTTTCTGATGACCAGTATTTGAATATCTTGTTTGAATGTGAAACCAGTGATTTGTCATCCTTCTTTGGGATTTACTGAATACCTAAAAAGTACTTGGTCATATCTCTCATTGTGTTTGTGAAAGGAGGATTTTTTGCATGTTTGCTTATTTGTTTTTGTTTTGTTTTTTGAGACAGAGTTTCTCTCTATATTCCTGGCTGTCCAGTTCTGTACTCTGTAGACTAAATTGGCCTCAAACTCAGAAATCCAGACCACGTGACAAGAGAAGTTTGCTTGTTTGTTTAACTTTTTACCACAGTTTAGCATGTTTGTGTACAATTTTTTGTTTCAATTGTATAAGCAATAAGGAAGGAAATATAGTTTTGGTGAAGCTATTTTTACATTTAAGAGACTTTTGCAGATAAAGATAATCTATTAACAACAAAAGTAGCAAATCCACAAATGCTCTGAATGTTAATGACATAGAATTTATAGAAAGCACAGGGTTTAGCCCTTTAATGATTTGAATATTACTTATATTAGAAAATTACAGCATGTGAGATTTCATGTTGAAGGGCCTGCCTTATAGAAGTATTCTCAGCTGTGCATTAGCAGTTCATTCTAATTCTTGTGACTTTTACTTCATTAAAATTATCCACCTAGATTTAATACTCAATGCCATTTTAAGAGAAGAAAGAAAGAAGAATAAAATAATGACAGCTGAAGATTTACTAGTGACAGAACTCATTTTCAAACCATTTTAGCATTTTCCTTCCCCCTTTCTCCTTCCCATCTCTTTCTCTCTTCTCTCTTATTTCTTTCTCTTCTTTTCTCAATCTTTCACTTTTCTTTTGATGCCTTGGACACCTGATCTTCATGCCTTGGCTTGATAGTGCTAGGATTACAGGTATACCTGTGGTCCCTGAGCAGTGAAACATAAAAGCCACTGGCCCCTCCTCCCACCTCAGCCTATGGCTGCTGCAGTAAAATATTCCACAGGAGCAGTCTAAAACGTCAGCTCCTGTCAAAATGGGGACACCACAACATCTCCTTAGCCTCCTGCCCTCACAGGAGCTCCAGGAGCTGTCCAAGGTGGCACACCATATTCTTTCCTGCCTCACACGGAGCTGGCCCTCAAGAGTTGTCCGCAGTGGCAGCCTTTCCAGCTTCAGCCTACTGCCAACATGAGATGTCCATGGTGGCAACACCCTGTTTCCTGCCTCAGCCTATAGCTTTCTTGAAACACCACCGCAGGGGCTGTCCCACAGTAGCAGTACCTCCTCTACCCCCCACCCCCACCCTCGGCAGACACACAAGGGACGGTGCTTCAGCAAAAACTGGCTCCAGCCATAAAGGAATTACTACCCTAACCCATGGGCCATTTCATGCAGTGAAAAGGGAATGTAAAAAAAAAAAACACTCCACCAATCCATAAGCAGTAAAACCCACCAATTCCTGACTATCCCACAAAACTCACTAACCCCCGAGCAGGAAACCCACCAATCCTTGAAAAGGAAAACCAATCCTTGAGGGTCCCACAAATCCCTGAGCAGGAAACGCACATGAACAGGAAAATCCACCAATCCCTGTGCTCTCTCAAGCTCAGGACTTGAAATCCTAGGAATCTTCACTCTGGAAATCTCTGTCCTGAGAAGCTACACCCCCTCAGAAATCCTACAGAAACATTGCATATTTGTTCAATTCCCTGCTTTCTGCTCCCAGGAACAGAGGGTGGCCATCCCTGAATCTGTCCCTCTATATCCTGGGCCCTCCAATAAATTTGTGTCATGAGATTTTTCTGCCCAGTGTGACTCTTGTCAGAAGAAAAAAAGGAGCAATGAAGAGAAAAGAAGAAACGAAGAGAAGGGGCAAGGCTGAAGCTCCTCAACTCAGTTGGGGATACCCTCTCGTGGGAGCTGCAATGCCTCTGCTGAGGAGGTGTCTTTTCAGAGCTATATGGTCCCATGTCTCAGGATGTCCTTCCACTAGCACACTGTCCTACCCCAGAGCTGTGTGGTTCCTGAGTTTCCCTGTCTCAGGATGCTCTTCCATTGGGAAACCTTCCTCCCTCAGAGCTGTATGGTTCCTGAGATGTCTGGTCCCAGGATACCCTTGCATCATAGCAGAAACACTTAGAATACCTCACCCAGTTCATTTTAGGATTTCATTGTAAACACTTTCTCCTATGAATACTGCTGTCATTTGGACATCTTATGTCACCTGACAGGTTCCTTTATGGGGAGTTCACTCTGCAGGGGATGGTACTGAACTGGTGGAACCCTTCAGTTGTAGGGCTTAAAGGAAGATAGTAACAGGTCATGGGAGCTGCGCCCTGTTGAATGTACTATTGCTGGATTTCAGGAACAGGTTGTCTCTAGAGCAGATTTGTTTCCATGGGAACAAAGTGTTACAAAATAATGAGGCAGGTCTCTTAGTTTTCTCTCTCTCTCTCTCTCTCTCTCTCTCTCTCTCTCTCTCTCTCTCTCTCTCTCTCTTCCTTGCCCCACTCAAGTGAATTCTTCCTGTGGACTTTCCCTTGACTCTTCTTCCATGCAAATACTCAACCAAGTTTCTAATCAGCTTGCCAAGACTACAATAGCCCCACCCCTACCCCCAGGCATCAGACTTATGACGGAAATAAAATAGCTCATTTTATGTAGAAATTAGTCTCAAGTATTCAGTTATAGAAAGACACAATGAACACACAGGATTTAAAATATCTACAAGCTTATTACCTTCTGTTGAGAATTTGGCTAATATTTTAAAATTCGTTTTGCCTTTAATTTCTCTGTTTTTATATGACCATGTAAAGGAAATAAAAGCCATACTATAAATGAAATAAAATGCAGCATGCATGGGAGCAACACGTGAAGAACACATGATTTCCAGAACATTGATGTGTAAAGAGACAACTTCATTACAACTCTGAAGAACCATTCAACAAAGAACACTACAATATTCATATAAAAGATTCACCTATAGCACCAGGCAAGGTAAATATGAAATTTTAAAAAGTGGGAGGCTAAATTAAATATCCCATCGACTAATCTAGGAAAATGTCAGAGAGATAAACACAAGCAAGAGGAGAGAGAGAAGTGAAAGCCACCCAAGTGCTTTGGTCCCTGTGGTTCTGCTCTTGCCAAGCCCCACTATAAGTTACAGATCAATCACCCTTGTCCTCCTGTCTTCTCAGGAAGGAGGGATGGATAAAGCCTGGTGCATTACCATCAGTCATGAACATGGTACTGTGTTTACTTAAGCTCAGAGGGTAAGAAGACAGGGAGAGAACATTTTACCTTATAGCCTCTCCTGAAACTCTAAAATGGTTTTCTAAAAAATAGAGCTTCTGGGACTAGAGAGAGATGGCTTAGAGCAGTGACTCTCAGCCTTCATAATCCTGCAGCCCTTTAATGCAATTCCTCATGGGGTGGTGGGCCCCAACCATAAAATTATTTTGTCTGCTACCTCATAACTGTAATTTTGCTATTGTTATGAATCATAATGTAAATATCTGTGTTTTCTAATAGTCTTAGGCAACCCCAATGAAAGGGCCATTTGATCACCAAAGGGCTCCTGATCCACTGATTGAGAAACACTGGCTAGATGTAAATGTTTGTAAATGTTGTTTTTATTTCCTCAGATGAAGGGATGAGATGACAGCCACAACCCAACTGAGCTCAGAGTGCTTCTTTCTCTGTTCTATCTATTCCTAGGCCTAGGGCTGGAAGCATCTAGCCTCTGTACAATCTAATTTTCTACAAATCTGAATCTTGAAGGCTTCAGCTTCCAGCTTTCATCAGCTAACCTAGGCCTAGAATGTTTCAGCCTCTGAGACTTTACTGCTGAATAAACTCACCTTTTCTAGTTCTTTCTGAACTTGCACTGGCTGTTCTTTCCCAAACTCCTCTCTGAGCTGATTGATTCAAACCAGTTTCCCTTGGCTTCTGATTGAATTGCTCTGCTTAGCTTCATACAAGCTTTGGTAATATGTTCCAATCTTCTTGATCCTTCTCATTATCTTATTCATTCTTTCTTCAAATATGTCTAATTTGTTCTGCCTGTCACCTGTCTCTGTAAGACTGTTCCAGTAAAACTGCCACACACACATTTGCCACCTTTTCTCCCTGTGCTTGTCTTAAATGGCCTCTCTTTCCTGTTCTGTTCTCATGAAAGTTGGGCATAATCTATTTCTGACTCATTCTGTCAAATCTTTCTCTTATTCTTCACTTTGTCTGTCCCTCAATTAGATGTCACTTTCAAACATGCTTGCTTCCTCCTACAAATTAATCTTACCTCGATGTGAAGGTGTATACTAAGGGTGTGCCTGTAATTCAGAGCGTGTTGGCATTCCAGCTGGATCACATCGTCCTAGAAGGTCTTTGGATGTGACCTCCTTGCCAGAGTATCCATGTTGCTGGATTAAAATTCCTCCATACTTAGAATCACTGTCCATAATGCTCTTGCAGAGAACTCTGAGTAGGTTTCCAGCACTAATATAGGGTGGCTCACAACTGCCTGTAACTCAAACCTCAGAAGATCTGACAAGTCTTCTAGCCTCTATGGACAAATGCATACACAGGAGCGTACGAGTCAACGTGTACACACACACACATGCGCACACACACACACACACACACACACACACACACAAATGATCTTTAAGAACCAAATAAGAAAACTTTCAAATAGTTATTACAATCTTTCTTGCACTTTTGAAGAAAGCAGGTTGAAACTAGAGGAGCTTTCTAGCTTTTTAAATTTATTTTAAGATAGAAAGTTCTGTACTGTCACAAAGAGATAAATATGTAAGCATATGGGAAATGTTATAAATGTGTTTCAAATATTTTTTTAGAGCTTTTAAATGATATGTAATTAGGTCAAGCTATTCAAATTTACATTCATTTAAAGAAGTAAACCATAGATATTCAAATTACAACCTTCTCTTGACTCAAAATTTGACCAGATTCCTTTTAAACCCTACAGGTATAAATGGAAATGAACTCATTAGCTAATAAGGGTATTAACTAGGAAGGATGTTATTTCTATAGAATCATTTTTAAATGATTAATTTGAAATCCTGTGTAGTATGCTATAGAGCTAATGTGAATTATGTGTAGATAATTTTAAAAGGATCTACCCATGATTATTAATGAATATTTGGCATTGTACATATAGTAATATACATTTCCTAATTCTTCCTACATATGATCTTAATCAAAAACTGCTTAGACTTTTGAATTCTCCTGAGGTAACTTGGAGGTTTGTAAGCTAAACTTTGCCTCCCTCCTTTTAATCATAATTTAGAATAATGAATTTTAAGGTTGATTCAATTGCTATAAAAGTCATGTTTATCTAAAACCAAAGTCCAACATCAAACCAACAGTTTTGTGGTATTTGTCTTGAAACTGTCTTGAGAAAACAATGAGTAAATCTTTTAATTCCATGTCAATAGACAGTGATGGTTGACTCGTGGACCAGTGACCTTTCCTTTTAGCAAGATCTGGGGGCAATGGCTTCAATAATTAAAAAGCAAATGGCCTTAAACCATTTTCAGAATGAGTCATCTAAATCTGAACCACTGTTACCCACTCAGTGAGATGCATCTGTGTTCTTACTGAAAAAGTCTGAGATGCTCCAGAGTTTTGCTGTACATTAGAGGAACCCAGGAGGAAAAGTCAAGGTCAAAATTGTGTGAATATTTGCTCAGAATGTGAGTGGTATGGTAGTCATGCTTTGAGGCTGAAATATTCATGTGATGCATGGAGGAAAACACACAGGAGGGCCAAATTCAGCCTCAAGCAATCAATTAGTGCTCTGCCAGGTAAGTTCTGCCTCTGCAGAGATGGCCATTTCTCTTCTTCCTGTAGTATATATAAATATGCATGTATACTAAGATGTCTTCTCCAACAACACTTGTGTGTGTGCACGCGCGCACATGCACGTACACTTGTGTGCATGCCTGTGTGTGTGTGTATGTGTGTGTGTAGGCTAAAGTATCTCCTGTAGTATGTCCTTCTTCATTTTCTTGTTTAGTGTTAGTTCTGTTTTTGAGACAGGCTTGTCTCAAATTCATTATGTAGCTTGAACTCCTGATCCTCCTGACTTCACCTTCATGAGAGCTGCAATTATAGGTATGCACCATCATGCTTTATGTGGTACTGGAGATTGAACTCATAGCTTTGTGTGTGTGTGTGTGTGTGTGCATGTGTGTAAAATGACACTCCAGCCCACATGTGTTCATTTTTAATACATTCTGTTATAATCATAAAATTAAAAGCTGGAAGTAAAACTTATCAAAGAAACAAAGCAATGAGTTTATGCACTGTTTATTATGATGAGAATGCCATGAGTCTAACATTTACATCATAATTCAGGCAGATAGAATATTCTAAGTCATTATAAGTAAGAATCAATGGTGACAGGTTGGAGCTGTCTCAATGGGTCAAAAGCGTTGCCCCACAACTGAATTATTCTAACACCCACATAAAGAGCCAAACCCAACAATGTGCATCTGTAAATACAATTCTATGGAGCAGGAGACAGGAGGCTCTCATGGCTGACCAGTCTAGATTAGTT
>NW_021604639.1:5481480-5553980 GCF_004785775.1 Grammomys surdaster | reverse complement strand
TACCTTCAGGTGTGAAAGCTAGTCCTAAGGGAGGAGGTTTTCAGGTCAGTAATAGTTTAGGAGATTCTGAGCCCTTTGTCTGAAATGTGTGTTCTTTTTAGCAATAGGGACTTACCTTCCACCTCTGTGGGCCAAGCAAGGGTAATAGCGATGAACAGTAATGTTTGAAGAGAGTTTTAGACAGCCCACACTAACAACTCCAAAGAAGGCTTCTTATGTCTGCTGTTGGGATTTTTGTTAGATGGTTTACAGCTCTTGTGGGAGCATTGTTATCCCAGAAGGGAAAGTTTCATTTAACTATAAATGTGTGTTTACACAAAGATTTACATGAATTATAGATATTTTAGAAAAGTTAAATAGTCAATACACAATGATTCCTTAGAATTTTTCAGTCACCCTTAATATTATTTTACCTCCTCCACGCTTCTATATTTATTTCTCTCCTCCTCTTTCCCTAATTAGAGCTCTCCTTTCCTATTTCCTCAGTCAGATAGCTTGTATCCTCTTATTGATCCCTCTCATAAAGAACAACAAGAAAGAAGATAAATTTTGTAGAAAAAACATATTCTTAATTGTGAAATATATATAATCATTATTTTAGTTATAAATTTCAAAAACTAACTCATATTTGCTGTGGCAACTTTAACTGACCTGCCTCTAAAATCATGAATCAGACTTAGTGATGTTTGTTTCATATTTTGGGTAATATTTGGTCACAATCTGCCAGACTTCACGCTGTGACAAGCACAGGTATTTGTGTTTTCAGAATCCAGTAAATAGCGCTGCTTCAGAGTTATGTTAATCCTCCAAAGGATAGCCAAATTCTTTTGTTAGTCAAGCTCACTTTCTAAATTATTTTAATTTATTGCTACAATTTCATGTCCTGTGGATGTCAACAATTTTTAAATGCCTTCCTTTGTTCTTAATTATTTCTGAATAATTGTAATATAAAAGCAATAAAAACTTTCATTGAGTGATGAATGACAAAACCGAAAGATAGATTATACTTTTATTTTAATATTAATGGATATTAGCTTCTTCTTTATCTCCAATAATTTATATTTTGATTCACTTTACATCTCTATCACAGCCTCCCCTACCTCCTCTTATTCCAGTCCCACTCTTAGAAATCTCTCCCAGCATTGCCCCCTTCCCTTTGCCTCAGAGAAGGGGGAGACCCCTTGGGTACCACTCTACCCTGGGACATCTACTTCCAGGAGGACTAAGCATATCTTCTCTCACTGAGGTCCAAGTACAGGGAGAAGGTAGTTCAGATAGGGGCAATGGCATCAAATGGCAGGGAACAGGGACAGACACAGCCCCTGTTCCACTTGTTAGGAGACCCACAGGAAGACTAAGCTGTACATTTGCTACAAATATGTTAAGGGGGTCTAGGTCCATCCTCAGCATGTTGCTTGGTTGGTGACACAGTCTCTATAAGTCCCCATGAGCCCAGGTTAGTTGACTCTGCAGGTTTTCTTGATGTATCTCTGACCCCTCTGACCTGCTCAATTTTATAGCCCAGTCTTCCTCAAGACTCCCTGACTATCTACATATGCCACCATCCATTTCTGAGTGAAGCCTCCTGTCTGAAGGCATAGCTGAGTATAATTAATAGTGTCAGGTGTTGACTCTCTTACATAGGATGGGTCTCAAGTTGGCACAGTCCATTGGTTGGCTGTTCCCTCAGTCTGTCCTTCATTTTTATCCTTGCACATCTTGTAGGCAAGAAAAATTGTTGTTGAAGGTTTTGTGGGTGGATTGCTTCTTAGATGGAAGTTTAATAAAGAACTTCATTTTTTTTTTAATCTCATTTTGGGGAAGCAACATGAATCAAGTGATACATAAGAAATGTATAAGAGAAACTGAGATGTAAGTCACATCTAGAGGTGCCAGCAGGTGGGGACAAAGGTAGAGTCAGAGAAGGGGATGAGGGGGCTGTGTCTAGGGACTATACCACTGTAGAGGTGAAAGTCACCATGCGTTAAGAGATGAATAATTGCCTTAAAAGTATCTGTGCTGAACTTGTACAAATGATTGGATGAAGTAAACTTTTGACAGGGAAATGAGAGCTGATAGCATAGCTCATCACCGGAGATACATTTCTTCTGCTAGTGTGAGGCATCGGCGTTGGATCCACAGCACCACAGGAGAAATTGCAAACTCGCATAAAAAAAATCATTTAAAACTCTATACCCAAATGCTTTTAATTTTTAAAAAAAACTTTGAAGAGAAAATGGCATAGGAAATAAATAAAGTAAATGACACTATGACCCCATCCAGGCATGACTCTAAAAACTAAAATTATAGAAGATCTATAAAGCTGATAAGATCTGAAAGAAACCTGCGTTTGACAAAACAACAAAGGAAGAGCCTAGTTTAGTTGTGATATATCACATACATATAATATGTATATGCATACTTTGATATTTATATCACTATATTCATTAGACATTATAGGGTAATCAGTTTTGTATCTATCATTATAAATTATACTAATCATTTTGCATATATTAATGGATAACCAGATAATATATTCAAACATATTCTACTTTTCCCACACCTATGGCTTTTATTCCCTCTTTCTGTCAATGGGAACTCTGTATTTCTTCACAGGAGTGACTAACTCTTCAATCTGTACTGAAGCTCATTTCTGGGGTAGTTTTTCCTGGTTCCCAACTCATATGTCTCTTGACACTCTATACCAGAGGATTTCTAACACTCACACTGTTATACTTGTAAGGGATCATCTTCCTTGCTGGACACTAGCTGAAGGAGATATGTCATAGTTCTGCATCATGACATCACTATTACATGTTATTTAGACATTAAAAGCTATTTGCTATTTGTGGTGGTTTGAATAGGAATGGCCCCAGATACTCACGTGTTTGAATGACTGGCCCATAGAGAGTAGCACTATTCAAAAATGTGTCCTTGTTGGAGAAAGTGTTACTGTGAGGATAGAATTTGAGGTCTTATATGCTTAAGCTATGCCCAGTCACTTCTGCTGCCTGCAAATCAAGATATAGATCTCTCAGCTTCTTCTCTAGTACCATATCTGCCTGCACACCACCATGACAACAATGGACTAAACCTCTAAACTGTAAGCCAGCCCTAATTAAATGTTTTCCTTTGTAAGGACTGCTGTGGTCATGGTGTCTCTTGACAGCAATAGAAACCCTAACTGAGACACTGTTCAAATTAATATTGACCTTAGGAGCCCCCTATCAACCATTAGAATTAGGGTATGAATAGGCAATTCAAACTAGCTTACATACCATAAATTATACCTTGTTCTACTACGCTGATAGTATAAGAAATACAAATCAATACATTTCTATATATCATACCAATAATACACATTTTAATTTTTATATTGTATATTATTTATTTAACAAACTAATATATTTCTATCATAACAAATATGTATATATACATACATATATACATACATACATATGTATCTACTTTTTAATACGAATGCACATATCCTTTGGTAAAGAAGAGTTAATGATAATTTCTGTAGTGGGTATGATGAAATGTAGCTCATAAATCACTCATTCTATGAATCCCATTTGCCAAAAATCTCCTAGGACAACTGAATGCTAGTCACCAAAAAATTACATTAATAAAGTAATTTCATTGACTGCAGACAGATATATGGGATCTGAAGCTTCTGAAAACATTTCTGGTAAAACCCAAAAATAATTGCTTCAGCACCCTCGTCTCCTTGGTTGTGCTGAAGACAGCAGGAGTGGCAGTGCTGCTGCTGCACCAAATATAAGTGTTCACCCAGCACAGCACAACTATAGTACATAGTGATATAAAAATCATGAATGAAAAGTAGCTTCACAAATGACTCTCATTTGCATATGCAGATGGATGAGTCTCGGGTTTCAAAATGAATACATTTTCCAAGATTAAAGATCATAGAATTAACAAGTTAATATCATTAAAATTGTGATTAAATTAGAAATGTTAAAAAATCTGCCTAATTACCTTCTTTCAATGAGGATGACGAGGAGGTGAGTTGCCTCCCTTCTTTTGAATCAAGGAACAGCTACTGATTTATTTCAACTGTTATATTTCATTCAACCTCATTCTATTAATAGGGACAATGAGCCATAGGTGAAGGTGTCAGGCACAGAATACCAGGATCCCAGCCTCCCAAAGGTGGGAACGTCCTTCAGGCTTTGTCGGTCTCTCAGTCAAGGAGGAATCCTTCAACCAAAAGAATGAACTCTGCTTAAAGCACTCTTGTTTAAAAGGAGACCATTGGAAACCACTGCCCTGAGAATACCGTGGCTTCAAGCCATGGAGGCCACCAACTCAACCAGGCAAGCTGAGCCAGCCATGACCCAGCTAAGCAAGTTGCTGTAACCAAGAGTCTCAACCCAGAGGGACGCAGCTAGAGCTTTTCCCCCTCCTCCCTTCGGCTGTGGGTCGATCCAGACCATATTACTCCCATCTCCACCTTTCTGCTGGCCTTTCAGCAGTGCCTCAGAGCCCAAGGGCCTGAGACCAAGTGGTTCCTGGCCGCCTCCTGGCCCGTGGACCCCCAACTCAAGAGCTATGGCCCCCTATTGGACTTTAGACTGTGTTCCCTCCACACCAGAAGGAAGTCCCACTGCTTCTCACACAGGCCACTTACGCCCAGAGCCAGCCTGAAGTGAGTATAGTCAATTCCCACGCCTCTGCCTCTTTGAGCCATGACTCTAGCCCCTTGAGGTGGCAGATGGGGGACCCACAATTCAACCCAACAAGATCCACGCCCACCCTACTACAGCCCAACAACATGTGGGTGGGGAGGAATGTCTAGTTCAAATCTTAAAATATGCTGTAGGGTAGGGCTTTGGAGTCTTGTCTTACCGTTGTAGAAGTGTTTCCAGAATTCCCCTAGCCTCTATTTGCAAGATGGTGTCAAAAGAATCATAAAGGCAAAATTTCTGTGGTCATGCATATCCCATCACTTAGAAAGTTAAGAGATAGAAGAGTTCAGAGTTCATCATAGACTTGGACGTAGTTATCTGTATTTGGGAGGGAAACAATAGAAAGAAAAGACAGAAAACCATGGAACAGGGAAGTCAGGCATAACCTCCCACAGAGATGGTTTAGTCCTTCATTGCTCCACATTGTCTCATACAAAGCTAACAGAGTACTTTCAATGGCAGAAGATGTTTTCCTTACAGTGGAATGGGTTAGCCAGGCATGGAAGCACACATCTTTAGCTCCAGCAATTGGGAGGCAGAGGCAGGTAGATCTTTGTGAGTTTGAGGCCACCAGGTCTACATCTTAAGTTTCAGGACAACCAAGGCTATGCAGAGAGACCATATGGCAAAAAAGTAAAATAATAATAATAATAATAATAATAATAATAATAATAATAATAAATAAGGAATATATTCATGCATGTACAACTCCTGACATGATCCCTGGACTGCCATTCACAGGGAGAAGGATGTAAACAATCATTGTTACTGTTGTTGCAAATGTTCTCATCTGGGCTTTAGGAGTGTTCATTTCTGGCTGTAGATTCTCACAGACTCCTAATCGTGTAGGGGTGTCACTGCTTCCTGAATCACAAAGTGTGTCATCTAGAGGGTTTGCTGAATTAAAAGCCAATGGAAAATAAAGCCCAGTAATTCTAAAAAAGTTGAGGTGCACAGGTCTTCTTCATTCACAGTTTCTGAAATTCCCCAGCCAAGGGCAGCATCGCTCTTAGATAACAGAACGCTTTGAATCCACTCCCCTGCTTTGATGCTATCCTCAGCTAACTGTGAGGAAGCCATTTACCTTCAGGCAGTCCAAATGCCTTTATGAAAGAACATGGTTACTGCAAGGAAGATCTGTTTCCAAAGGGACCTCCTAGTCCTAAAGGACATGGCATATGTGACATGCTTTCATAGTCAAAAATCACACTGAAAATGTCAATTAAGTCAATTATATAATGACATTCTGGAATGCTAAACATATGCTGTCAGCCAAAGCTAAAATTTCAATTTGGGGAAGAGTCTGGTAATAGAGTGGAAATGTGTTTTCTAATCCCTGCCTGCCTTTCCTCAAATGACTTCTTGAGTATTTGTTTTCCCTTTAAAGTAGATGCTTTCCTTCCATCTGAGCAAAATGCTCTGCACTCCCACCAGTTATCAGGGAAATCAGAGTGTCCTCATTTGACCAGAATCATCACTGAAATGAAATGCCAAAGCTTAGACTAGCACACACACAATGTAACTCTGTAGGGCTTAGAATCTTAAGTGCTTTTATCCACATTCATGTATAGATGGCACCTGTGAACATTCAAGTACTGATTTAAGACATATATGCAACACCTCTTCTAGTCTCCAACCACACAAACACACACACGCACACGCACACACACACACACACACAGAGAGAGAGAGACAGAGACAGACAGAGATAACAAGAGAACTAAATTACCTACCTAGTGTACAATATTAACATCTATCAAGCTTCCAAACTTTGAACATAACATGTCTAATTTGAGAATAATTTATTCTTTTTATCTTCATAGACACATTTTAGGGGAAAATGTTTGTTAGAAATAATACTGGGAAATTGTCAAAAAGTTAGCTTGCCAGTTGATTTTTAACATCACACACACACACACACACACACACACACTCAAATGTAATGTACGTTTCTTCAAAACCTGTCAAGCTTACACTAATGAATATTAACTTCTCTGAGTGGCAAGAAACAGAATTTCTGATGAATAAGCCAGCCTTCTTCTAAATGTTTAAAGCTCCGAGGAGCCCAATTCTTTCACCAGAGCTCACACTATGTCCCCAGTATCTGACTCCTCTGGAGGTGGATTTGCCTGTGTTCATACTGAGCTTTCTCATTTAACACAGTCACAGTCAGCTTGGGACACCAGTGACAATGCACAGTGAATAGTTTATGGAAAATGATTTCTCATTGTTTTGGAGTCTGAAAAATCCAAATCCATGGTGCTGGTGAAAAAAATATATCCTCCTTCATAAATGGTTCTTCCTTCTAGTCCTGCTTATGAAACACATGGGGTGACTGTCAGGGATATCTTTAATATGGACCTACTCCCATTCATAACAGTGTTACCCTCATGGTTGAATCACTATCGAAGTCCTGCTCTAAGGTACCTCCCTCCCCCCTATAGCGCTTTGGTGGGTAAGACATCAGCATATAAACTTAAGGTAATGGGTAACGATAAGCTCATCCAACCATAGTGCACCTAAAACAGGCTATTCAAACTAAAATTAAATTTAATTCAAAACCCACCTGAGGAGTTACCACGAAGATATAGTTTTACATCTGCCCCACATTGTCCCTAGTGTCCCAAACAGATTGTGATCTGGGTAAATAAGACAGCTTGCTGTGAACTAAAGCAAATCCACCTCCGGAGGAGTCAGATATGGGGGGGGGGTGTTAGTGTGAGCTCTGATGAGATCAGAGAAGGTTCTAGAAGACCCTGTACTCGGAGATGCCTTTGTGGCACCATTGCATGTGCCTTCTGGGAGTTAGAGCAGCCAGAACCTGTGCTGTTTTAGGTAAGCACACCAACTCTACCAAAGTAACTTGGAGTTATAGTGGCGGTAGGAAAACAATGTATCAGAAGTCCCAAGTAGCACAGAAACTTTGTGTGTATTTTGATTGACATTGCCAAGAGTTGAAAAGGCAAAGAACAGAAAGTAAGCAAGTAGAAGATTAAGCTAATGTCCATGTACACAGAAGCCAACTTTATAGTTTTGGGTTTTTGTTGTTTTGTTTTAAAATAGAAACTCAGTTTTGAGAAATCGGCTATTTAAGATGATAAAAAGGAAATGTCCAACTCAACCTTCTTGGTCAGGTGATACTGCAGGACTTATAGAAAGGAGAGAAAACAACATGATGATTGACTGGATGGCAGAGGAGTATTTTAGAATTGTCTAAGATATAGATGTGCATTGTGCCTCTTCACGGCTCTTACATTTCCTTGCAGAATGAGCTGTATTATGTACAGGGGACTTGAGCTTATGAGATCTGACAGACATGGCTAGTGTGCCAGGATCCTAAGTGATGGATGACTGGCTTGGTTTTTTATTTGTTTGCCTTTTTTTCAAGATTTCTAACATTTCTCTGCTGTTGTGTCTTCTGTTTATTATAATTTGTGACTGCATAAAAGGAGCCCTGAGTAAACTTTGGGTTCTAACTACTCTCACATCTGAATAAGGACTATGGCTAATAGGCTTCAAATACCATTGACCTTTGTAATTGTCAGGACTTAGATTTATCTGACTGTGAGTTTGGGGTTGATAGGGGACTTCTGTTAAGGAATACACAACATCCTTTACCATTCTTCTACTGAAAACCATGTAATACTACTTTTGAAGGCACTGTAGGTAGAATATTCATTTTCAAGTCTTAAATATTTTATGTAGACTCTTCTTATCAGGAATACACTAAGTAGTTGGTAATATGAGGGGTGTCATGCCTTTGCAGTTCTTACTGAAACCAAATAAGTCTGTATATGATGGAGACAGAAAATGGCACGAGCATTAAGACAGCAGTAAACTTCTTACAAATGGAGGGATGATAAATATCAAGCAATAATTAACCTGAATTTGGCCAGCTAAGAGTTTGCACTGGTGAATTACAGTCTGACTCAGGACATGCCCTAACTAAAAGCAGACAAGTAGATTCTAGTAGCATGTAGCAGGGGCAATAATAGTAAAGCCAGGTGTCACTGATTCCCAGGAAGTCCACTGATACATATGAGGGGTGCTAGCCAATCCCCTGCCTCTGCACCTCCTGTCCATCTTCAATGTCAGTGTGACCACACCACTTGTCAAAGTTCTCCAAAGTAGTCCCATTTCATGAATATTCTTTGCTCAATTAAACCAGGGTGTATTTAACTTTTCAGAGATCTTTTCTTTAAGCACAACAGACTTTCATTTCATAGAGACAAGACTTGACAATCCAACAAATGATCATTTTGCTAATTTCATATTCATGGGTGACTCATGACTCCTCTAGCAATACTGTCAAGCCTCCTTTGTGAGAGGCGACAGCTGCTTTCCATTCATCCTCATCAACAAACAGTTTTTTTTTTTCTTTATGAAGAGACTGTGTCAGGAATAATTCCTTCGCTTAACATGGAGGTAGCTTTTCATGTTTAGAAAAGTAAATTTAGCAAGGACTACATATTCGACCGAGGCTTTGTGCTTTAAAATATTCAACCCTCTTTGAACCCAAGAACGACAGTGGAGCATACTGCTTTAGAATGAAGACACTAAAACACAGATTTTATTTGGTCACTAGTCTCTGGATGACATTAGGATCTAGGATTTATTGAGATACCTACAGGTATTCTAGGTAAAAATCCACACTGTGAGACTCATGGAAATTCATACATAAGATTTTATGTTCATGATAAACACTTTATTTTCTGTGTTTCTTACTCAACTGTCCCCAGCTTCCACTCAATTCTCATGCCTCTGATTTCAGCAGTCTTGTGGACAGAACTTCTAACATGGCTACCTTTCATCCAGTTTTGTTTCCCCAGTTCTTTGTGGATGCTCACACCCTTTTTATTCTTTAAGGCTATTCCTGATAACACAGTGGGACATTGAGATCAATTTAAAAAAATGTTATTGAATGTAGAGGATAGCTATTTCTGTTAAATTGCCATTACAGAGCACCCTCCTGTGTGTGTGTGTATGTCTGACTCTTTGTATCTGACAGTGTCTCTTTCTCATCTCTGTGTCTCTCTGTCTCTGTCTCTCTTTGTGTGTGTATCTGATTCTGTCTCTGCCTTTCTCTGTGTCTCTTCCTCTGTCTCTGTATCTTTCTCTGTATCTCTGTCTCTGTCTCTCTATATGTCTGACTCTGCCTCTATCTGTAACTATAACCGTCTCTTTCTCTGTCTCTGTCTCTCTCTGTATGTGTGTGACTTTGTCTCCATCTGTCTTTGCCTCTTTCTGCGTCTCTTTCTCTGTCTTTTTGTCTCTCTTTCTCTCTCTCTCTCTCTGTGACTCTGTCTCTGTCTATGCCTCGCTCCGTGTCTCTTTCTCTGTCTCTCTGTATCTCTGTCTTTCTGACACTGTCTCTATTCTTCTCTGTCCCTCTCTCTGTGTGTCTGACTCTGTCTCTCTCTGTCTCTCTATATGTCATTCTCTATTCTTTCACTGTCTCTCTCTTCCTGTGTGACTCTGTCTCTCTGTCTCTGTGGTGTGTGTGTGTGTGTGTGTGTGTGTGTGTGTGTGTGTGTGCTTGTCTCTCTGTCTCTCTCTCTTTTTGATCAGTAGTCTATGTATGGTCACTCCAGATTATGACTGACATCACAATAGCTCTGTTCACCACGAAGCTGTCACAGTAAGTACTCTCTTTCCTTCATCCATCTGCTCCATGGAGTCAAATGCTTTTCTTTTTCTTTCCTTGGCCAAGTCTTCAACCAGTTTCTTTATTCTTTTTACAGAAGTGACTTGTAAACCCTGCAATGTGATGATGGACACTCTACTCCCTTTTACTCCTTTCTGCTAAAATGAGAGCTTTCCAAGCTGAACTAAACTTTTGCAGAAAAAGATGTATGCTCCTAAAATGAATAATAGAAATCTCTGCCTAGATTAATTAACATTATGGAGTGTCCCATTATGGAGTTATTTTCTTCTAGTAGTTTCATGGCAGATATTTTAACTCAGTTTGAGATGATCTATGCTCAGGTTAAGATGTAAGGGTCTGATTCCTGGATATTCAGTTTCCCCTTCACCTTCTTGAAGAGATTTCTCTTAACCTATCATGTTCCTAGGACCTTTGTTAAAATACTTTAGTGTAGAAATAGAATCTGAGGCTGCCTGTTTTCTACCATTGGTTAATATGTCTGTTTTAATGTTAGTACCCTGCTGTGATGGTTTCTATAGTGTGATTTTCTGAGATTAGATCTTATGATGGTTCCCATTTTGTTACTTTCACTCGAAATTGCTTTAGGGTCCTTTGTGGTATGATAGAAATTTTGGAGCCATTTATCTATTTCGCTGAAAATTTTCCTTTGTATTTTGATGGGAATTGTGTTAAATTTGTAGGATACTACAAATCTAGGACAACGTAGTAATAGTATCTCAGGGTTTATTTTTCCATGCATGAACATGGCATATTTCTCATTTATTTGTATTTATTTCAATTTACTTCATTTCCTTTATATAGATTTTAGTGGAGAAATATTTTACCCCTTTGGTTAAATTTATTTCTAGGTATTATATTATTCTAGACCATTATAACTGGAATTATCTTCTGAAGCTTTTATTCTGGTATCCCTCTATTACTACATAGGAACAATATTAACTCTTGTATGTTGGTTTGATTTCTCCATTACTAGAATTCATTTATTAGACTTAGTAGCTTCTTTAAAAATATGATTGCTAGGGTTTTCTGTGTATAAGATCATGTCATCTGCAAAGAAAAAATTTAATTTTTTTTCCAATTTGACTGACATTTATTTCTCTTCCCTGTGTGTGTGTGTGTGTGTGTGTTTTCATAACATGTTGAATTCTGATGCTCTTCTCATCTTATTAATTTCCTCAAGAGAAATGCTTTCACTTTTTCTCAATTACTGTGATGGTATCTGTAGAGTTTTTAGTGGCCCTTATGTTGTGGAACACACACACACACACACACACACACACACACATTGTAAATTTTTGTTCTGAGAAGAATGCTGGCTTTTGTGATACATCTCTACTTTTTGTTCCCATAGACTAATTCATTTTTATTTTATCCTTCATTCTTTTGATGTGAGGTGCCATTTTGTAAATTGGTAGCTGTCATTGAATCCCTCTGACTGTCCACTGGATCATGGGAGTGATCTTTTTTATGTGACATTAAAATGTTTACCAATATTTTGTCGAATATTTATTTTCATATTAATTTTTATTGAAGGTATTACTTTGAAGTTTTATTTATTTTTGTTATAGTTACAACTGGTTTTGGTATTGGCCTAATGCTCATTTCATGAAATGAATATGCATGGATTCATCCTCTTTGATTTTGTGAAATGATTTGAGAAGAATTAGTTTATTTCTTGTTTAATTATTTTGTAGAATTCAGCAGTGAAACCATCGACCCCTAAGCTTTCCTTTGATGGGAGATTTATTTTTTATTAGTGTTCAATTGCCATCTCATTATTGGTCTATTCAGACTTTCTGAACTTTTTCCTCATCATTTAATGAAGGCTGAATGTGTCTGGGAATTTCTCACTCTCTCCTAATTAGTCCATTTCCTCTAAGTTTTTTGGTTTGTTGGTATATAATTACTCAAGATGTTGCCCCTCATTCTTTGTTCTTTTTGTGGTTACTTAAAATGTCTTATTTTTCATTCCTTATTTACCCAAATCTTCTTTGTTTCCCTTAGTTAATGTAATTAAAGTTTTGAGAACTTTATCTTTCTTGAGACAAACTGCAAACACCATGGCCTGTTTTGTTAACCTTCATCCTTATTTGCCTAGGCTCTATTTCATGTATTTCTGTGATAATCTATCTTATTTCTTTCCTTCGTTTGATGCTTGAGTTGCGTTTGTCTTCCTCACTTATTGACATAGAGTTGATACACTATTAGTTTGAGATCATTTCTTTGTGATACAGGCAGTCATCAGTTGTTTTTGGTTTAGTGTGTTTCCATGTTTTTTTGACCTCAGCGAAAGTTTAAATTTTTCTTTTCACCATGTTTCCCTCATGGTTAGAAGCATACATTTTCATATCCACATGTTTATAAAGTTTCTATTTTTTCCTCCCATTTCCATCAGAAAGATACTTGGTATGACTCCTGCCTTCTTCTTCTGTGAAGCTTTGTTTAGTTGCCTAACATGATCTATGCTAGAGAATATGCCACATTCATGTGTGTGTGTTTGTGTGTGTGTATGTGTGTGTGTGTGTGTGTGAGAAAGAGAGAGAGAGAGAGAGAGAGAGAGAGAGAGAGAGAGACTACATAAAACACTAAGTCTCTCTTCTAGAAGTTTCTATGATAGGTTATAGATTATGTCCCCTATAATAGATAGGACAACAATATTAACACTCTTTTTTACTTGAGGTTACTCTGAAGCAGCTGTCTCTGGGGAGCAGTCTCTTTTGACCACTTTATTACAATGAGTTTTTGTCATCTAATGACATTTTCATCCTATAATTGTCATGATAGATGGTGTTGACCTTTGATAGTTACCAACAAGCACACAGTTTAGGTTTTGATACTATTTTTCTGACAACATGAATGATGAATTTTTACCATTTTTGTTTGTTTCAATCCAATACTGTGATAAAATAGTTTATTATAAAATCTTACAGAATCTCATTTTTCTGGAGCAGCACTGGGCTTTTGGGCCACATTGAGAAGCTTTTTCTCAATGATATTACCACCAAAATATAATCTTTAGTGCACGTGTATGTGTTTCTTACTCTCACACTTTGCACAACCACAGTCTAGCTTCTACTGGTTCTAAAATCATCTTTGTGTAATTTGCAACATAATGACTTATTATTGATTAATTTATAACTCTATTTATTGATACTGATAATAGTTTATCAGTCAATGTTGCCATGCAAGTAAATATATTTGAGAATTTTGTATGTGTTCCTAAGCTCAGGTACTGAGGTCAAATAATCACATGTATATGTACATGTATGCGTATGTATATATAGCAAGGGGTAATCTTTGCAACAATATAAAAGATTCCTTTAATAAATGGTCAGTTTCTCACTAAAATTTCATGTTTGAGGAATTTAAAATTCTAACATGGACTGGGCAAGAGATCCTAAGGAGCTGTTTGCACTCAGTGTCTGATGAGAGACTCATGTTTCCTTGGGGAGGTTGTACGTGGTTCATGCCCAGTTGGGTGGCCTTATACTTATTCATGCGTAGCCAGTGCTAATTCATTCCAGTGAGCTATTAACAATATAATAATAATAAAACTGAGGAAACTTGGTAGGTCCCAAGGGAACTCAGAGAAAGATAGTATGGAATTGATAAGTCTCTAAAACTTATATTCATGTATGAAATTGTCAAATTATAAACACAAACATTAGAGAACCTCATGTTCCACATTCTCAAGGTGAATGCCTATCAAACATGATTCTAGTTTCATTCTTCCATCCAAGAAGCCTAAAAGTTGGTGAGAACTGTCACACCACACAGTGGTCAGAGCAAATATCATCACAGACACAGTCTCTTTTCTCCTGAAATTCACAGTGTAGTTAAACTGTATAAAACAAACAAAACAAACAAAAACAACAAGAACCAAGCAAATTCAAATAAATAGGGCAATTCCATATCATGGGAGAAGGAAACTGTGCTCTAATGCAGTTGTCTTACCAGAGCTTTCTTTTTTGTCTTTTTCTCGAGAATGCTGCACTTTCCACACAAGGTAAGCCTGGATTTCAAAGGTGCATCTGAGCAGCCCTCCATTTCTTAGGTCACTACAACAGTTTCCCTTCAGTTCCATCGGCAGCTTTGACATTCCTGTTATATGCAAGCACTTCAGAAATAGCGCGACTGATCATTTACCACATTAGCAGACTATAACTACAGTCTTTAACACATCAACAACACCAAAGATTTAATGTGTTTTAGAAGAATTTGGAAATGTCTCACAATTTGCAGTGAGTGACAGAAACTGAAGCTAGAAGGTGGTTGCTTAGGGCGTGAGCACGTGAGCAGAGCAAAAGCCGCCCAGTGTTAGGACTGGAACCTCATGGCCCAGGACACATGAACTTCTGAAAGGAAATAAATGCCCCCATCATCAGCAAACTGTGGATTATTCCTCTTTCCCTGAAGTCTTTTAAGTTCTAAATCCAAAACAAGCTGGAGAAAAACGGCAATATAGTAATCCTCTCTGGTTCTCAGTTATTTCTGCTTCGTATTTTCATATCCAGCCCAGGCTCACATGCCAGCCCCAGTGGGCTGCTGGAAAAGAATGAGCATGCTACATGATTCTGCATTCCCCATTTCTTGGTTAGACTCAGGTGAGAAGATTTTCTTGTGGTTGGTGATGCTTCTGATTTTCTGGCTCCTCTGTTTGGCAAATACAGGAGACGCTGAAATGAAGATGGATCTCAGAGCACGTTCTGTCACACATCGTCCTTAATAAGAATTCAAACAAGTCTTATTATTTCTTTGAACCATGCGAGGCTCCAGGTCTTTGTTTTTGCATTTGCATACCACCTTCTTTCAGGAAAGATGAGATATCATGTCCACAACATGGTTCAGTTAAACCATGAAGCAAAGGAAACAGGCTTTATTATTGCTTAAGTGGTCTGCTTCTGAGTTCTGCGTTTGGATGGGGCTATCTGCTACAGAGTCTGGAAGGAGCTAGGTTCAATTTATTCTTGACTCAGCAGCATGGTGGTCAATGGGTACCTTTAGGGTATTTTCAAGGTCCCTTTTGTTAACTAATATAATCTAAATTAAGAGCTAAGTGCTGTGGAAGAGTTATATCTGGATTGTGAGTTTGGGATTAATAGCCTCTTCTATAATACGTAGTAATACTGAAGTTAAGAAACTGCTTCTAAAATAGAGTGAACTAAATATAAGCTTAAAGCTCAATGAAATTAAAATGATGGCGTCCAGAAATTCAGCTATGTATCAAGGTGGTCAAGGGATATGGAGCTTAAAATATATATTAGACTAGGTTGGGACTATGTCTCAGTTACTAAAGTGCTTATTCAAAATGCTTAAATTCCTGAGTTAGATTTTTAGCAGTTTGTAAAACATGTGCATACATTTATGTGGTGTGTAGTTTTATTCTCTACCCACCTTTGCTCCAGGAAGTGACCACGCTACCAACCCTTACCTAGATTCCCTTGAATCCTTGGATAAAAGACACAGACACATAGTTGCTCAACTACAAATTGCCTTCTGACATAATTGCTGGGCGGTACTATCTCCCACCTAGAAAACTTGCCTTATCTATACTCTTAGCTCCATACCTCTCACCTGCTCTAAACTACAGTGGCTAGTTCATTTAGCCCGTGCCAAACATCCCTGACCACCCACCGGTACTAGTAGCCACAGACTCTAGCTTCTCCCAAGACCTCATTCTTCTCTCTCCAATGCATTGCAAAACTTCTCTCCTTCTTTATGTCTGCCTTCTCCTTTCAGAGACCCTGAAGTCCCCCCTGTACCTTCTGCCCATCAATTGTTTCATGGCTTTCTTTACTGACAGATCAAGAATCAATTGGGGAACAGGACCTTAGCATCAAAAACTGTGCCTACACCTTTATCACAGTGCTTGGTAGATGAAGGCAGAAGGATCAAGAGTTGAAGGTCATTATCAGCTAGATGGTGGATTCCAGACTAGAGCACTTGAGAGTCTTTCAAAAGCAAAAACGTCAAAAAATGATAAATCAAAGCAAAACAGTACTGGGGAGATGGCTCAATGATAAACACTTGCAATGTAAGCCTGAGGATCATAGTTGTTCTGATGCCTAGAGCTCTTGAAGATGATGGGTAGGTATGGTAGCTCAACCTGTAGTGTCAGTGCTCAAAACAAGAATTAACTAAAACACAAGAGCCAAACAAAAGAAACAAACAGCAGCAGAAATAAAATACAAAAGCTACCCCACTGCTCTAGGCTGGAGAGATGGCTTTCAGTTCAGAGTACATGCTGTTCTTGGTAAGAGATGGGGGTTTGGTTCTCTATACCACAGTGCATAGCTCATATCTACCTTTAACTCCAGCTCCAGGAGAGCTGATGGCCACACATTTAGAAATAAATTAAATCTTAAAAACAAACAGAGTGTCATCAGTGACACTCTGAAAGAATAAATAAATGAACACACAAACACAGACATACACAGACACATACACAAACACATGCACGTGAACTCAATCACACACAAAAACAAGGGGATGTGTTGTGTTTATGCAAGTATGCATGTTGAAAGGATTCTGTGTTGTTATTGCTCTAGAAATTTCTCACATACATTTCTTTAGTTCCTTATTTTCCTCTTTTTTTCAATCCTGTATTCAGTATTTAGTATTGGAATACCTGGATTTAAAACAAGAAGGAACATCCTGGCTATATGTGAAAACTCAAGACAGAGACTGCACAAGGCAAAAAGAGCAGGAGCTTGTGTATATTGTTACTATGGCCTTGAATCTGAGAAGTCATTCACATTAGATACTATAAAGTCTGCTTTCTGTTTTTTATTTATCCTGTTTTCTATGCAGGAGCTGCTCTAATGTTGGAATCTGGAGTTATTATTCCCTCAGGTGGCCTGTGTTGTGCTAATGGCTTAGACATATGGAATACAAGGGAGACCAGGTATGGTGAGGCACATCTGAAACTCCAGAAGGGCCATCCTGTGCTACCGAGCTAAGACCTGCTTTGTAGAGGGAGAGGCTACATAGAAATACCCTGTCTTAAAAATATAAATGAAATATAAATATAAGATGGGAGAGAAACTCTTCATTTAGAGAATAACCATTGGCACCTGCAGATTTTGTGACCAGAGATTTCTCCTTCCCTGAAAGCTATAGGCTGTGTTTGAGTAAACTCCCTCCATTTTTTTTTGTGTGTCTTTGTATCTGTGTGTGTGTATGTGTGTGTGTATTTGTGCATGTATTTGTGTGTGGGACGCCGAGGTTTGTACTTGTGTGTATCTTTGGTGTTGGAGAATTGGGCTTCCCCTTACCCCACATTTATATCTTTGATGAAGATCCTGGAGACTTAACTCCTGGTTGTTGCTTCCTTTTCCTTCAGGTGATTAGCTTGCCTAAAGTTTAGTCAGCACACTGTGAACTGTTGATCAGCTCCTTTCCACAGCTTTATGGGATGAAAAGGTCTTTGTTTTCATGTCTTGCACAACAGGATTATAAAGTAAACACCCATGACTCAGAGCTCCAAATCCTTCTGGTTGTTTCCTCGAATCAGGGTGCATTAAAGATTTAGCAGCACTCCTTTTCATTATCGATGCTCAGAGGCCCTTCTCTTCATAGTTTCTTATTAAACATTATCTTACCTGTTGGGATCATCTCCAATTCTACTGAAAATTCCAGTCTCAATGTGGGATCACTAATTAATCCTCATTGAGATTTGTAAAAGATTGCATGCAAATACTTGACTAAAGCAGTCAGCATTTATACCTTTTCTTGTAATGTTTTCTGTGGAATTTTATATTTTGTATCCTGTTAAATGATGTATTTTCTTCCTTATGAATTCTATCTGGTAAAAGTTGGTGTGAAAGAAATATTTGATGTTTAATGTATCCAATTGCAAGTCTTCATGTGGACTGCTGCTACATATTCCTAGTTGGCAGAGAGGTAAGTGCTTCACTGGCTTTTCTTCATCTAAATTAGACATATTTTGCACACACAATATAATGAAACTTTGTACTCATCTCATGTGTGTGCATGTATGTATGCCTGCATGTATATTTACACTTGTCCATCCATCTCGTAAAAATGAAATGTAGTGTATTTGAAAGATATAAATATAGTTAGTCTTTTTATATATTTCCCCTCAGTCTTACTTTCTCCTTCATTCTCAGAAGGCAACTGAATTTTGCAGTAATTAATCATTCTTCCCAGAGGGCTTTTGATAATACTGTTGCCTATTGATTTGTCTATAAATGTAACATACTGTTATCTAAATGGGTTACATTTGCATAAATGATAATAATCTGTGTGTTTGCTTCTTCTTCTTCTTCTTCTTCTTCTTCTTCTTATTATTATTATTATTTTGCTTCTAATGTTTTTATGTGACCACTCCCAGACTCAAAGAGCAGGGGAATACACTTTGATTCTCAATAAAGCTGCTGCAAAATACCATGGACTGTTCAAAAAGCAAAGGCAGTCAGAGAAGCAGAAAGAAGTCAATATATCACTCCAGTGTGAGTACATTGCTGAGCTCTGTAAATTTGTCACTTGGAACTGTGGAATTTACCCCCATTTGGCTGACCTGTGTAATCAACATGACACCAGCCTCAGTTTCACTCTTATTTCAAACACTGTGGTGTGTGTGTTTCTCACTAATTACCGATGGTAGAGTATGTATCTTAGTCAAGGTCTCCCTTGCTGTGATAAAATAACAGGATGAAAAGCAGCTTGCATATCTAATATGTACAAAGGACTCAGAAAATTAGACTCCAGAGAACCAAATAACTCTATTAAAAATGGGAAACAGAGCTAAACAAAGAATTCTCAACTGAGGAAACTCAAAAGGCCAAGAAGTACCTAAAGAAATGTCTTCTTAGTCATCAGGGAAATGCAAATAAAAATGACCCTGAAATTCCACCTCATACTAGTCAGAATGACTAAGATCAAAAGCTCAGGTGACAGCAGATGCTGACAAGGATGTGGAGAAAAAGGAACATTCCTCCATTGCTGGTGGGATTGAAAGCTGGTACAACCACTCTGGAAATCAGTCTGGTGGTTGGGCATATACCCAGAAGATGCTCCAACATGTAATAAGGACACATGCTCCACTGTGTTCACAGCAGCCATATTAATAATAGCCAGAAGCTGGAAACAACCTAGATGTCCCTCAACAGAGGAATGGACACAGAAAATGTGGTACATTTACACAATGGAATACTACCCAGCTATTAAAAACAGTGACTTCATGAAATTCACAGGCAAATGGATGGAACTTGAAAATATTATCCTGAGTGAGGTAACCCAGTCACAAAAGAACACACATGACATGCTGTCACTGATAAGTGCATATTAACCCCCAAACTCAGAATACCCAAGATACAATTCACAGACCATATGCAACTCAAGAAGAAGAAAGACCAAAGTGTGGATGCTTTAGTGCTTCTTAGAAGGGGGAACAAAATACTCACAGGAGAAAATATGGAGACAAAGTATGGAGCAGAGACTGAAGGAAAGACCATTCAGAGACTACCCCACCTGGGGATCCATCCCATGTACAGTTGCCAAACCCTGATGCTATTGCAGATGCTGGGAGTGCTTGCTGACAGGAACCTGATTTGGCTGTCTCCTGAGAGGCTCTCCCAGACAAATATGGAAGCAGATGCTGGCAGCCAACCATTAGGCGGATCGTGGGATCCCTGATGGAGGAGTTGGAGAAGGAACAGAAGGAGCTGAGGGGGTTTGCAGCCCTCTGTGGGGTGAGCAACAGTGTCAACTGGCCAGACCCCCTGGAGCTCCCTGGGACTGGACCACTAACCAAAGAGAAACCCATGGCTCCAGCAGAGTATATGGCAGAGGATGACCTTGTTGGACATCAGTGGGAGGAGCCGCCCTGGGTCCTGTGGAGGTTCAATGCCCCAATGTAAGGGAATGCCAGGGTGGGAAGATGGGAGTGTATAGGGGGAGGAGGCACCCTCATAGGGCAGGGTGGGGGAGATGGGATGAGGGTTTCTGGAGGGGAGACCTGGAAAGGGGATAACATTTGAAATGTAACCAAAGAAAATATCCAATAAAAGAGAAAAAAAGAGGGAAAAAATAAAGAAAAGCAGTTTGGGGAACAAAGAGTTTATTGGCCTCACACATGCCCAGTCTAGTCTACTGTGAAGGGAAGTCAGGGCAGCATCTCAGGCCATGAGCTCAAGGCTAGAATCTACAGTCAAGAACTGAGGCAGAGGCCATGGAGGAATATACCTACTGTTTGCTCCTCATGGCTTGCTCAGCTTGCTTTGTTACACAGATCAGGACCACCTATCAGCAAATGGGTGGCAAGGCTCACAAGGAGCTGGGCACACCCACATCAATCATTAATTAAGACGATGCTCCAATGGACTTATATTTAGGCCAATCTATTAGAGAGATTTTCTCAACTGCGTTTTTCTTTTCCTAAATGACTCTAACTTGTGTCAGGTTGACAAAAGCCAACCACCACAGGAAGCAACTTTAAAATATAGGACTTCACTTAACGTTTAAAAACACACCATTTGTCCTCTATCAGTTATATGGAGGTCTCAAACTCCAGTAGGGAGGATGATGATGTTTGGCTTTTCAAGGTTTTGACTGACATGACACATTTATATAAAATCCTGTTGGGGTGTAGAATTGGATACACAGATGCACTGTGCTGTCATTAAATTATGGAAATTGCCTTCTGTACCTTATTGTACATTCTAGTCTCTGTGACTATTTTACAGTCCCCTCTACTTTGTTCTTCGAAGTCACATTTAGGTGACATATGTAGTGCTTTCTACTAAACTCCAATGGTCCTACACTTATAATCAGCACTGGATATTGTATTAACATATACTTAACATCCTACCCTTGCCTATATGATGACTGCTTTGTCGCTATTTGTCAATTACACATAAAACTAAGCTTTAGAAGAAAATATCAAAGTATAAGCTTCCATTCATTGAACGTTCTATTTTTTTTAAAATGTACTCTTTGTATATAATTTCAGTGGTGTACAAACTTTTCAGAGTCATTGTTGATCATAATGCAGAATCCACAGTTCAAAACACCTAGGTTTTTTTTTTTTTTGACTAAGCTTCAGTTCTCAGGTAGCATGTGACACATTAAAAAATGCCACAGACATGGAGTGCTGACTGGACTCCTGAGTTTTTATCCAAGTATACATGAACCCCAGAGAGGTTCATTCAAGAATGATTTGTTCAGTTTGTATAGATTAAAAGAAAGTAAACTAATGTGTATCGCAAAAATGTAAAATGTTACAATGAACATTAAGTGACTCTTAACTGAATGAGTCAATAAAAGCTTCTTTAGACTACTTAAATACAGAAAAGTTTCCTTTAGAAATGAGTTGCTGCCACGATAGCTTCATAACTGATCCTAACAGTTGGATCTGGGCTGGTGTTGGGGAGTTTGGCATCACAGGAGCTATAGAGACAGATGGTTTGGTAGGTAAAGTACTTGCCACCTAGATGTGAGGACCTGTGCTGGAGCATCAACACATAGAAGGGTGAGACATGGAGACAGAATAATCCCTGGAAACTGATAGGACAGTGAGCAAACACAAGAGATCTTGTTTCTAAAACTGCCAAAGGCAAGGACTGACAACTGCCTGAGGTTTTCCTTTCACCTCCGTATGCCCTCTAAGGCATGTACAGGTCTGCGTTCACGTGCACACGTAGATTAAAATTCTCATCTCTTGTGTGTGTGTGTATGATGACGATGTGTATGGGCACAAGCTTGGCAAAAGCATGTAGGTGGAGATCAGAGGACAACTCTCCAGAGTCCTGTCTCTCTTTATGTGGGTTCTGAGGATTGTACTCAGGTCAACAGGCATGAGCTGCAAAGAGTTCATCTGTTGTACTATGTTGGCAGCTCCACACAAAGAAATTGTCTTTGGCAGTATGTTTGATCTATACCTCTGAATGTAAATGTCTGGTGGTACCACAAATCTCACCAGAGAAAATTAAAAACTAGATCAGTGCATGCTATACCATTACATTTGATTTTGGGGGGGGGTAATTGGAAAAGATTCATGTACTTCAGAAGTATGTTCTGCAACTTACACACTTCCCAATTTAGTCCTTCATGTGTATTTTCACATGTTTAAAATTATATAGTTGGAAAATAGGAACCATAATAAACTGTGAAAATAATAAGAAATTCCTATTATTATAAATAAATATCACAGAGGTATCAGATGCATCATATTTTCCTAGATGTGTAAGAATTATTTATTTTGGGGGCTTTGCCAAAAATTATAAATTCAAATTCTTTAGAGGGAATTTTCACAGGATATCTCTCAAAGATGGGTTAAAATTGATAAGACCAGGGCCATATTGACAAATAGGTCTCTGACCTACAACTACAGTAGCCAGCCCTGGAAGGCAGGCCACTTGTGAAGGAACTGACTAATGACTAACCGAAGCATTCAGAACTGACAAACCCCTTAATTCTTGACCCTGCTTCCAACTTTTGACTGCCCATTGATTATATATATATATATATATATATATATATATATATATATATATATATCAGCCTAAACACTCATAATACCCATGCTGTACCTTTTCTAAAGTAGCCAGTCCTTCTTTCCCCATGAAATGCCAACAACTGTCAATACACTATACCCCAAAACCTTTTCTTCAATTCCATATAACTCTTCTTCACTTGTGTACCTGGATTAAATCATCTATGAGATGACTTGATTGAGAAGTTGTTTAGATCAAATTGGGCTGTGGACAGGTCTATAGGGAAGTAGTTTGACTGGTTATTGGTATAGGAAGGGCTTTGCCCACTATTGGTGGGACCATTCCTAGTGTGTGTATATGAGCATCTTAGAGCATATATATACATATACATACACACACACACACACACACACACACACACATATATATGTATATATATATATACATATATATATATTTTTTCAGCCAGAGAGAGATGGGAATTGTTTCTGCTTCAGTTCCTGTCTCCAGGTTTTCCTTAAATTCTGGTCCTAGATTTCCTCAGTGATGGGTGATGTGACATGGAAGTCTCAATCAAATCAACCCTTCCTTATTGAGTTGCTTTTGGTCAGAGTATCAAAGATATCCAACAAAGGATAATATGAAGAGTTATGGGCTTTATGCTAACGAAAGACTGAGAAGGGATTGTGTCTTTTGTTTGTGAGGTCCTGGCTATCTCATTAATATCCTTTCAGATCCCCTGACTTACCTATCTAGGAACTAAAATAATTATTAGTAGTTCATCTCTCAGCTATTGTTAGCCATATAGTTAAGTGTATCACTAGTAATCTGAGTCATTTCATAGGAATGTGGCGTGGGTTGTGATCCTTTGGAATGGAGAAGTTAATATTTAATGAAAACCAACAGTTACCTGTTGGGCTGTAGAAGGGCATCATGGGTTTGCAAGGGCCTGGAACTCCGAGACTGCAGGTGTTTGGCCACACCCCCAGGACCCAGGGCCCTGACATCCTGTACCGTCAGTCACATAAGACACAGGTATAGAGCGTGACAAACATATTAACCAGTTATCTAAAGGCAGGGGTGGGGGTGGGGGGGAGAGGGCATAGATAATTAAGTTATCTCCTCCCTAGTCCTGCTTCTTTCCCACTCCGTACATAAGCTAGCTCTCCTCTGGCTCTGGGGGGCGCACATTCACATCCAGATCCAATACCATCATGGACAATAAAGCTACTCTTTGGAAACCCAGTCCACGTGTCTTTTGGGGCCTGCCACCAACAAACTTCCAGCCTCTGGAACCTTGGACTTTCTTGCGTTTGTGGGAACCTGCCTGTTGGAAAAGCCTCCAGGGACTCTGATGCCCCGCCCCCGCGGGCCGGAGACCAAGCCACACTCCGCGAGTGTTTTTTTCCCACAGTTGCCTATGCTTAGTTTGTTCACTGGCTCCAGAAAGAGTTTTCAAAGAAGTTTTAAAGAGATACTTAAAGCTACAAAGTTTCTTACATATCAGATTTCTTCTTAGACCATATGCTGGAAGAGCATTGACAATAACTCTTTAGGTAACAAAAATACTGCAGTGTAGTTCACCTGTGAATTCATTTTAAGAAGAATTAAATCATGACAATTCCAAGCCCCTCATAATTATTAAAATCTTATCAGTTGTATTCAGTAATTTTAGAATACGATGATTTTAACATTCTAATAGATATCATCTTTTACCTAAGACCTACTATGTTGATGTTTTTTGTTTGTTTTGAGGCAGTCTCCCATAGCCTAGGCTGCATTCCAACTCTCTTTGTAGCAAAGACTGTGCTTGGAGAGTAGAACCTCATGCCTCTACCCCCAAGTACTGGGGTTGATGGCATGTATCAACACTTGAACTTTTAAAATGTCTTGAATTTATCATTACTGTGTGTGTGAGTGTGTATGTGTGTGTGTGAGAGAGAGAGAGATAGAGATAGAGAGAGACAGAGACAGAGACAGAGACAGAGAGAGACAGAGAGAGGCAGAGAGAGGCAGAGAGAAAGAACATGCACTATATAGTACACGTGGAAATCAGAAGACAACTTTCAGGAACTGGTTTTCTCCTCTCACTATAGGTTCTGGGAACTGAACTCAGTTCATCAGGCTTGTTTAACATGACTTTTTACCAATGTAGCCACCCCTTTTCCCCTTCTCTATTTTTAAAGGATCAATGTCATTTGCCTTATGGTGATTTTTTTTTTTTTGCTAAAAACATTCAGTCAATGGGTCTGTATTACTTTAGAAATGAAAATATCTAAAAGTAGTGAATCTTTACAGATATTTGTATAGAATATGTTATACTATATTGAGAAAATTCACATCGATTTAAAGTGAGATATGCAAATAGAGTATACCTTTTAATTATAAAGTTTTGATGTGATTATTTGTGCCACAGTACATAAACTGTGGAGGTCAGAGGAAAATTTGCAGGAATCCCGCCTCTCCCTCTATAGCTAGTTTCTGTGGATCAAAACCCTCAGGCTTCATGCCAAGTATCTTTTACCCATGGAACATCTCACTGGCCCACAATGAATTTTTGTCATGTTTCATCTTCCTCCTGAATCTTTGCAATTGAAGGCCTTGCTTTGAGTTGAAGGTGCTGAGGGATCGAGGTCCTTGATTTCTATGTGGATGGTTGAGTTAGTTTGATATTTATGTTTCACTTCCAACCTTACTGATTAATACTAACAATGAGACACATATTTCTCTCTCTTCTATACTGTGATATTTATTGCAAGTATATCTGTTCTTTCTGTGTGTGTGTGTTTAAAATTATTACTGACCTATTTTCATCTAATATTATTTGTATTACAAAATCTATATTTCTTACTTCTTTTGACTTGCTTCGTTTTAAAACTGTAGAATTTTGGATCAGTCATTTTTCTTTAATTACTCCAATTAAATTAATTAAATAATTTAATTAGTCCAATTATTTGACTACTATTTTTGGAGTTAGTTTTAGATGTTATTTTTAATTATGTGTCTGTGTCTGTGTTTGTGCACGTAAGTGCAGTGTCCACAAAACAGAGAAGGGGGCTTTAGACGCCTTTGGAGCTAGAGTTACAAGTGGTTGTAAGTTTGGCACTATATGTGCTGATAACAGGAGTCTGGTCTCCTGCAAGAGCATACTGTGCTCTTAACTGCTCAGCCCTCCTCCAGACCTCATGATCAGTTTTTATTTAAGTTTATTTAGTATTCATCCACAAATTATACACTCGCTCTACATTATCGAGAACCTCACCCTACTCTTTGCTGCTTTTCCCACAAGCATCCTCTATGTTTCAGAAAACAATTTCGTTTCTCCCTTTTCAAGATGCTTCCCTGTTTACAGTACTCGATCCTCTTAATAGTTCTGTATTCACTATTTCCCATTAATTTGACAGTTTATGTAGTATGGTATTTTTGTTGCTTTTAACAGGGTTTGGGCTTAGTAGCAACAGCATATTGATAATTTGAGTGCATAGATTAGTGTAAAATTCTATTGCAGTATTATGTGTTGTGTGAGATCAAGTAAGGAAGTACAAGATGGCATCATGTAATACAAATAGTATCGTTTGGTATTTGTGTACAACATGTTTTCAATAATCTATGGAGACTTGACTTTAATTTTAATGTGTGTGGAGAAATCAGTTGATAAACATAGAATGGGAGCTAGGAGAGAGGGGAAAGACATCAGAAGCTATGTGTCTGGGAGTCATCATAGACTACATTAGACATAAAATTGGAACGAGGTGCATTAGGAAGAAGAAGAAGAAGCCTAGCGAGGAGGCAGGTGGGGCTGTGGAAGAGAAGTCGGGGAGAAGAATACAAGGAAAGAAAGTATTTGTGAAAATGTCACAATGAAAAACATTATTTGGTTTACAAATTTAAAGATCACTAAAAAATGATAATGGAGAATTCCTTAAGTTATTTTTTTGTATATGCATATTTTGATCGCATGTATACACATGTACCATCTGCATGCCAGTTACAAACAGTTGTGAACTACCATATGAAGGTGCTGGGCATTGAACCCCATTTTTCTGAAGGAATAACAAGTTCTCTTAATGCCAAACCAACTCTCTACACCCCATTTTTTGTGGAGAATTACATAGGAGGAAGAAATAGTGATGGTTCAAAGTCTTAGTGTGAAATTTCTATAAATGATTTGCACAGTTTACCACATCACTGGTCAGATGTGTAGACTTAGTGTGTTAACACCATCTTAGATCAGATATGATGTCTCCATATTGTACTCTCATACCTCAGTGCAGGGTGAGACTCTGACTGAAGCATGTGTTAGAGTGTTTAAGAACAGAACCTGGGGGTTGGCTGACACATGGCAGACGCCCTTGCTCCCTCCTCTAAAGTCTAATTCAGCAGCTGAGATGCACATCGCAGCTCTCTGGACCTTTAATAAACACCCAGGCGTTTCCAAGGCGGTGTGTCATGATGAGGCACAGGTGCCCCCAACACTGATCACCTCAAGTCACACCTAGAGACCCATAATTTGCTGAAATGAATCAATTCATCCAAGGAACATTTACCCCACACTAGTCCTTCTGCTGTATGCTGGGTAGTTTTTCTTCTCAGAGAGGTTTGTGACGTGTGTTTCCTGCACTAATGAAGCTACAACTCTGACTTGAATCCTCAAAGGCAACACTGGAAGCGACTGAGAAAATAAACTTGTAAGGAAAGGAATAGGGCAGAATGAATGAATATGCAAATCCAGATTCAGAAGGAAGGTTAGTGATTGGCAGAGCCTGGACAAGGGAAAAAGTCATCATGACTGCTAATTAAATATGAGGTTTGGAAGGGGAACTAACCTAGCATTAGACAGTAACAGTGTAATGAATATAGATATGATAAAACATCAACAGCTGCACATTATTTATAGTAGGTGAACAGTGTGTCAATCAATCTAGTCAGAAAAAAAAAAAGAGGGCTAGAGAGATAACCCAGTCCTTTCCTAGTATCCACAGCCTGGTTTTTGATCCCCAGTCTCTCAAAAAATGAAAGATAAGAAGAATATCAATTAAATCACTGAGGTAGTTTGTTTTTCCTCTATGTGAGACAAATAAACAAAACCTGACATCTTGAAGAACTGAAGGCAGGATGGGCTTATTTTGACTCACAGTTTAAAGTTGCAGGCCGCCATGATGCAAGAAGATGGTGACTTGAATAGGTCTGCCTGTGGCAGTGGAAGTTCACAGTGCTATTTCTTCAAATATTGGTGACTCAGGAGGCAGGAAGCTGGGGCAGAAACCAGAAGGGGATCTAACCCTTAGTTCTGTGTCTAGTAAACTATTTCTCCTAGCTAGTCTATGTGTCCCCAAAGTTCTTCAACTACCCCAAAGTTCCCTAATGTCCCACCAGCTCAGCACAGGCTGGAACCAGTGTGAAATGCATATGAACCTTCAGGTGGGAATTCCCATTCAAGCCCTTGCAGTCCTCATGAGGTGGATCAAGTGAATAACTGTAGACTCTTATCAGGCTCTTCCTGGGAGACGTCTGTCAGCGAGGTGGAATGCATTGTATAAGAGGAGAGATGATGATGATGATGATGATGATGATGATGATGATGATGATAAAGAACTTATGGGCCTTGAGGAATTTTATATTCAGATGTAATTTTAAGACTTCTCAATCATTGCTGAACAATCATAGCAAACCTTAACCACCTAAATAACACTGCATGCACTGTAACCGAAACCAAATTATGTATTCACCATGTGTTAGCATGCACACACCAGGGATTATATTCTACGCATTTGTCATGTTCCTATAAAGAAATATGAAAATAGAAAAATCTCACTTATCTTCTCTGCAAACAAAAACTGAATTTGTTTTTCCAAAGCAGTTACTATCTTCCTTGTGGGATCTCTCTCTAGTTCTTTTAGAAGGACATCTGTCTTGCTCCTCTGCCACAGCACTAACCAAATGATTCAGAGGCTGGTAGCTTTTCACCTGGAGTGAATGTAGCTGAGAGAATGAGAAGAGAGAAAAGAGATTCCAGGACAAGCAGTGAGCAAAGTTAAGAATCTTCTTTTATTATTAGAGAGGCTTAGTGACAAGGAACCCAGATGTGCTTGTGTGTGTGTTTGTGTGTGTGTGTGTGTTTGTGTGTGTGTGTGTTTGTGTGTGTGTGTGAGAGAGAGAGAGAGACAGAGAGACAAAAACAGAGAGACAGAGAGAGAGACAGAGAGAGACAAGAGACAGAGAGACAGAGAGACAGAAAGACAGAGAGAGGGAGGGGAGGGGGAGGAGGAGAGAGAGGAAGAGGGAGAGGGAGAGGGGGAGGGGGAGGGAAGGGGGAGGGAGAGGGAGGAGAGGGAGAGGGAGAGGGAGAGGGAGGAGAGGGAGAGGGAGAGGGCGCAAGAGAGTGGGAGATTGGCTGAGTAGGATACTTACTGTTTGAGACATGCACATTGCCCTCATCTACATGCGGAGAAAACCTTCACTGTGGGCTGCTCAAGGAGGTGCAGGTTATTTTATACTCCATCACACCAAGAGGGTTGAGTGGAGTTGGCTGCTTTGTCATTATTAATCTCCATGTGCAGTCTGAGAAAGATCCTCATCTTCCACCGGAAGATAGGAGAGGACAAAGCCCATGCAGGGATGTCAACAGCACCCATGAGTCACTTGTGTAGTGTGTGCTTATAGTTAAATACAGAAGGGCAATAAATGTCTTAACATACTGTTGATCTGGGGCAATTCAGAGGGATAAGGGGCAGTTTATTGAACTTCATAAACCCAAGATGGATGAGCATCTGAGAAGGGGTAACCTAGTTGGGCACTGTCTGATTCACAGGCTATGCTGAGTTGGGATGTAGTAATTGGTCCATCACTGTTACCTAGGCTGCCTGTGAAAACTGTCCTTTGGCAATTTCTCCTTATTTGTGCAGAACGTGTAGGACTCTGGGTGGTTAGTGTCACGTACCATCAGTAAACATCATTTTAGTTGTCTTCTCTTTGTGACTCTACCCCTAATTTTTTAAAATCCATAGAAGAGGTAAAGTAATTTTAATGAAAACAGCTATGTTATTTCCAATTGGCGGGATGAAAAATGTCATGGAAACTATTTGATAATATTTGAGATCTCTAAATCATTGTTACAAAATATGTATAATATTTTCATTGAGGGTTATTATTATTTTTTATTTTTGCTCTTATTACAATAAGGAAGCTTTGCTGGCATCTGCTTCTATACTAGTTTGCCAGAAGTAGTGCAGGTAAGTTCCATTAAAAAGAGATTTGGCATTCACATGACTTGGAAAAGTGGGGAAATGAAGCTGTTAATATCTTGTTTTTATGACATACTAAGTTTGATCAGTGAATTATATCTTGGAATTCATGTCTTACTTCATTTTAACTGTCAATCTGACATAGTCTGTGCTCAGTTGAGTATGGAGTCTGAATGAAGACATTGTCCAGCTAAAACTGGCCTGTGGAGGATTGTCCTGATTGTTAACTGATGAAGAAGGTCCAGAAAACTGTGGGTGGTACCACTCTCTGAGATGATGGTCCTGAGCTTCAAAAGCTGGTTAAACTTGGGTCAGAAGAAGTTAGTAAGCATCATTCATCCACAGCTTCTGCCTCCAGGTCCTGCCTGAGTTTCTTCCCTGACTTGCTTCAGTGAGAGACTGTATCCTGTAATTGAAATAAACTGTTTCCTCTCCTAAGTTCCTTCTGTTCAGAGTGTTTATTCCAGGATCAGAAAGGAAACTAGAACATGGTAACACCACACTGTGTGGGTAACAAGGGAAGGTCAATCTCATGCACTGGGTCTGTAACATATCCAACACTTATTCTCAGACTTTGGAAGCTCATGTTCTGGCTAGCTTAGTACCTTTTGTCTCTGAGAATCCTTCAAAATGTAGATGAGTCTTCTGCATTTTGGGGAAGAAGAAGGATGTTCTAGCATTATTTAAGGCCATCCTAGGTGCAAATGCTCCGGGAAGCCAGATGTCCACCTCCAGCTGTTTTCAAAATTTATTTCTTTTTACTCGTCCAGTCCTAATTTTCACTGTGAAGCTTTGGCCTTCAATATCCCTCACATATAAACTGAATCCTAAATAAAACAAACAAAAGACTAAAAGAAACAAATGTTGCCACAGCTTAACACATAGATAGTGGGTGTTTCAGTAAATAGCCATTTACCATTAGTATGACGTTGAACACATGTCTTAAAAGCTGAAGTTTTTCAGTGAATTCTCAGCTTTATTTGGTATTGTGTGTTTGCAACTGTGTCCATTTCTTTAACACCTCAACTAATGAGAGATGTATTTTGATTTATAATAAACTGTGCTCTGTTTTGAAGAGTTAAGTAAAACTGTTTGTAAGAACACATTCCTTTTGTTAATTTACCTCATGCCTGCTTTTCTTCTTTTGATTCAACTATTCCCATTCTGGAGGAAGTGCTTACTACGGAAGGTAAGATGACTACCCTCTGCATAGTCAACCTCCCTGGTGTTGTAGGCCAGATCTCCAAAAACTACAGAATAGTATCATGTTGTGGACAACATCATTTTCCCTTGCTTTAATCTCATGTTTTTCCCTTTATCATGACTCACTTGAATCCAGAATCTAATATTACTGAAATTATCAAAAGTCCCCAATGGATGATTGGCCTGGAAACAGAATTGAGTATGTCTAATGACCCTGGAGCTGGTGTAACAGTGATGTTACTGCTCGCCAGTCAGGCATGTCCTATTCCATTGCTTTCATGATCTTAGAGAACAGAAATGACAGATGAGCTTTTAGAAGATTTGCCTCTCTGAAGGCCGAGGAGCTAAGGGAAATTCAAGGGACTGAATCTGGAAGAAAGTTTTAATTATTTGGATTGGAGACCTAATGTAGAAGCATATCCCTCTTGGCATCAGACTGAGCTCTACCAGAACAAAAGGTTTACACGCTGAAAGAACAGGCTTGGCTCTACTACAGGATTCGATTGGCTGCTGACTCTGGGTGGTTAAAAACAGTCAAATTTGTTATAGTTACATGATGTGAGAGGGAGTGTCAAGATTGTGAGGGCTGATGGGAAGACAGCTGAAGGAGTTTGGGAAATGGTAGTAGATCCATTGATTGTCAGGAAATCTAATCACCGAAGAGCACTCTTAATAGGGGTGAAAGAAAGCTGTGTGCATAACAATAGCTGCCCAGCTACACATTTCTCGGTCATGCTTGGCATTACATGAGGCGTGACTGTTTTGAAAACGGCAGATGGAAAGACACCTTGGCTTGTTACCTGTGGTCCCACAATACTCAAGGATATTTGTTTTAGAGACATGGAGAGCTGCAGAGGCCTGATTAGGGTGTTAACAATTTGTAGTCAGCAGCCAGAGGAAGATCAAAGGGACACAAGAATGTAGTACATGAAGATGGAAAAAGTGTATGTGCAGTGACAATTCCCATGGCAACACATGGTGACTGGAGTTTACAACAATGAGTCCCTTGAGGCCATTGGTTATGGTTTCCTCATTTTTTTATCTCCAGCTTCTAACTGGGTGATCATTTACAAAAACCTCAGTAAATGTTTGTTGAATTGAATCAGTTGAAATAGCTTGTGTTTGTAAAGCAGCCCTCTGAGGTCCGTAGAATTTCCTGCTTACAGATGATGGTATCAAAGCTTGAAAAATTAACAGAGACAGAACTGGAAGGAACTGGGAGGAATTGGAATGTGAATGTAATCTTTATGGATCAAAAACTAATAACATTTCCATTATCAAAAGGACACTCCAAACTAGGTCTTGAGTCCTATGAGAGAGCTGCAGAGAGGAAGGCTCAGCGTTGGTGAACTTAGGGATTCTCAGACTAGTTACTGCACATCCTGAATTTTCATAATATGTGTTAAATATTCTGATAAAATGCCAATTACATAATGCTTCTTTTTGCAGTATCCATTACCCAGGAAGGGCTCTCACACTTTTATATCATTTTAAATAGTTTTTTTAAGGGTATGAAGATAATGGTACCTAATGTTCATCATATATCATGGTGAGAGAGATTCCATCACTAACTTGAACATGATGGAGTACAGTCATTATATTCTGGAAAGAAATAGTTTCAACTTACTAGACATTGTTCAAAAAGTATAATCCAGTGTTTTCCAAATTTGGAACACTCAGAGGTGTATTTTCATAGGTGTAATTTGCTATCTATCCATACTTCCTATAGTGACAGGATTTCTAACTGAAAACATATTTATTTTTAGCATGCACCACTTACCTGAACTAAAACAGGCAGATATGAACTATTATTCCTTGATTTGTGCAAATATCGTTCATTGGATTTTTCATTGACTTCATATTTGAGATTATGAAGTCGTTTTTGGTTTAGGCATTTGTTGTGTCATAGCATGAGGCTGCTTCCTGTCTTTACAGTACAAATGGGTTAAGCATTATACGAAGTCAGAAATAATATAGTCATTTAGGGAGGTGGATTGATTCCTGAGTAAACAATTGGATTGTAAAAACTGAGCTTTGAAAGTGAGTAGTGCTTCAAAATGTCAAGTTATGAATAGAGGGTCAAACAAAGGGCAGGGCATTATTGATCAGGAGAGACAGACACACATTATTGATCAGGAGAGAACGAGAGAGGGTGCAGTAATAAAGTATTAACTCACTTAACACCAACACAATAATGGTAATTTATACAGATTTCTGTTGATTTAATATAAAACAATATTTTAAGAGATTAGTTAATTTAGACAAAACATATATTAAGATCCAAGCCCTCATAGGAAATATATCATTATCCTACCTAGTCAACATTTCCATATTAGAAAGAAAAAAGTATAGCTCAAATCACCTCCATAATAACATCTCATTTTTTAAAAAAATTAAACTTGTTCACTGTCTTATTTTTTAAATAAACTTGTTCACTGATTTTCATCGAGTGCTCATCACCTGTGATGCCACTCAATTGAAAATCGAGAAACAGAAAACGGAAAATATATTATTGTCCATAGATAAAGACCAAACCAAAACCCCAAACCACTGTTATAAAAAATTCCAAGGGTTATGACTGAGGAGCACAAAGTAGGGAGCTGTCATAACAGATCAACAAGGAAACCTCAAAAGCAGTGGTGACTGGATTTGATTATGAGAGTTTATAATATAGGAATTCTAAGGTTTCAGAACCACTTCTTAAGACCAAATTATTAGAGATGTGACTATATAAAGCAGTTGAGAGAACAGGATGGAGGAAATGACTGAAGACCCTTGTTAGTTTAACAGCACAGAAAAGTTCATGGTTGGAAGTAAAGACAGTATTTATGTATCAGAAAACCTGGCACAGAGGAATTAAAGTGAAAGACAGGGAAAGCCTGCTAAGATACACAACTTAGTAGTTGAGCATTTTAAAAACCAGAGCGTTAAGCTTATTTTCAATCATTAAAATCTGCCTAGAGGCCAGAAAATAGTGTTGTAAATTACTAAGTAGTAAGTAGATTTGAAAAACTCTTCTACAAAACTCTGGCTGAGGTGAATACTCTAGCTTGTTAGGCACAGTAAGTAAAAGATAGTATTGACATTCTACAGGACGCATCAATTATTTAAAGTAATAAGATATCAAGTTTACTGATTATATGATCAATATAAGGAAATCAACTTTATTTCTGCCCATGTGATGAAAAAAAGAATGACTTATAGTAGCAATAATAATAAATATTAATGTACCAAAGAATAAATCTAAATGCTACTACTGAATATTGACAAATTAGTATTTTATGATGACAACAATATTTATTAATATTATTAATATAATGTAGTCATGTAAAATTTTTATAAACAAAGCATCATACTTTATGATTGCTATTTAGTTCAATTCAATCCAAAACATTCTTATTAATGTTGTAACAATATTAATTCTTCTGAAAACCACGAATCACATTAGTTAACTGAAATAGACTAAAACAAGTTATTTATTTGAGAAACTAGTTATGGAATTTATATGTAAATGTGAGTAAATGGAACTTTCTTAATTTAGGCTAAAATATAAAGTATGTAGCATTCAAAATATCATGCTTCAGGCAAAATGATAGGAATGATCAGATTTAGTGACCTGCAAGAAGGTAGATGATAAACAGGACATTTCTTAATAAAGCCTATCAAGCTGAACAATATAACTAAAATCCTTATTTCATACAACACAGAGAAATGTGAAAGGCAAAAGATGTAGCAAAGTAGCATGAAATTAATCAAGTGTGGATTTCCTTAACCATATAAGCAAACTGTTCTTAAAATAAGTATTGAATAGTGGAGAGGACACATGGTTCAGAATGACTCGGTCAGTAAAGCATTTATCCGTGCGAGTATAAGGACTTTAGTTCAATCCTCAAAACCATGCAAAATGCTAGGTATGATGGCATGTGCTTATAATAACAGTACTCGAATAGTGGAGACAGGCAGATGCTTATGGCTTGTGGACAACTATATTAAACTACTTGATGAACACCAGGCCAATGAGAGACTCTGTCTCAGAGAGGTGGGGGGGTACTCCTTTTAAAATGATACCCTAAATTGTACTCTGGTATCCAAATAAATGCACACATGTGTACACACAGTGAAACTTATGTGTGCACCCCACCCTGTCCACACACAGGTGAATTAGCATACAAACACACCATGAAAGGCACTGGTTAGTTTAGGTCCATGAAACCTAAACTCCCTATTCAATTTTGAAGTTATCTGAAGGTCTATAAAACCTTCTTAACATTAGCAAGGAAGTGACAGTAAGTTTAACTCCGGAATGATAACGAGTGACTGACACATGAATGAGAATCCTCTCAATGTAGAGTCATTCAAGACACTAAACCAAAACAAAATAGCACTTTTTGCTTAGTGCAGTTGTAGAAGCTGAAAAAAAAATGTAAGAATGGTAGAGTTGATTAACAGGAAAAATAAGGATATGTGTAACCTATCTATGGGTTATGAACTGATGTGATTCCTTAAACAAACATGAAATGCCTGACATAGCACTTTGTGTAGGAGCCAGTCCCAGCCTGGGGTTCTTGCTACTCTGGATTCCTTACAAAGCCTGTTTCATGTTATCAAGAAGAATGTTTATAGTAATGTATTTTAATAAAAAAAACTAGGATAGCAACTACTATTTGTTGACATAATAGAATACAAAGTAGAATGAGAGTATATGTAAGTTAGAACACAGCAGTCCACAATGTTGATGGTAAATAGTGGTAGCACAGCAAATGAGCAAAGCCCACAAATTTAATATTGAATGAAATTCATGAGAATGAAAAATGTTGGTAAGAAATGTACGCACTTATATTTGTCAAAACTGGAAAGGTAAATAATATCTTATTGAAAGAGAAAGCCATGGGGGAAAACTTTGAAGAAACAGGAGAGAATGATAGATGGATAATAGCTAACGACTGCCATTGGCTAATCTAGGGGAGACCCTCACAAAAGACATCAACAACGTGCTCATGCTGTTCCTTAAGCTCAGTGGTGATTTCAATATATATTGATTGAATGTGTTTGACTTAGTATAAAAAAAAAAGAAATAAGAAAACACCTGGAGTCTTAGAAGATCTGAATTTTGATATGAAATGCTTTGAGTGTGATGGTGGCATAATCATTTGTATTCTTATACTGATTATAGATGACAATAGGATAATTAGTTGGTGAATATGCTTCATATCATTGGCTTTAAGGGGTTGGAAATGTCAGGGCAATTTTTACAGATTTAGCAAGCATGGAAAAGCTAATGGGACACCATGCAGATATCTAAGCCTACAGCCCTGCATCCTGTTTCTGTGGGGCCTCCTCTCCTTCCCAACTGTGTCTGCCTGGTCTTATGAGTCTTGTTATCTACAGCAATTCTGAGCGGCCTGGCTGATTGAGATGACCAAGTCCTATCTTTATGTACTTCTAAATTTCACAATGGTATTATTATTGTTACCTCGTATTCTATTTGAGTGTTGACTTACATATTATCTTCACCTTCCTTGGATAACAAGATTTTTGCATATGCATGTGTTCATGGGTATGCACATGAATATGGAAGCTAATGGACAATGTGAGCTGTAATTCCTAGGGCCTCACCAAGTAGGCCATGATGTCTGGTTTCTGTTGAATAATTTAACTGAGATGTGAAAAGAGATACACTGTGGATGGCATCATTCCCTGAGTTGGGATTATGGTCTTTATAAATAGAAGAATGTAAGTAGAGTATCAGCATCCAGCAGATTACAGATGTAATTGTAACCTATGACTCTAGACACCTATCCCTGTGGCATCTCTAGAATGAGAGACCATATTCTCCAACTGTGAGCCAAATTAAACTCTTGTTTCCTAAGTTGCTTTCATCAGCGTGTTTTATCACAGCGGCAGAAAAGTAACTAAGGCACTAGCTTTTAAAAAACAGACTTCTAAAAGTCAAGCTTATTCCTCCTCACAGTAAGACAAGCTATCTTCTTCACCCTGTTGACAGCAAAGTTTTACAAGACAGAAAATGTCTGCTCCATTTGTAGTTGTATATCTAATTAAAAACCTTTCTGGAGGTTTTTTCATTTGGTGAATGAGTGTATGGAGTTTATAAGAATCTAAAGAAGAGGGCTGGAGAGATGGCTCAGTGGTTAAGAGCACTGACTGGACTTCCAGAGGTCCTGAGTTCAAATCCCAGCAACCACATGGTGGCTCACAACCATCTGTAATGAGATCTGATGCCCTCTTCTGGTGTGTCTGAAGACAGCTACAGTGTATTCATATATAATAAATAAATCTTTAAAAAAAAAAGAAAGAATCTAAAGAAGACATGGAGCAAAGAGCTAGTTTGTCATATTCTAAGTCAGTGAAAGCCAGTTCAGATACAGTTCTTGAAGGTTTGAGCCTTTCTCAGTGAAATCTTCATGACTGTGTAGTGGGTCATTCATTAACCATTGCTTTAATTGGAGAGTAGATAGATAAAATACTTGAAATACTGGTAGTTTGTCATGTGGAGAGGCTGAGGTCCACTTTAGCACCTAGTCTCTCTGACTTCCTGATTCTTCCCCTTCTCTATGAGGAAGAGTTTTAAGGTTTCTGAATCATGATAGTTGACAACCCCACTCCTGGGGGTTTTCTCTTCATAATAAAATGTTAAATTTTGCACATCAATATATTTGTATGCTCTTCATTCTACTTATTCCATCTTTGTCCGTTTATTCCTAGAAACATTCAGGGGCTAAGGTAGGAATTTTCTTTGCCCCCAAGTATTCAAAGGATGGACACCAATTGTGAATGATTGCTTCCTTCCATACCATATTCCTGCGGAGTGAGGTAACAGACATACTCTTTAAGAATCCTGCCTAATACTAGGATACTCTGAATTCCTGAGAATTGCTATCATACTTAAGTCTTCCTTTAGTTTGAACTCTGGGGTCAGAATATTGGTTGCCATAGTTCCTTACATCTGTATTTTTAATTTTTCCATTAACATATGTACTTTTTGAGTTTTTAAAGCCTTCAGGTCAAGTCTGTCTATTAGCTATGTCCTGGATTCTGACAAGACATTAATTTATATCCACACTGGGGTCTGAGTATTTATAAAACTGTGCATGGGCCCTGTAATTTCCATCGAAGTAAAACATTTGTTTTAGAGTTTTCAAATGCAGACTGAAAAAGAAGTGCTTGCTTATGGGAGCCTAATATGGCTGTCTCCTGAGAGGCTCTGCCAGACAAATATAGAAGCAGATGCTGGGAGCCAACCATTGGACTGAGCGCAAGGTCCCTGATGAAGGAGTTCGAGAAGGGCCTGAAGGAGATGAGGGGGTTTGCAGGCCTGTGAGGGGAGCAACAGTGTCAACCGGCCAGAGCTCCCCACAGCTCCCAGGACTGGACCACCAACCAAAGAGTACACATGGCGGGACCCATGACTCCAGCCATGTATATGGCAAAGGATGGCCTTGTTGGACATCAGTGGGAGGAACAGCCCTTTGTCCTGTGGATATTTGATGCCCCAGTGTAGGGTAATGCCAAGGAAGGAAGGAGGGAGTCGATGGGTGGGTGGGTAAGGAAGCACCCTCATAGAGGCAGGAGGAGGGGCAGGAATTATGGTTTCCTAGAGGAGAGATTGGGAAAGGTGATAACATTTGAAACTTAAATAAAGAAAATATTCAATAAAAGAAAAAAGTAAAAAGGAAAAAAAAGAAAAACTACTACTCTCAACCACCATTCATTTTGAGGAGTTTGTCTGGACTTTCAAAGCTTATAGAAGTGAAGATTTACCTCTCTATTACCAGACATACTTGGCTTATCAGAGTTCTTATTTGGTTGATTGTATCCTGCGTGCTCCTGTGAGATGTTATACTTTTCACCTAAGTGTATGGCACTCAACAAATGTTTCATGTAGAATAAGGGAAGAGAGTTTGTGATCATGATGAATGTTACAGTAAGGGCTGGAGAGAGTGCTCAGTGGTTAAGAGCACTTACAGAGGACCTGAGGTTTGTTCCCAGTGCCCACATCAAATGGCTCACAACTGTCACTAACCCTAGTTTCAGGGGTCTTACACATTCTTTAGGCCTCTCTGGGCACTATGAATGAAATATGCTAGATATACATACATGCAAGCATTCACATATGCACATACTTTTAAGAACATAAATTTTAAAAAATGAATATCACAGTAAACAACAAGATATCCTATTGACACTCATGACTAGAAATGTGGGGCCAATATGATTCTCAAATGTAATATTCTAAGGGTCCATTGTTTGCTGAAGAATGATATTGCCGAGTTAACTAATATATAAAAGCAAAGAACATTTTATTTTCCAGAAGCCTAGCATGCAGGGGTCTTTCATTCCACGATGGAGACAACCAAGTGATTTAAAGCACATTTGGGGAAGTCTGGGATAGGTGACCTTTATCTTGCTCCATCTCTAGGGGCATCCCAGAACCATTACTAGGGCATGGGGACTGGAAACTGTTGTTGAGATGGTCTGGAAATTGTTGTGGAGGAAATCTAGAAACTGTTGTTGACCCATTGCTCTTTTGCTTCAGGCCAAGTGGCAGGGCAGCTTCTGATGGCAGGGCAGTTTCTGGCTAGCTGTCTGAGCCTGTTTTTTTGTTTTGTTTTGTTTTGTTTTTTTGTTTTTTTTTCCAGTAACTGACCTGCCTGGGCTTGCCTGGACTTAGGCCTAGTCTCCTGAACTGTCAATTTGAAGCCTGTCATGGAGACACCCTGTTTCAATATTATAATTTAAAACAAATGATTTTTAAAATTTTAAACATATTATGCTATAGAAGGATACCAATATTGTGGGGGTGGTGGGCTGTGAGAGGCACCTGGGTACCTGGTTGAGCAGGCTTTGAACCCAGAGACCCTCAGGGATGGTAGGAGTTTTGCCTTGCTCCTGGACACCCTGGTTCCTTTCACATAGTCACAGCCCCTACAGCCCCTTCCATAGAGAGGTTTGTGGCCATTGGTCATGTAGCACAGGTAGGGGGCATTACACAGGCCACAAAGCCTCAAGACATCTCCATATTCATGAGATACCTAAAGGCCAGAGGGCATAGCCAATTAAGCATTCCTTCCCAGACCTCCTCCTTGCAAAAGGTATTTAACCTCAGGCCTGCCCTGAGAATACGGGATATAGCTTCATCCATTTTCTACCATGACAATAAATATCTTAAGACAATATCTTAAGACCATGGACTAACTCTCGTCTTTGGGGCCCACTTTGGGGAACTGTGGAGGTCTTCAACTACAGAGCTGCCTTCTAACCTCCCACCCATGACCTCTCTATGCTCCAGCCACAGAGACCACCAACTCAAGTGAGCTAGCCGAGCCAGCCATGACCCAGCCAAGCAAGTCTGCGACCAAGAGTCTCATCCCCGCAGGACACAGCCGGAGCTTGTCCCCCTTGCCTCTTCTGACTGCAGGTCGATCCAGCCTGTACACCCTCTACCCCCATCTTGGCCCTTTTGAGACCTCTCAGAGGCACCTGATAGCCCAAGGGCATGAGACCAGTCGGTTCCTGGCCACCTCCTGGCCCTGGGTTGGGATCCTCAGCCCAAGAGCTCCGGGCTCTGTGGAACCCCAGACTGTGTTCTCTCCACCCCTAGCAGAGCCCTGCAGCTTCTTACAACCCCATGTCCACTGTGGAGTGAACACAAATTCCTGAGCCTCTGCCTCCCTGAGCCGCGGCCCCAGCCTCTTGGGATGGCAGACACAGGGCCCACAATTCAACCCAACAGGACTCACACCCATGCTCACACTCACACCACAGCCCAACTGATTATTATATAATCAGTGCTCCACACATATCTGAAGTAGTGGTTCTCAGTGGTACTATATTGAAACATTTACATATACTTTTTTTACTTCACTGATACTTATTTCTCACATAATATTGTATAATAAAAATGGGTTTCCCTAGTCTCCCTAACACAGAGCAAGATGACAAAATAAGAAATTATTTTATTATATTTATTGATAATCAATAGCTAGCTAGGCATTCCCTTTTACAAAAGAAATGTAAACCAAGCAGGTCCTTGTTACACAGGAGTCTCCTCCTAGTCCAGCTGTCTTCATGGGACCAGCTGTTCCTGCTCACAAAACCTCATCACATCTGGGCTTGTTGCATGTTGACCTTCCCACATAAACAGAAGGATGAGGAAGGTTCTAGAACCCTCACTCAAGTATCCAGCCACTCCTCCCAACTAACTGTATGCAATTCTGCCATAGTTGCACACGGCCTCAGTGATGGGGTAGAATATATAGACTAGGGATAATTAGGGATGGGGCCTCATCTATGTGGCTTTGCATCCTTATCCATGCTGAGTACAGACCTCACTGTGTGTTTGCTCTAGTCATTCAGACTTCTACCTCTTAACACATTGCACATTGTTCCATAAACAAGCCTAATAAGCTCATTGGCTCTTAAAGTGAACTTAGGTGCAATTGGTATCTCAGTTTGTGTTTGGGACTGTATGAGGAGGGATAGACATTACCTACATCTTTCCTAGAGAATCAACACTTGTTTGGTGATAGAGTCAAGCTGTCTTTCCAGTTTACTGCAGTCTATTAATATGTACAAAGTTCAATGCAAGACTAGAAATAAATGGTTTTGCAACTCATCCACTTACAATTGCACTAAATAATAAAGGAAGACTTTATCAGGTAGTAGGTATCCTTAGGAATAACTGAGTGGGGGGGTCTTGCTCAGCAGTACACATTGGTTCCCTCAGTCATAAGAAATTCATTTTTAAAAATCTAACTGACTCATTTCTGGGTTACTAATATTTAATGTCAGGACATTTTGACCATGTTACAGGTCAGGGATTGAGGTTTGCCTGGAAGTTAAATGACATATCTGATGCTGACATAGTTAGTTGCTTTGAGAGCTAACACTCAAAGCCAAGATTGCAAAATTGAGAAAAAGAGCAATTACTATGCATGAAATGGCATCCTAGCAATCATTGTTTAAGTAAGTTACCTGCCAGGAAATTAGAATGCCAGTCATAAAGTGAAAGGAATGCACAAATTATGCAGAATTTGAAAGAAAAGTGGAATTTATCCAAGGACCCTGACATCTTGGTATGTAAGGTATCTTCTTATATGTGATGTGTATGTGTGTGTGTTGTTTCAATGTGGGGTGTGTTGGAATTCATGTGGTGCATGCATATATATGTGTGTTTTACCTGTGTGTGTGGTGGGGGGGTTGGTGTAAGGTGTGTAGGTATTCATGTTGGGCATGAATCTATATGTGGTATTGGTGTGATTTTGTGTATGATGTGTGTGTGTAACATGTGTGTTTTACCTGTGTGTGTGTGCATGTGTGTGTGTGTGTGTGCATGTGTATGTGTGTATGTGTGTGGTTTTGGTGTGAGGTGTGCAGGTATTCATTTGGGGCATGCATCTGTATGTGGTATTGGTGTGCTTTTGTTTGTGATGTTTGTGTGATGTATGTTTTACATCTGTGTGTGTCTTTGTCATTTGCAATACCTAAAATTCACAGTTCTTTTGCTTCCTTGAAAAGTATTTCAAAGGCAATGATGGAAGATATGAGTGGCAATCTTAAATGAATTCGGTTGGTACCTGAATCAAGAGGCAAAGTAGATGTGTTTCTTTGAAATGAAAATGTCCATCTCCTTTATCCTTACTCTCAGTCCCAGTTGGCTAATAATTTCCCTGATTCCCCCCATCCCTGTGCTGAAACTGCTGATGAACTCAATGAAAATTATATATGGAATAGCAGGCATTTTTTTTGTATGTACTTTGGGATAATAGTCCCAAGGAGCTGAAAAGAAGAATTAAAAGAGAACAGTCAGAGAGTCAAAAGCAACTCTCTCTGTGATGACAGGATATGTGTCCATGAATGTAATGCAGTGTGAACTGCATGCAGCGGAAGGGGAAAGCAGGAAAGTAAGCAACGCTAATTCCCTGTCTCAAAATGTCAAGATTGATGCCAATGCATTCATTCCTTCTTGGTGTTTTCTTTTAGCTTTGAGATTCTATTTTCAAATCCAGCTTTACCATCTTTCCATCTGTTATGATGTTGGCCTCCCTAGACAAAAAAAAAAAAGGCGATCCTGATGACTATACAGCAAACAGTGCCAAGAACACATGGAAATGCACATGAACACACAAATCCACACAGATGTATGCATGTGACTACATACTCAATCAAGCTAATATGCTCACACATAAAAACATAGATGATCATACATGTGTATACATACATATGGTCATTTGCCTCAGAATTTACCTTGATGTAAGAATAATTTATAATTTTTAAAAGCTTTATATTACAAAAATTTTAGATGACAAAATAGTTTATACAAACAATCTAAGTTTTGTATTGTATGTGTGTGTTTTGTGTGTAGTGTATGTTTACATTCTTGTGGGTACATGCACTTTGTGTGTATGCCTGTGTATTCAGCTGCAGGTATGGCAGCTGAGGATCAATGTTAATTATCTTTCTCTACCACTCTCCTTATTGTCTAGAGCCAAGATCTCTTGCTGGCTGGCCAGCTAACATTAATGACCTTGTCTCCACTCTGCAGAGCTGAGATCATAGATATATATGGCCACACTTGGGCAATATGGATCAGAACTCAGTCTTCATGTTTGAACAGTAAACTCTTTACTGACTAAGATATTTTGCTAGCCTCATGTATATTCATCTCAGTTAAAATTTGACACACATCCCAAAACAAATGAATTCCTCATGTAAGGGGGATATTATTAATATTATTAATATAATTATGAATTATAATGAATTATGAAATCTTATTAAACCCTAAACAACAACAAAAATGAATGTTTCTAGAGACTCTGAAATGTTGGCTTTTTCCTCTCTTTATAGGTAATAACAATCTTGCAATTTTTGGTCTGTGTTTTCTTTCTATGGAGTTACAATGCATAAAGAATACCAAGGAATAATGATAACTGAGTCTGTCTTTTTTATAGTCTTATTTTTATTAAATTAATTCACATTGTACATAAATATATGTCTTAACATATATATCCCATGTGCTATATACTTACTGTATAGAAAAATATATACATCCATAAACCATTAAGATATTAAATAATAAAAAATGCCGTGAAGTATTATAATACTATGATAATTAAGAATGCTAAAGTAAGATCTTCTTGTGCAACTATTATGGAATAGAACCTGTGCTCAACCAACACAGCTGGAGGATATCTCCAAATCCAATTCAGCATGCTAGTGAGCACAGGGGAGGAGGCTGCATGGTGGAGCCTGACAGGAGATAGAATCCTAGATGCTGACAGGGCTAAGCAATTGAGTGCTACAATTCATTCATAAGAAAGCCTGAGACAGAACAGTGATGAGTGAAGCCTAGAAGTGATATGATAGACCATGTTTGCCAAGCATGGCCCTGGATGCTGCCAGAAGTTTGGGAGGTTAGGAAGCTACAAGGCCTGTGATCTGCGATGAGCTTGCCAGCACCTGTCCCTCCAGCTTGAACTTACAACTTCAGTCACTTGATCAGTCAGAAGGCTAAGGTTGAGTGATCCTTTCTCTCCTTTTCAGAGGAGTTCATGTTTACTGAACATTATATTCTTATTGTCTAATATTTTGACACACTTTATTTTCAACCTTTTCAAATTACACACACTCATCTGAAATTCCACACAGTAAAATTAGAACCAAGTCTTCAAGAGTATTTAATATAAGATCCAAACAATTAAGTTCAAAATGCAAACTTGTGAGATTCAGTGTACTCTGATTATTCATATAATTGTCTCTACTTTCAAAGACTTTGAGGCTATGGCTTTTGTAACATATATAAACTTACTATATTTTGTTCACTTTGTGGCACATATGTGTACAGGTGGACATGCATGTTGTGTACAATGTGTATGCATCACAGTCAGAGACTGATGCGTCTATCTTCCTCTATCTCTTTTCCATCTTGCTAGTTCTTACCAACTCAGATAGACTAGCTAAGAACAAAGTTCTAGGTGTTTTCTTTTCTATCTCCAACTAAGGTTTTTTTTTTAATTTTATTTATATGAGTACACTGTAGTTGTCTTCAGACACACCAGAATAGAGCATGGATCCCATCACAGATGGTTGTGAGCCATCATGTTGTTTCTGAGAATTGAACTCAGGATCTCTGGAAGAGCAGTCAGTGCTCTTAACTGCTGAGACATCTTGCCAACCCTCCACTTGAGTTTTGTGGTTACAAATATGTGCAACTCTATGGATCACTTAATGTGAGTGTTGGGATAGAGATGTGAACACAGACACTCATATTTATGTAGCAAACATTTTACCAGCTGCGCCATACTTTTGACTAGAATTGTTATCTTTTACCAAAGGTCCTTTTCCAAGCCTAGGATTGTTGGAAATAAAGTCAGACTTTGAGACAGTGTGTGGGGAAATTGACTGGAGAGGACTCTTGAAAATCACACCTAGAAGTGGATGAGAATATAAGATTGGGAAAAGTAGGAAGCTGGCCACCAACCCAATTATAGAAGTTTCAGTACAGTCTTCAAAGTCTTGGATACTTGATTGTTAGAGGAGCAAAAGGCATTACTTGGAGAAAGACTCAGACATAAGCTAGTTGAACATCTTAGTCCTGCAGAAGGTGTCTACAGAGTGCAGAGGCTACTCAGGCTGTTAACTAACTTGCTAGTGCATCATTCTAATGGGTGTGATAACGTGCTTCTCTCTTTTGTATGTCCTGTCATTGCAGACTTGTCATTTAAAATCTTACTTGAAAAAATGGCTATGCTTAAGTGCTCAGCTTTTTTCAAGGCTCAGCATCATTCTCTCTTCTGCACATTACACATAGTGTGAAATGTAGCACTTTCTGCTTTTGAGAAAGGCTACCACACATTGATTCTTTAATGGTAATGGGCTGGAGCTAAAAGCCAAGAAACTCAAGATCTTTGCTACATTCAAACCCATGTATACAACAATAGAGGGATAAGTCCATTATGCTTATGATAATTCTGCTATTTCTCAAAATTGTCCTGAAGGGTAGGAGCTGAGCCCAAGGCCTGGTGTTTTTATGACATGAGTAGGAAAGAGGGAGCACCCTTGAACTGTTGACCACAACAAGGTGCCATTCCAACACGCTGCAAGGGTATGCTAACCTTTATCAAGCTCACTATGGCCATGGGCAGCTGATGCCCCAGGAAACAGAATGTCTGTGTTCATTAGCCTTAAAGTGCTGTGGAAGAATATCTTCCTTATCTGCACAAGAAAATAGAAGGAGTAGAATTCTTCACAAGGTGGTTTTAAATATGTGATGGGATTTTATCTTTCCTGAGTGACAATGAATATGTGGGAGTAAAATTCTTTATCTTGCTGTGGTAGTCTTTTTTTTTTTAACTTCTATGGCAAAATGCCTGATTGCAGCAATATGAAGAAGGAAGAATTGATTTCAATTCACAATTTGAGGGGGTACATTCCATCATGTATTTAAAAGTTAAATACTAGATGAATTTCTATGGAATATAGGACAAAAAGATAGGATGTATTTTGGTTTAAGTCCTCTGTAGAGACTAGGAGTTTTCTTATGGTTGCAACTTTCCCTTATAGGTCTTTTATCATCATAGGTTTAAAAATCTCTAGAAAGGCATACAACTTGGGTATATGTGTAAATGTACACAAACACAGTAACACACATGCACACACACACACACACACACAATGTAACATAACCTCAACCACATAAATTACTTTAATAGGTTCGGTTCCCTGGACCTGAACATAAATTTTTCTTGTGCTTGTGTGTCACACTTATAATCAACTGAGCTATCTTACAAGTATTTCCCGATGGACTCTAAAAACTGGATCAAAAATGTAGATACCAAAGGGAAAATAGAATTAAATGTAACTGAAATATGAAGATATGGTGATAAGGTTCCTTAGTAGATGTGGGGTTTAGTTATTAAAACATTATGAATAAATTACACAAGAAAAGAAGTAGAATAGAGCTATGGAAGAATAGATGTAAGATAAGGAGAATTTTCATGGAGTAGCTTCAAGATTATGATTAAAGGACGAAGGCTGAACCATCAGCAGATAGCTTTGAAGTCTACAACTGTGTGGAGTTTTTCTGTTATACTATAAGCTAGTTTCCAATCATTTCTTAGCATAATGATGAAATCATATAATTCTTACAAAGCATAAATGTTTAGTAAAGTGAAATTAGCTATATTTACAGTTAGCAGGTAAAAAGAACAGAAATGAAATAGAAAGGCTGAGTTTGACACCCTAGATATGTGGGAGTCTGAGGATATAGATAAAAATTATTAGTATTAGAGATGAGACAATGGAGAGAGAATCAGTGAGTGTAGTTTGTTTGTTTGTTTGTTTTAATTCAGTGTAAGGAGTCCAGACCTTTACTATGTGTGCCATTGATTCAGTTAATGGAAGGTTCACATAGGATTCTACTTCTTTCCTGCCTTTCTGCTTTCAGATGTTATGATAAAGCCTAGCTTCTCTATAGAAGAAAGCAGAATTAGAACATGGATATACACATAGTCATGAGCTACAAGAAATGCATAAATTTCTATGAGCATTCCATTAAGCAGGCTTCCATCTCGTTCTGTTAGCCTATATGCCATCTTCTGTCTTCGGACCTTACTTTACTATCTGGATCCAGGTCAGGACTCCTGAAGAAATGCAAACAGCTATATCATGGTCACTTAGAAATACACTCTTAGATCTTAGAAGTATGCTGGAGTAGGATGACAATCTAAAGACAAACCACTTTCATACTTAAAGAATCATTTATAAGACACCAAGCTGACCTTTCAGAAATTATGCTACAAAGGATGGACTAGGAAGGCAAAGCTTAAAGTAGAATTGCTTGATTTTTATTGCTTTGGGGTTTGATGCAGGACATGACTTTGGGATAAATTGTATTCATTTTCTTGTAGTAGCATATAGCCAGTGTGGCCTAGTGAATGACTAAAATTCAAGTTTTCAAGGAGTTCCCAGAAGAAAAGGAATGCGGCAAATCAGAATAGCCAGATACTAGAGCTCACAATCGGAAGACCTAGGTGTCAGGACCAGCACCAGTTCTGCCTTGCTATCTGGCCTTGAGTAATAAACTTATTTTCCTTGGGTGGGTATGCATCTCCATGCAATCTGAACTTGAGAGAGCTGGGTGTGAATGTCAGGGAATGGTTTAACTTAAACTTAAGGCTTTACTAATTTCAGTTTGTATGGTGAAGGTAAGCTTTAATACTCTATGTCTAGTCTCTGTCTTCCTTGAACATATCTTTTTTTCTCTGTAATTTTTATTGTTTACTCCTTTTATTCCACAAGGGACCCTCTGCTATCACTTCCTTATTTTAACATCACTTTTTTAGTAGACTTAAACATTTTCCTTTTCTCTGGAAGCACATTTCCACCAGGTACAGCGTTCTGAAAAGACCCTTTTGAAGGCTTTGTAGGCATTGTTCTTTATTTTGACCCCTATGACTTCTCCTAAGAAATAGCTATTAATTTCTCCATTATCCTTATTTCTCTTGATACTTTCCCACTGTTTAAGTTCTCAGTGATTGCCTAATGCAAATCTGCAAGGCCAAGTAGATGCAGCAACCACAGATGGAGCAAAATGTGGGCAGATCTGATGACAGGAATGGTGGACGCTGCATGAGAAGCTTAGTGGAGGGCCTGGCGTTGGTTACACTTGGTATGTCTAGAAAATGGGAAGATGAAATGGGTACATAATGTAGGAGACAGAGTTTTCCTAGACCAGACATGCGTTTGTTGTTGTGGACACATCTAATCTGCTAACTACAGCCCTTTGAGAACAATTAATATTTAAGATAATCCCACAGACATGGCCACAAGTCAATATGTTCTAATTAATCTGTCAAATGTGTTTTTTCAGACACCTTTAGGCTGTGTCAAGTTGATTGTCAACAGGAAGAAGTGCAAATATCTTGTTTATGAACGTATAGCGCATGTTCTGTGCAACCTTCGGCCTAACAAGCAGATATCACAAGGATCCCATTGAGGTTGAAAAATGTACTCACCTTTACCATCCTGCCATTGCACCAAACAGCACTGCTATTTTAGAAGTGGACAAGACTGAAAAATGATGAGTTCCTTTGATAACTATGATTTGGGGATTTTTTTTTTTACTTCCACATTCTGGTGGTTTCCATAGGCAACAGTGTTAACCACCATGACTACTTACATACTTATGAAACACAAACTTATTTGAATAATTAAAGACTCATATGTTTATATTCATGATGCCTTGAGTCCAGTTACTGTCAAACTCCATCAGTACAATCAGTAGGGATTGTCCCAGAGGCATTGGCTTTCAGGAAAGGGGGTGTTATTTCTGTCATGTGTATTATAAGTAATGTTCTAGTTTTAAGATGCACTCTTATCATAATTTACTAAATAAAAGGTTTAGTTGTTTCTTTGCAGAATTGTCCTTTAGGAAATATCACTCTCAAAATGTAGTATTTTGATTTTTCTGTTTTCATTAGCAGTCAGTTTAATATTAAAAACAATTCAGTGTTCTGATATCACCATCCAACAGTTTTTTTCTGCTTGTGTAGGAAGCAAAACAAAAAGTAATATTTAAACAAATAGATTTATTCAGAAAGATGATGGAACAATTGCCTTGAAGTGACACATGTTTACTGGTTAGCTTAGTAAAGGGGGTATCATGGAACTTAGCCTCTGTGACCATACAAACTGCCTTAATTATCAACATTTGTGTCAAGCACAACTATTGATCATCTGTTGTCTTAAGCTGGTGGGAGAGCTGTCGTGTTCTGAGGAAATGGAACACCCTGCATATGTTCTTTCTTGTGCTGTGTTGAGTTCTCCAAGGGAGCACAACTTAAAACACAAAATGCTTTTGTTCAGTGTGTTTTGCTTGGGCTCATATTACTTTTTCAAAAGAAAATGTGTGCCTTTGACAGAATATTCTTCCCTGCTTGCTAAAGATCTCTCCAGCCCACACTGTAATCTTCATGGAGTTGACTGGCTAGCATTCTTGTTTGGATTTAGCAGTTTTCATTTAAGTAATTGTTTTCCTCTGTTGGGAGTACTCAGGAACTGTGGCTACTCTCTATTTTGTTATTGTTTGCAGATTATTCATGTGTTAATATATACACCCTATTAATTGAGGCATTTTTCTGAATTAATTGTTAAACATGGAATATTGTGTGGTAATATTAAAGACAAGACATTAGCTTATGGTTCATTTCATATTACACTCTCTTTTTTTAATTTTGTTGGTGTAAATTTGTGTGTGTGTGTGTGCATGCATGCGAGCACATATGTACATCTATGAACTTGGATAGTACATGTTGACTTGGTGTTTGTCTCTATACATTGAACACTTCAACTTTTTAATAATATTTTTATTCTTTGAGAGTTTACTGTAATGTATTTTGAGCATATTCATCTGCAACTTCCAACTTCTCCCCTATCTACTCCTACTTCCCTACCATCCAACATTACACTCCCTCAACTCATCAAGTCCAGTTTGTGTTGTCTAACTGATCTTTGGTATGGGACATGCCCAAGTGGGTTGACATTCTTGGTGTCACATCATTAAAGAAAGCAGACCATCCTCTCAGCAACCATTGGGTGACACTGTCAGACTCTCCTTTTCCCAGCAGCCATCAAGTGCCCACAACTCCTCAGCTAATGTGGACTTCTTGTCCACCTCTCCTCTAAGATGGGACTTTGCCCAAGAGACTGTTGTGTGATGCTAATCTGAGGAAACACGAACAAATGTTGACTTACCCTAGATATGAAACATAATAGATGAAAGTGTGGGTACCACCAATGTCCATCTTGGTGGATGCATAAGCTTTATTGGAGTTATTACAAGACTATGGTGTAGAGTACATATCTTACAGGAGTAGAGATGACTCAGTGACAACCCACCTCCAATCACCAAAGCCCACCTTAGCAGGAGTAACTGCTTATGAAAACTGGAAACCCAGACCACATTACATAACCTACAGGCAGCTCAAGAGATTAGAGAGTGTGTTTGAACACAGCTCATCTGCCTTCTGCTTCTTCTCAGCACCTTGGCTTGTCTGGAGAACTTCTAGGCAGCTCTACTTGTCTGAGAACTTTCCTCAGGAATCTTTAATGATTACAAAATCATTAGCAAGAGAGAGGCCTAGTGAATCTGGGTGGAGGATAACCTGTGGGAGTCAGGTTTCTTCTACAGCATGTAGGTCCTAGGGATTGAACTCAGGTCATCAGGCTTGTCAGCAATGTGTTTCCCACCAGCCTGCTAATGCTTTTTTATAACAGGCAAAGCCATTGAAACCACAATAAAAATAACATGAAGATTTAGAGTATTAACAACTTGCCTAATGTATTTCTTCACTCATGTGAACCATGAGAGGCAAATACCAAATCCCTGCTGTTTTCTTCTGGACTCAGAAGGAATTGCCATCCTGGATACATCGAACTCCAAGCAGACTAGTGCAGCCTGGCTACATGAAGCCTGCTTTCCTTATAAGAGTGCTGGAGATAATAAAATACATCCGTAAAAGGTTCATTACATGCATCAACTGACACAGTATGTTTACCACCTAATGTAGCTCCTGGCCCTTAGTGGACATTTGATCCATTGTAATTATCTTTGTTTCTCAGAACAAATTGTATAGGTAGGAAGAAAACATGCTTGCACTGCATTTAAAGTATTTTTAGCTATTGTTTGTTATCTAATGGAAATACTTTTGTGACAAGCCTTTGTTTAAAAAGAAAAGAAAAAAAGAAAAGAAGCAGCAATTTAATGGATTCCTGACTCAAGCATCTACCTGTCTGGATCTGACAGCAATATCAACCGAACACAACGACACATAGTTTTTTTTTTCTGCTAATGCTGTGTTCTCTAAACTAGTTTAGAAGTATCCACTCAGAGCAGGAATATGCTGCTCACAACCGCATCTATTATTCAGCTCACGTCCTGTCAGCCTGATGTATTTTCCTTTTACTGCTGGCAGAATGCCTGTCTATTAGGAGGATAGCTTCGTGTGATCTACAGACGCAATCCACTCAAAGAGGACATTCTCTTTGCCTCCCTCATTTAAGCACAGTCCACAGAGCTTAATGTATAACATGGGGTTCATTTTAACAGAAAAACATTAACATTTGATTAAAACAAACAAAAAAAAACCAATTGTATTGCATAGGAGAAACTTGACCCAAGGAATGGTAATAATATTTCTAGTTTTGGAATTCATAACATAAAAGATAAGCAGAGTTGAAGAATCTGGTCCCTTGAATTTTAACATTTGGAGGCATCTGAGGCGTTGGAACCCATGCTGTAGGATCACAGGAAGACATCTGACTTGGACTTACACTTGGAAGAGGCCCTGTGGTGTATCTACAGGGAATATCCTGTCCCTTGTTAGACCATGAAAGGCACCCTGGGTTCTGGTCGAGGACAGACGGCAAGCCCTGGTGACCCAAGGTAACCATCAGGGACAGCAGGTGCTTTGCCACACCCCCAGACTCCAGGGTCCTGACATGAGGCCACAGCGCTCCATAGGTTTGTGTCTTTCAGTCACATTAACCTCAAGACAGATCTTCATATTGAGATACCTAAAGGCCAGAAGGGCTTAGCCAACTAAACTTTCCTTCCCAGACCCTCCTCCTTGCAAAAGGTATTTAACCTCAGGCCTGCCCTAAGAAAATAGGATCCAGTTTCTCATCTAGTTTCCACCATGATAATACACATCTTAAAACCTTGAACTGCTTCTTTTACATTGGGATCTGCCTTGGGGAACAATGGAAGAAGCCTTCGACTACGAGCCGGTGTCTAATTTCCTGCTGAAGACCTCTCTGTGTTCCCAGCCGAGACTACCAACCCAAGCCAGCTGAATGCCATGACAAGCCAAGACTCTACCTTCAGGACACAGCTAGAGATTCTTACTTCTTCCCCACTTCATTCTCAGCTCTTCTGTGGCTTTCAGCGGCATCTGGGTGCCCAAAAGCCTGAGAACCAGTTGGTCCCTGGCCTCTCGGCAGGCCCAGAGACACCCCCCCCTCACCGAGTTAGCTTTGGTCCCCCAGGACCTTAGACTACGCTCCCCCACCCCCAGAGTAGGGTCCTGTAGCTTCACATAGCCCAACTCACACCCACATTCTTCCCAATAGTTCCTGGTCCTTTCTGTGTTCTTTCTGTTTCTTGTCATGAGAGAGTGAGCTTTGTTCTTCATACTCCTTTCAAATATTTGTCTTTATTACTTCTATTTGTGTGTGTGTGTGTGTGTGTGTGTGAGAGAGAGAGAGAGAGAGAGAGAGAGAGAGAGAGAGAGTCTGCACATGTGTATGGAAAGCTTTGTAGACCAGGGGCCTCAGGTGCCCTGGACATGGAGTTACAGACCCTTATCAGCAGCTTGACGTGGGTTCAGGGAAGTGAACTTGGGTTGTTCACAAGAGCAGTAACACTTTTGTAAGTACCTACAGTAAGCCATCTCTCCTGCCCCTCCTCAAGATTCTTCCTCATTATCCTCTAGCTCAGAATTGTCAAATCTCTAAAAGTGAGCACCAACATTCCTCCTTCTTTGCATTGTCCCTCTTGGATGTTTGTTACAGCAAAGTTAAATCTGATCAACACATTGTGTGACTCTGCTAGTTCACATACATTCTATCAAACCAAGGGCCTTCACATCTGCTGTAAAGATAAACAATGAGCTTTGAAGACTAGTACTTTGGGGGCCTGACCTGAGGACTCATACCTGTTATCCCTGTAGTTGGCAGATTGAAACAAGATGATCAACATGTGATCAAAGGAGGGCCTGGTCTACATAGAAAGTTCTAGGCCAGGACAACTGGACATATATAGCTAGACTCTGTCACAAATAAAAACAAAGAAGTTAACCAACAAGACACTTTATTGAATGTCCCTAAAATGTAAACGCAGGGATTTAAAGGGATTTCATAGACTTGGGTGTTCTAATAGAACTTGCATAACTAGTTTTCATCCTGGTTTGAATTTGTCTTAATGGAGTTGTTGGTGTTACATGGACACTATTGACTGATGTCTGTATTGCATACATCAAGAGTTGTAGATGGAGAACAATGGTGGTAGTTGCCAACACTGGACTGAGATAATGTGGAATACAGTCATCGAGGATGTAGGAACTGTGGGATCTATGCAGATATGTACAGTATTGCTTCATCACTTTCAGTCTAGAAGTAAAAGGTAGCAGTGCCTTAAAAATTCTTTCCTTAATATTAATATTCTATACTGCTATTTACAGTTTATACAGCATCACTGTATAAACTAAGGCTGTTAAATCAGGAATATAAGTTTGAGAGCAGAATGAGCTCTTTAGTTTTTCTCTTTATAAAACTGTGTATGTATTGTGTGAATCAATCTGTCTGTGCATAAGTATTTTCAGTTTCATCATCATGTGTTTTATTTACAGAAGTCTTTGAATATATTTTTTCTTTCTTTATTTTTTACAGTGCAGTCACTTTCCCCTTCTCAGTCTGCCTTCTAACTGTTCCTCATCCCATACCTCCCCTGTACCCCCCCCCAGGCTCCATGAGGATGTCCTTACTCCCTACCCCCACCCCACCAGACCTCTCCACTCCCTGGCACCTCAAGTCTCTGTAGGGTTAGGTGCATCTTCTCTCACTGAGTCAAGACCCAGCAGTCCTCTGCTGTATATGTGTTGGGGGGGGAGCCCATATCAGCTGTTGTATGCTGCTTGGTTGGTGTCTCAGTGTCTGAGCAATCTTGGGATTCCAGGTTAGTTGAGACTGCTGGTCTTCCTATAGGGTGGTCCTTGTCCTCAGCTTCTTCCAGCTTTTTCCTAATTCAACCACAGGGGCCACCAGCTTCTGTCCATTGGTTGGATGTAAATATCTGCATCTGACTCAGTTGGGTCATCAGCTTGTTGGGTCTTTCAGAAGGCAGTCATGCTAGGCTCCTGTCTGTAAGCACACCATAGCATCAGTAATAATGTCAGGCCTTGGGGTCTCCCCTTGAGCTGGATCCCAATTTAGGCCTGTCACTGGACCTCTTTTTCCTCGGGCTCTTTCTCCTCAGGCTTTTCTCCATTTTGACTCTGCAGTTCTTTCAGAGAGAAATAATTCTGGGACAGAGTTTTCAACTGTGGGATGGCAATCCCATCCCTCCACTTGATGCCCTGTCTTTCTTCTGGAGGTGGATTCTACAAGTTCCCTCTCCCTACTGCAGGGCATTTCATCTAAGGTCCCTCCCTTTGGGTCCTGAGAGTGTCTCACCTCCCAGGTCTCTGGTACATTCTAGAGGATCCTCCTAACTCCTACCTCCCAAAGTTGCCTGTTTCCATCTTTCTGCTGGCCCTCAGAGCTTCATTCCTGTCCCCACCTCCAATCCCTGATCATCTTCCCCTCTTCCCCTCCCTGGTAAGTACTTTACTTTAAAAATATGTTTAGGTGCTAGGGATGTAGCTCACTTGCAAGAGTGCTGGCCTAGTATTCATGAAACCTTCAATTAAACCCCAAGCACTAGATAACCCAGACATGGTGGACAATGCCTATAATCCTAGCATGAAGAGCTAGAAAGAAAGAGGGGTAGGGTAAGCTTGCTTTATTACCTTTGTCACAGGCTAAGTATGAATCGAAGTAAAATAATTGGTTTCATACTCAGAATGCAAATACACATTTTTTTCTGGGCATGGAGTCACATGTCTGCAAATTCCTACCCCACAAATTTGAGGCAGGAGGGTTAATGTGAGTTCCAGGTTAGATAGGCCTAAAGAGGAAGACATTCATGCAAAGACTCTAAAATTTGTAGTTGGATTATGAGTATATATGAATATATTCACATACAACAGCATTTCATATATATCTACTGATATACATTTTATATATACCCACTCTCCTGTAAGCAACCTCTTATCCATGTTCCCATAAGTAACCCCTCCATTAAGCTCCGTAACTAACCCCCAATGATGTTCGCGTGAATACTAGTTCCCTCATGCTCCTGTAAGGAATTTCAATAAGCTCACCAATTCAACAAGATGGACTTGGATAGAGTCTGCTTTTATCCTCAGTGCACAATGTGAGGTGAATAAATAATTTTCACCTCTGAGGATAAGTCACAATACAGGAAGCATGAAGGGAAACAAAAATTAACAAATTGCATTCTATAATGTATTTAGTAATCCCCAAAATGGAGGCATCTAGTCATAGTATCTCAACAGTGGAACCTTTTTTCCTTCCTCAGAATCTAAAGCAGCCACTGTGCACCCGCTGACAAGTGTGGGGCTTTTTTGAAAGAGTGGCTGACAAGTGTGGGGCTTTTTTGAAAGAGTGAACCTTCTCTTGATCTTTCAGGAATGGGTTTTTTTTTTTGGTTTTGGGGTTTTTTTTGTTTTGTTTTACAAAATTTTGAGAGGAATGAACTTGTATACATAATCATGGAGATGTGTTTCCTAAAATGACAGGTGTTTCAAAAAGTTTCAATGACTGACAACAATTTTGCTGCTATTTTCAGTAAGTAGGCACATCATTGGTTGCTTTTCAGGCTGTCATGGAGTGCTTAAACAACCTATCAAACAGTGAGAAGTTTCCGAAGAAGAGATATCATGAGCTGATTAGGTGATTGTAGATTAGTGGATTCACTTCTTATTTCATGTCTGTCTGTCTGTCTGTCTGTCTGTCTGTCTGTCTGTCTGTCTTCCTGTCTGTCTGTCTCTGTCTCTGTTTCTCTGTATTCTTAGAATTGAATATATAGTTATAATTACTTTTTGAAGCCCCCTTTTTCTGAGAGTCCTCCAATGTCATTCTTGTTAGGGCCCATTACTGTGGGACTAGTCATTTTTGGAAGAGACATGTTGTTTTCTATCTTGTGTTGTTTGCGTTGTTGCACTCTGTGTGTGTTTGAACTTAGTTGGTTAAATAGAGTGTGGACCTGGTCCAGGAGCTGCTTACCTGTCAGAAACAGGAGCCGAGAGGCTTTGTTGTTGTCGCTGCTGCTGCTGTTGTTGTTATGGTTTAGTTTGGCTTTTAGGTATTTTGAGTGACAAAGCTCTGACTGGCCTTAAACTGACTACATAGCTGATGACTACCTTCAACTCCTAACCCTCCTGCTTCCACTTTCTCAGTTCTAGGATTACAGATTTGCACACCCTTGCACATTTTTACTCCTGTGTTTCTATAAGAGTCTCAAAAGGAATCCAGAAGAACCAAGGACCACTCCCTTCAGTAGCTACCCACTCATACAAACCACTGTCCTGAGTTCCTCAAGGAAAGCAAAGCCCTTCTTATCCCTTCTGGTATTTTGCCTGAGGCAGTCATGGGGCTTGGCTTGTTAGTACCAAGTAACCCAGGTTCAGTAGCTTTCATTGTCTTTTGGTGGACATCTTAAAATCTACAACCATTTATCATTTCTGGCCAATTGCTTGAGGCAGGAGGGTAAATGGGTGGGTCTCTGTTATTTATCTTCACAGGAGTGACAAGTTCCCCAACTGACACAGTTTTGGTACCAAGTTTACAAATTTTCCAAAGCTTTCTGTTTTAAAATTCTGAATAGGAGACGTAGACCCATTCCATCTCCATTTGATCAAAGCCACATGCTGTAATTTCTAAAGTATATAGTGAGTTCTCACACCAAAGTAACATGATTGTTTTGAGAACACTGTGGAAGTTTTGTCTCTCTCTTCCGGTTGCCCTGTTCCTCATGAAAGTCAAAGACTACATTTTATCTTTCCACCCTTCCAGGAATCGATAAGCCAATGTCCCAGTTGTATTTTGTATTCTCAGTTTAATAATTTCTTTTATGTGTATTTTTAATATTAATTCAGGTAGATGTTATGTTGTCCTTGATAATCAGAAACATATTAATTTCTTTTTATTGCCATTCCTGAGACATCATGCTAAATTTACAAGGCACAGTGATATTTTGGACATTGAGTCAATGTTCTGTTTAAATTAGTTCAAAATATCAACATTAGAATGTGTTCTCTTCCTTCTGAGTAAAAAGTATTTTGGCAAAGTAGACAGACCAGTGAGAGTTCTGGTGAACAATAAATATAATTTAAATTGACATGTAAATTGACTAGAGTAGAGGGAGCCAGCCTGATTCTGAAGCTTGACATATTGAAGATGATGAACTAATAATATCTAATAAGTCAGCCACATAATCTTCTCCAGAGTGAATATGAAACATTTTTAATTCCTATGTCTGATTTTTAATAATGTAATCACCAAACACCTAAGTGCTTAGGTTTTAAATGCTTGTTTAGATTGATCTTTAAAAGGCATCTGGTTTGGCCTAGGGTTTGTGAATCAATCATGAGACCCTGAGTGTGGCCACAGAAGGAGACTTCATAGGTGCTAGTATAATAGTGCATACTAGTAATGATATTTTTAAAAATTAAATTTATAGTATATAATTTTATATAGTATATAGCATCTATCGTGTGGCTTTTTCTGGAGAGACATGAACAGACATGCATCCATCATAGATAGGGCACTTATGACAGCTAAAGAAGTCATTCCACTCACGTGTGGCTTAGAGAAGCCGAGAGCTGAGTGTGGGTACCCACAGGAATACTGATGACTCAAAGGCAGCTGTGTCACTGAAAAGCACAGCTGTCAGGCTGTGACTCATCAAAGCTGCATGCCTCAAGCTCCAAACATGAATTTCAGGGCCTTCAACCAGATTGAATGTCTCTTCTTCTGAGCAATTGTTACTCTTTTACAAGCCCGAAGAGTGCTTTGTGTGTCTCATGACTTCCTGAGCTTCCTCATTCTTTACTTCCTGGGCATTGTGTGTTTTGTATACTTCAAAGCCTTAACTTCCTTCCTCTAGGAAAGCATGTTTAAATTGGGAGGAAATAGCTATATAGCAATGTCTTTTTCCTGCCACGAGTATTATTCATTTTATTTCTAGCAAACACTATGAAATTATTATGATAATGTAATTTTAAGACTCATGAAACAGAGGCAGCCCCTTCCTTGTTTGCATACTAAGTACATAGCCCCTCTAGCCTTCAAACTGGAGTCTGGAAGATGCTGACGATATTTGCCTATTCTTGTCATGACCCAAACCAGAGCAATCACCCTTTCCAGACACCCACCCACCCAGGTTTAACATTAACTAGCTCTCTCTACATGTAAACTTTAATTTACTTTTAAAGCATCATCCCCATGTTGGAAAAAATATAGTGGAAGAGAAAATACTTTAGAGATATAAATTCCTATATGGATACTTTCCATTTCCCAAATATTTATCATCTTGAATTTAGAATTACACCATATTTTATGCAGTCTAATAATCTATATCCAGAATCTTATAGGACCAGACAACCCATCCACATTAAATGGCTTCTTAGTTATTTATATAGAGGTAACACATAAAAAGAGGCTTCAGACAGTAATGTGATAGACATTAAAAATATTTGGAATGCTTGTTATACAAACTATATAACTACAGCTGTGCTAATTTGAGACGTGGAGTAAGGAAGCAATCTAAATTACTGAAATACAGAAGACTGATTTGATCTGGAAAATTCACTTTCATTACTCTCAAATACTTTGATCAGTTAATACTAAGTAATTGCTGTATTGTCAAGTGGGAGCTAATGTTTTCATTTGATCTGAAGATACCATAAAATGCTTCCAAGTTGGATTATGCCAAATAAAACACCATTGCTTTGTAATAAGATAATTCAAAAATGACTGCACTTCTACTCTGCTTTAGAAACTTGAGGTTTGCATGGTTAAAAAAAATAAAAAAAAAAGAAAAGAAAAACAAATATAGAACTCAAGACAGTTAAATGTAATTAGGTTTCCTAGAAAGAAATTTAGGAATTATGAAAGTGTTCATTGGAAGAAAAATGATGTATAATTACAAACATAAAATACAAAGAGTGTAAGTCAGTGGCTTGACAAGCAATTACATGCATTTCACATGAGTTCAAATCAAGATAGAGAGCATTGCCATCATTACAGAAATCTCTCACTTTCATCCTATACTCCCTTCACCTTGAGAGCCCCAAATGACCCTGATTTACACAATGGAGATTTGTTCCATCTCTAAGCCTTTTGAATTGGGGTAACTCTAGAGCTATACAACATTGAATGTACCCAGTCTTGTCTGAAAGGAATCATCTAATGAGGCCCTGCCTTTATCTAAATTCTCTTGCTCAAGACACTGACTCTGAGATTCAGCCACTCTCCTGCTTGGTCACCATTCATTTTTTTTCCATCTTAGTAAGTTTATTTTCTGGGCTGGTGGATGGCTCAGTGGGTAAAGGGACTTGTGGGCATACCTGCTGCCCTGAGTTCAATCTATATAGCCAACAGTGGAATGAGAGAAATTATTCCCAAGAGTTCTCTTAAATCTACACACACACACACACTGAAATGTTAAAAAAATCATTTCATGTACACTATTCAATTGTCAAATTATAATTTAGCATTGCTTGAGTGCTCGTTGAACAATCTGACCACACTTTACATGTAATGTTAATAATAGCTACTTTGAGATCTCTGAAAGCAGTCAAAATGGAGTACTGCTGTTCTTACCTATGTGTGACTTATCAATTTCACATTTTTCTGTATCTTTGGATAATTTTTTAATGAAAAAAGGTATCAAGTCCAGGAGTATCTACTGGGATGTTCAGCTACTGTTGCAATTTCTAAGGCTGTCTAATAAATTATCCTAAATTCAACTGGCTTAAGACAGATTTTCCATTTTGATTATTGTTGCTGTGAGTTGTCAATTTGGGATGAGCCAGACAATAAGGCTTGTCTGTTCCTTTGTGACTGCTTTCTTGTCATGAAGACTATAAGACCATGGTGACATGTGAGTTAATAACAGGATTCAGCATAACTCTTTATTGTATTTTGGGTGGAGGCACAAAAGTAAATACAAAATAATTGATGGCAGGCATGTGATATGCCATATGGCTTTGATTCCTCACACTAGAGAAATAGCCAAGTGTTGAGGCGGTTTACTGTATGTTTAGGTATCTGAAGTGTGTGTGTGACTAAACTGTACTATAGAGCTGCGAACCTATTCTGTCTTAGCTACAGAAGTCATAAAGCTGCATTATTGTTTAATAAATATTTAATATTTAAATTTTAATATTTAATTTTAATTTAATATTTAGAAATACTTAATAAGCTCACAGATTTATTTATACTTATTGAATGTCTTTTCGTTCTAACCATTTAATTGCACTGAAGACAAAAATATTTAATTGTGTGTAATATTTTCTTATTTCTTTATTTGTTCTTTCACATTTTAACTGGATTTCTGTTTCATCAAATTAAACTTGATTTTAACTGGGATCCCTTGAATATTTGCATTGTTTAGAAATAGTAAAGTTCTCAACTATGATGTTTTCTTTTTGAGATACACAAAACTTCTATACTAAAAGAAGTTCCTGTTTATGTAGTAAAGCTATGTCCATCCATGTCCTATAATTTAAATGGGGTATGTCACAGGTATCTACTATTACTTAGTAATTATTTAAAGATATCTTTAAATCTTATTCTAATGTCATCATCTAATAGATTTTGCTATTTAGCAGTTTTATTAGTTTTGAATCTGAATAATTATTAAATTATAATCTGGATCTGAAATTAAGTTTTGTATGGTGAAATATATTTGTTTATGTTATTATTCACTTTTTAAATGCTGAACATTAGCTTTTGATTATTTAATGTTTGCAAAGGAAGAATTTACCACTGACCTACACCCCTAGTCTTCATAAGCTACTTGGTTCTTATCATGTTTATAGGCAGTGTTGATCTATATATTACTAATTTTCAATCTGGATTACACCCTTCTCCCATGAAGTCTTTATTTACAATCAATTTTTCTGTTTATTTGTGTGTGTGTGTGTGTGTATGTGTATGCGTGTGTTTGTGTGTATGTATTTGTGCACAAGCATCTGTATGAATGCAGATGTGTGCTAAATGAACTCATATCTTCAGGACAACTTGATGGAGTTGGTTCTTTCCTTCTACAATGTGGGGTCTAGGGATGGAACTTGGTTCAAAAGGCTTGGCAGAAAACATTTTTACCTCCTAGCTGCCTCATTGGCCCTACAGACACACCCTCTATTTCCCACCATCCTGCATTAGTCTCTTCCCTATGATACTTTGTGAATCTTTCTCTATGCATGGTTTTCTCTGTTCTGTTCTGTACATTGCTGATCGAGGTCTGGCACTTCTGATGCCTCTCATATCATTTTATGCCGTGTCTTTACATTATTTATATTTTAAATATAAATACATTACTTATATCCTAAAAATATCATGTCCTATTTCATTACATTGCCTTCAAATATTACATAGTGAAAATCTTACAACTTGAAATATATTTACATATGCTTTCTTTAGGAAAAATGTTTACTTGCATAAATACATATGTTAAAACTATAAGGTAACATCCATATTTTATTCTATCAAGGGGAAGAAAAGCATTTCATTAAAATGTATACTAACACTAGCATTAATACAATTAAGTATAAGCAGACATCTGAGTAAATCAAATCTGGAGAGATGGCTCAACAATTAAGAGCATTTACTGCTGTTGCAGAGGACAGAAGTTCAGTTACAAGAACCAAACAACACCACATAGCTTACAACTGCCTAGAACTCCAGTTCAAGGGTCTGATGTCATCTTCTGGTCTCCGTGGGCATTTGTACACATGGGGCATACAAAGAAGGACATGTACAAATACAAGTACGTGAATATACATAAATAAAAATAAGAGTAAAATTAAAATATCTATTTCATCCACACCTATCAAAATGCCATTAAGCTTACATAATACAACCTGTGTTTTGTCCATTGGCAGTAATGAGTTAAGGTAACATATCTCGCATGATTCACTCACATAGAAAGGAATTTTGACACAATGTCAAAAATGATCCCTTCTGTGGTAGACTATCTTTATACCATACCTGAGATGGAGAGTGTGTCCCATGGCAACCATCTTGCAAAGCCTTAATGAAGGTGAAACTTCCATGTGGTCTCTTACAAGACCTGAATGCTGACCATGCTGAATCAGTCATTATATAAATTTCTATCATCTCTACTTCCCAGATGTCAGATGCTTAGCCTCAAGTGACTTGGCTAACTGAAAGTTGAGATCAGTACTCAAGTGCCATAGACCCCAAAGTCATGATTTCTTCTGCTATAGATTTGTGCACTCCAGGAAAAGGGATGAACTTAGTTTTAATACATTATGGAAAATTACAATTTTTAAAGGTCAGATTTATCTGTGGACAGATTGGAGACTACAGGAAAGTTCAAACCACTGAACCCCATAACAGAACTTTCACCTCACTGCATAACCCCAGCTCTAGCTGAGACTTCTCGACTCAATAGTTCAACCCAAGAAATGTCAATGAAATGGTTATAATTCTTCTTTAAATTTTAAGTGTTTAAATACTGTTACAACAATTATACTAAATTTTTTGTTGTAAGGCACTTAGAATTTCTCACATAAGATACAAACTTTGTGGGGAAAAAGTCTATCAACATCAGCAGCTAACACTTCGGTGTTACAAGAAGTTACTACTCTGATAAGGACTTCACACAAACTCCCCTGAAGGCTCCAGCTCAAGAAAAAATGCAAATGTATTCTACTATGAAATCTTAATTTCTGATCTAAAAGCAACTCAGAACTTTCTGAAGCTTTTGTTCTTAAATGGGCAAAGGTCAGGTGGCATGGGATTCATCCAACCAAACACAGAGAGCTAAATAAAGATGGTTTCATTAAAACTGTTGGGGTGGGGTTCGAAGCACAGAACAAATGACAAGATCTTTTAAAAATTTCACCTCATCTACTCATGACATTTCTCTAAAATTACCCTAAGTCCCGAATCTAAACTATAGACTAATCACTGTGAAAAGTTACAATATAAGTCACTCAAACACAATATGTTGTGTTTGATTTCCTGATGCTTTCACAATGATGTGAGTTGGAATAAAGAATAACTAAATAATAATAAGTAATTTATTTATTATTTTATTTGTTAATCAATTAGTTTACAGTACTGGGGATCAAATCCTTGGTCTTTACATGGTGGTCAACATGTCTACCATGGAGTCACATCCCAGCCCTACATTGGAGGAGTTACATGACAGGCAGTATAGCCAAATGGGTGCATCACACAAAAATGAGAGATCACATCTTAGAAAACATGATAATTACCTCATGGGAACACATCCAATGTTCACCTCGGGCATCCACATGCACATATACATACATTGGCACACAGATGCACACATGGGAATATGACTGTGCACATACACACAAACACAGCATTTTTACAACCCTGTTGGTTGTTTTTCAATCATTGTGATAAAACATTGTGACCAAGACAACTTATAAAAGAAATAATTTAATTGGGCTTACATTCTAGGATATCGAAGTCAGTGATGGATGATATCAGAGCAAAGACAAAGAGGCAGGAGCTGCTGAAATCTCATATCTCAGACCACAAGCAGGAGGTAGAGAAAACTAGCTTGAAATGGCTTCAGTCCTTTGAAACCGCAAAGCTGCTCCCCTCCCCCACAGCAACATACCTCCTCCAACAAGGACATATCTCCTAATGAGAGACCAAATTTTGGGGTTCAGACTCCATCTCAGAAAATCTGATCTAAGTTTAAACTCAAGTAAACTAACAGGCCAGTACCTAGCTCCAGTTTCCAGGTTACCCCCAACAAAACTGGACCCTAGCTCCAGTTTCCAGGCTACCCCCAACAAGACCTGCATCTCCCAGTTATTTCACCAAATCCAGTGTCTAGCACTGGTTTCCAGGTTTTTCCTCAACAAATCTGTACCCCCAGGTTACAAGCCCGCCCCTGTCTAACAACCACCAATTAGGACGAAAGTAGAAGTCAAATTTATGGTTTGCCTCCCAGCACTAGCCAATCCTGCTAAAGGCCACGGTAGCACCCTAATTAGATGCTTGTGAGACTAGAAATGCTCACCCCTCACTTGCCACATTCTATAAAACCTTGTCCCAATGAGTGTTTGGGACTTTTCTCTACCAGAACTGTCCTGTGGGTCAGTGGTGAGGTAAGTCCCAAGCTCAAGCTTGTGAATAAAGACCCTGGTGTGATTGCATCGGATCTGCTCCTGACTGGTCTTTCTGAGTCTGTTTTGGCACAACACTAATCCTCCTCAAACAGCATGCATTGCCATGCTTTGGTTTCTCAAGGACTCTTGGGACCAGAATTCAAGATCTCATGTGTATATAGCAAGGACTTTGCCCTTTAAGTTATCTCTTCTATTAAATCTAAATTTTAGTAATAAATTTTGACACTCTACAATGTCTCTGTGGTCTGGACCTTAACTCTTTTTACTAGACTGAAGATGGTTCTTCAGATCACTTCTTCCCTTGACTTCTGTTTTGTTCTTCCTTCTTTAATAACTTTGATGATTTAACTTCTTAAACTCTAGATAAAATGAGGTTGTCTTGCTAGATGCTATCTTTTGACATACTTGGACAAGAAGAGAGAAAGAAATGAAAATTTAAACTTGTATAACATTCCAGTATACATGAAAAAGACAATAAATATCCAACACAAAGGATTATAACAACTTAAAACCCATTGACTAATGTCTCAGAGTATATTTTATTTTGTGTTCTCTGCTGTATAAACTGACACTTATGAATTAGTTCATGTATAAATTTGTATTCATGTTATAACCAATTTGTTTATATAGTTGCTTATTTTTAAATGTGTGCAGGTTTTGCATATGACCTTCAGCGTTGTTATGACATTTGCAGACATATCTCTTAGTGCATATTTTAACAAATTTATTTTGGCAATAAGTAAGAGTGGATATGCTCTGTGATGAAGCATATATCTACTTAAATGAAATTAATCATGACGGACTGTTATTGGATGTACTAGTAATGAATTATATTCCTCTGCAGTATGTGTTAATGTCTATAATTTTAACATCTTGACAGTATTTTATATATTAAGCATTCTTGTGAGTGTTGTATGATTATTTGTTATATTTTAACTTTACTTTTTTTTATAAATAATGGTTTGATTCTGCTGATTTGACTGGTTAGGTAGGTAATCCATTCCTCCTTCACCACTCCAAATGCATCCTTCCCAAAGGTGTGCACCCAGTTGAGTAGCTGTATTCTCTGCCTGACCTACCAACAAGTACTTACACAGTGGCAATTTCATGAGTAAGCTCAATGTTTCAATTTTCCAATCATTCATTTTATGGCTAGTCCTTTCCCTAATCTGTAAGAGATTTTCTTCCCCAAATTCATGACAACTTTCCTATATTGCTTGCGAGGTAATTCTCTCTCTCTCTCTCTCTCTCTCTCTCTCTCTCTCTCTCTCTCTCTCTCTCTCTCTCTGTGTGTGTGTGTGTGTGTGTGTGTGTAAAAATGCCTCTGTGTCTATGTATAAGCACTTGCAGGACAAAAGACATCATCCAGGAACTTTTAAAATTCTTCTCCACATTATTTTTTGAGACAGAACTTCTTATTGAGGGAGGCTACTTCAGATTTTCTGAGCTCCTTTGGCTTGATATTTATACTAGGTGATAGTTAAACAAGCCTTGAAAAATTGTGGTTGTTGAATTGCATTTACTTATTCATTTGCCATTTTTTCCTCTCGATCTGTTTTTGATTTGTTGAGTAGAATTACATAAAAAATTCTGTAGGTAATTTGAGGTCTAGCATGCTGTAATTGTCCCCTTGAGTCTGAATCTGTATCTAAAGGTGGCTATGAATGCTAAAATTATAACTTAGCCCTCATATAATTAAAATGAACATTATAACTTGAAATTGAACTACATTTTCTTTGTTGCTTATACAGAGTTACCCATTCTTTAAAACATGAGTCAACAAGGAGATTGTTAGTCATATCTTGAGGGAAATTGTGTTTGACTAAAGTTGTGTGGTATACAATGGCATTCATTAATGTGTTGCCAATGGCTAATTTTGAGGTATGGAAGTAGGACTCAGCATTAGATAATGAGAAGTATGGCCAGCAAAGTCTAAAATATGTTCTGTCTTCCACTAGATCTCAGCAGTTGAAAACTCCAGCATGAACCACATAAAGGCTCTGGAGTTTCCAACCATTGCTGAAGTGATATTGGTAGATCATGGCTAATAAGATAGAGAGACTCACTTTTCTTTGGAGGTGTAGACATGGATAGGTTGTCCATGTCCCAGGGGATTACCTCACGCCTGTTTGCATGTGGGCAACAGTAACTGGGAAAAATGGGTTGAAAAATAATCAATAAACAAATATATTTAAAAAGAGCGCCAAATTGGAAGGTAGATTGGGAATCATTGGACTGCTGAGTGAGAAGTCATATATCATTGTATACAAATAAGGGATTATTTTTTCACAAACTAAAACAAAAGGGAAGGAAAGACAACCTTTTCTTCGTAGGTATGATCTAGTGTCAAGATTCAATATCCATCCCCAGAAATTCACTACAGTAACCATTCATTGTGCTAGCTCCTTACCTTCCTCTTCAGGATATGGTAGACTTTGGAAATATGTCCCATATACTAAGTTTCTTCATGGATCACCACTTTTCACTGTGCTACATCATTTCTATATCTCATACATATTTTTGACAACATGTTTCCTGGTATATCTTACCATTCTTCATGTAAAGGTCAGTATTCATTATATAATCTGCCATTCACACAAGGAAAAATACTCACTGTTTAAACAAAATCTGTCTACTGCTCTAGACTCAAGATTAAATGAAGCTCAAAACTCTGACCATGTCCTTCCTACTTATATATGCATATCTAGACTTCAGTGTTGTACTGGCTGGTTTTGTGTGTCAACTTGATACAAGCTGGAGTTATCACAGAGAAAGGAGCCTCCCTTGAGGAAGTGCCACCATGTGATCCAGCTGTAAGGCATTTTCTCAATTAGTGATCAAGGGAGGAAGGACCCAGCCCATTGTGAGTGGTGCCATTCCAGAGCTGGTAGTTCTGGGTTCTATAGCAAAGCAAGCTGAGCAAACCAGTAAGCAGCACCTCTTAATGGCCTCTGCATCAGCTCCTGCCTCTAGGTTCCTGCGCTGTGTGAGTTCCTGCCCTAACTTTCTTTGGTGATGAACAGCAATGTAAAAGTATAAGCCGAGTAAACCCTTTCCTCCCCAACTTGCTTCTTGGTCATGATGTTGTGTGCAGGAATACAAACCCTGACTAAGACAAGTATAGTTTGGGCTGTGTTTAGTCAATGCACATGGTATTAGAGAAGCATCTTTGTGCGATGGATAGTGATTATAGTCTCAGAACTGGTCAATATGCACAGAACAAGTGACTCTGTGGTACAGGGTCTGTCATAAATGGCATGTACATAGTATAACTGATGTTTTTATAAAAAGATAAAGAGAAAGAATATGTTCTGTGGAGTGTGTGTGGTAAGGCACATGGGAAGGGGATGTCTCAGAGGGCTCATGCTAAGGCATCTTCCACCTGTGGGACCAGCGACACACCAGTATAGTATAGAATGGAGTTTATTCAGGGCATGGGAGGAGAGTTAAGAGGGTAGTAGAGGCAGAGAGAGAAAGAGAGTGAGTAGAGAAATAGAGGCCGGCCATGAGCACGTGGAGGGGGGAAGGAAAGGGGGAAGGGGTGAGGGGACAGAGGGATCAAGAGAACAAGAGCAAGAGAAAGCAAGAGAGAAAGAAGGGAGCAAGCAGCCCCTTTTATAGTGGGCCAGGCCTACCTGGCTATTGCCAGGTAACTGAGGGGGTAATTGAGTTTAGACAGAATGCTAACAATAACTACTCCCATAAAACTCAAGAAGAGGGCACTGAAAGATTTTTGAGCTATGTATTGGAGCAATTCAGTTAAAACAGCATCTACTGGACTTGAAAGAACCATTGCACAGTAGCTTTGGCTGCCTACAGATGCCCTACAGAAGAATGAGCCAGTTAACATGCCAAAATGGGTGAATTTAAGGAAATGACTACAGATCTTAGTTACTTCTAAGGAAGTGACTTAGGAAGGAGTGCCTAACTCCTGACTTCCAGCTGAAGAGCTCTTGACAGTTACTGGCTTAAGGGCAAACGTCAGTTTCCTTTAGGGGCTGGTAGGGTGAATATGCTTCAGTGGATGATCTCTTACCCATGCATATACAGCTAGAACAAATTGGATTAAATGGAAGGATATAAAGTTGGGAGATAGAAGTGGGAAGGATCCAGGAGAATTTAGAGGGAGGAACAAGGGTGAGTGCGATCAAAATATATTGTATGAAGTTCTCGAAGACTAAGTAAAACTGTTATGTTAAAAATGTGTATGTATCATAAAAACTGGACCCCAAGAGCCTTCATGGTCTGGGATTCATGTTGCCTCTTGGAATACTCATTCCCTAAGTGGAACTTATTTCCATCAGTAACAAGAAGCATACTATTCATTTTTACCAAGTATTAATAACCCTAAGTTTTAACAATGGGATATTTGTCCAATGAACATAATAAATGTGACTTTCTAGCCAAACAGTTGAATTTATTAGACTCCTTGTGGTTGTTCAAGCTCAAAAACTTATTTTAAACTTTAGAAAAGCTCTTTTTACCCCTTCTGGGAATAGATCTCTCACATAAATAATAAGTAGGCTTAATGATTCCCCTCAGAGTGAAGACCCAGATGTCTGTAGAATAGAGTTTTCATTTCAAATAAAGTTCATTTTCCTGCGGGCTTGTAATTGTCATTCAAGAGCTTCTGAGTTGATTCCTTACTGGGATGCAGAGAGAGTCTTATAAATAGCCTCTTTTTAAAAATTTTTAATTTCTAGGAAGTCCATCGTTCATGTTACAGAGTCAATTAACTGGTCTTTTAAATTTAGAAGAAATAACAGCTGAGATTGTTAATCTCAGTTGTCAACTTCATGACACCTATAGTCACCTGGAGAGGGGCCTCTGGGCATGCTGGTGGAGGGTTATCTTGATTTGGTTAATTGACATAAGAAACCTGCTCACCCTAGGTGGCACCATTCCCTGGGCTAGAGATTATGGGCTGTTTAAAAAGGAGAACATGAGCTAATCAGAAGCATTCATCTTTCTCTGTTTCTTAATTGTGAGTGTAAGGGCAAGTTGCCTCAAATTTTTGAACTTCTGAGGCCCCACCCCCACACTTTATGATAGACTTTGATCTTCAGCTGTGAGACAGAATAAGCTTTTTCTCACAAAAGTGACTTCTTTCTGGGAATGTTAACACAGCAACAGGAAAGGTAACTAGCATGACAGCACATCATGTTTTTTTTAAGAAAATTATGAAGAATTGCCCTGGATTATGTGATGAAAAAGGGAATTTCTTTCTTTCCTTTTTGTTAGCTATATATGGGAAGAATAACAGTATAGCTACTTCATGGTAAAAATAATGTTAGTATATTACTTTTCCGTGACTGCTATACAAACAACTCAAGGAAGAAAGTGTTTGCTTTGACTTGCGGATTGAAGGTAGCTTCCACTGTGGTAGGGGAGACAAGGCAGCGGAATGGGAGGCAGTTGGTGACATTGCATCTAAGGTCAGGAAATCAAGAGTGGGGACTGCTGCTGGTACTGGGCTGGGTTTCTCCTTTCAATCTTTATTCAGTTCAGTGACTCAGCCAGTGGAATGATGCCACCTACTTGTAGAACTTCTCTGCTTTCTTAAATTTCTCCAGAAAAACCTCACAGACAAGTCTAGAGTTGTAGAGCATTTTTGCTGGGTCTAGTTGTCCATAATGGTTAGCCGTTATAATGTGTTGCACAATTCTGTCAGAGGCTGATCTGATTGGACCCACCCCATGGTGGAAACCAAACTCTCAAAATTAGCAGTCTATTTTTAAAGCCTTCATTTGAGTCCTTTGGTTGAAGAGACTATAGACACTATTCAGTTTGCTTTCTTACAGAGATAGTATGTCAGACCTTTTCCATCCACGTCTCCCTACAGTTTCATTCAGCTTTACTGTGTAGAGTTATTGCATCATCATTTCTATTATAAGAAATAAGTTGTGGATCAGTTTGCAAAACAAGTAAGTCACAGGAGGACTGATAGACAGTGATGTTGGTAGCCTGACCCAAGGGTGCAATAGCCCTGTACTATCCAAATGGGCTCAAAAGCTGTTTGTAAAATGGGGGTCTCTTAGGACAACACATGGCCTGAAAAAACACTGTCAAGTTCAGTTTGGATTAACTAAGAGTAGGACATGACAGATCTCAGTTAAACAATGGCTTTGCCTTCTTTTTGAACATCCTACCTAATCACTTCCAGATTTTGTCTGTATCAAATCTTAGTCTTCATGGGCATTGGTCCTTTTAAAGTCAAAAAGTTTCAGAAACTTCAGCTGGAAATCTTTGAAAACATACTGCTGAGGGACTTAATCTCAAGAAGAACGAGGAAGGAGTAGAGACAGTAACACTTAGAAGTACTTCACTATCCAACAAAATCTATTTCCTAGTAACACTTAACAGGTATATTTATTTTGAATATTGTTCTTTAACACCCAACTACAAAGACCACTACTGCATTCCATTGTTCATAGAAAGATATTGAAGTATAGCTGTCAAAATTATCTATTACAGTAACATATTGTTGGAACACTGTTTGGGGCCTATAGTACTGGATATATTTTTGGTGTTTTCATTCAAGGAATGGCAAATCTACAAATTCTGGATTTATCTGTTCTGTTTTATCTTTCTGGTAATGACTTTAGTTTCACTGACTCCTGAGTCAAAACTCTCTCTCTTGATAGCAAACTTCAGTGAATGACTCAACTCTTGGGAGTGGTAAGTAGTAGGGGCTGTCCAGTGTCTTGCTTCTATTTTTGTTTTCCTGCCAAAATGAATATTTCATTGCTGAATGTTTCATTATTTTGTGCAATCACCTTGACTCCTCAGCTTCTGGATATGTATTGAAGATCTATGACAATACAGTCCATGTTAGGGATATTACTAGGCTTTCCTTTGACTGGGTTTCACAGTCATATCTATTAGGAAGATTCAACTTGTGTAAATACCATTGTGAGGTAGACTGCAGCAAACTCTTCTTTATTGGCAAACTGTAAGATAAAATTGTCATATAAAACAATAGCTTCCAGTAGTGAAACAGGATGATGGGGTATTTACAAATACATTGAACAAGCATACACACCACACACACATACACAAATACACCACACACACACACCACACACGTCACACACACATATACCACATATACACACACACCACATACACCACACATACACACACACCACACACCACATACACACACA